>NW_016814761.1:2095418-2119230 GCF_001698545.2 Rhinopithecus bieti | reverse complement strand
TCACTTTCAGGTACACCAATCAGACGTAGATTTGGTCTTTTCACATAGTCCCATATTTCTTGGAGACTTTGTTCATCTCTTTTTACTCTTTTTTCTCTAAACTTCTCTTCTCACTTCATTTCATTCATTTGATCTTCAATCACTGATACCCTTTCTTCCAGTTGATCAAATCGGTTACTAAAGCTTGTGCATTTGTCACGTAGTTCTCCTGCCATGGTTGTCAACTCTTTCAGGTCATTTGAGGACTTCTCTACATTGGTTATTCTAGTTAGCCATTCGTCTAATCTTTTTTCAAAGTTTTTAGCTTCTTTGTGATGGGTTCAAACTTCCTCCTTTAGCTTGGAGAAGTTTGATCATCTGAAGCCTTCTTCTCTCAACTCGTCAAAGTCATTCTCTGTCCAGCTTTGTTCCATTGTGGCGAGGAGCTGTGTTCTCTTGGAGGGGGAGAGGTGCTCTGATTTTTAGAATTTTCAGCTTTTCTGCTCTGTTTTTCCCCCATCTTTGTGGTTTATCTACCTTTGGTCTTTGATGATGGTGACATACAGATGGGGTTTTGGTGTGGATGTCCTTTCCATTTGTTAGTTTTCCTTCTAACAGTCAGGATCCTCAGCTGCAGGTCTGTTGGAGTTTGCTGGAGGTCCACTCCATACCCTGTTTGCCTGGGTGTCAGCAGCAGAGGCTGCAGAAGAGTGAATATTGCTGAACAGCAAATGTTACTGCCTGATCATTCCTCTGGAAGTTTCGTCTCAGAGGGGTACCTGGCCCTGTGAGGTGTCAGTCTGCCCCTACTGGGGGATGCTTCCTAGTTAGGTTACTCAGGGGTCAGGGACCCACTTCAGGAGGCAGTCTGTCCGTTCTCAGATCTCAAACTCCGTGCTGAGAGAACCACTACTCTCTTCAAAGCTGTCAGGCAGGTACATTTAAATCTGCGGAGGTTTCTGCTGCCTTTTGTTTGACTATGCCCCGTCCCCAGAGGTGGAATCTATAGAGGCAGGCAGGCCTCCTTGAGCAGCGGTGGGCTCCACCCGGTTAGAGCTTCCTGGCCACTTTGTTTACCTACTCAAGCCTTAGCAATGGCAGGCGCCCCTCCCCCAGTCTCGCTGCCGCCTTGCGGTTAGATCTCAGACTGCTGTGCTAGCAATGAGGGAGGCTCCGTGGGTGTGAGACCCTCCAAGCCAGGCACAGGATATAATCTCCTGATGTGCCGTTTGCTAAGACCCTTGGAAAAGTGTAGTATTAGGGTGGGAGTGACCCGATTTTCCAGGTGCTGTGTGTCACGGCTTCCTTTGGCTAGGAAAGGGAATTCCCTTACCCCTTGTGCTTCCCGGGTGAGGTGATGCCTCGCCCTGCTTCAGCTCTCACTCGGTGGACTGCAGCCACTGTCCTGCACCCACTGTCTGACATGCCCCAGTGAGATGAACCCAGTACCTCAGTTGGAAATGCAATAATCACCCATCTTCTGTGTCGCTCACGCTAGGAGCTGTAGCCTGGAGCTGTTCCTATTCAACCATCTTGGAACCGCCCTCTAGACTGTTATTTTGTATTAGCCCATCCAAATATTGTTCCACTGTCTTCTGGCTACAGTTGTTACTGTTGCAAAGTCAGCTGCCCACTAGTCCCTGTTACTTTGTTGGTAATCTGTTGTTTGTCTCTCTGACTTTCTTTTCTTTTCTTTTCTTTCTTTTTTCTTTTCTTTTCTTTTCTTTTCTTTTCTTTTCTTTTCTTTCTTTCTTTCTTTCTCTCTCTTTCTTTTCCTTCCTTCCTTTCTCTCTCTCTCTCTTTCTTTCTGTCTTTCTTTCTTTTCCTTCCTTCCTTCTTTCCTTTCTCTCCCTTCCTTCCTTCCTTCCTTCCTTCCTTCCTTCCTTCCTTCCTTCCTTCCTTCCTTCCTTCCTTCCTCTCTTGTCTCACTCTGTCACCAAGGCTGGAATGCAGTCATGTGATCATGGCTCACTGCAGCCTCAACCTCCCAGATTCAAGCAATCCTCCTGCCTCAGCCTGCCAAGCAGCTGGGACCACAGGCATGCATCACCATGCCTGGCTAATTTTCTGTAGAGATGGAGTCTCCCTATATTGCCTAGCCTGGTCTTTAACTCCTGGGTTCAAGCAATCCTCCTGCCTCAGCCTACAAAAGTTCTGGTATTACAAGCATGAGCCATCATGCCTGGCCTATGTTTCATTTTTGACCACACACTCCTGCAGGTTCATTATATTTAGATGTGGCTTTAAACTGTCATCTTGCTCTTTACTTCCCGCACTTCTTGAATCTGACAATTATGTCTTTCATCAATTTCTGTACATTTTTTAGCTATCATCCTTTTGATTATTGCTTCTCTCCCATTGTATTAGTTTCCTGTGGTTGCAAGAAATTTCCACAGACTTGGTGGCTTAAAACAGAAATGTATTCTTTCACTGTTCTGAAGGCCAGAAGTACTAGATCAAAATTATTGGGTTGGAATCAAGATGTTGACAGGGTCATGCTTTCTTTGGAGGCTCTAGGGGCAAATTTATTCCTTGACTCTTCCTGCTTCTGATGACTGTCAACATTTCTTGGTTGATGGCAGCTGCATTTCAATCTTCAAGGGCAGCATTTTCAAATCTCTCCCTGTTCTGTCTTCATATGGACCTCTTTTCTGTGTGTTGTTGAGTCCCCATCTCTCACTTACAGGGACTCATATGATTGCCTTTAAGGTCTACCCAGATGACCCAAGCCAATCTCCCCATCTTATGACCCTTAACTTAAATCACATCTGCAAAGATCCCCTTCCCTGTTTTGCTGCATAAGGTAACATTCACAGGTTGCAGTGATTAGGACATGGATATCTGGAGGAAGGGGATTTTTAATTCTACCACACTCATTTTCTCTGAAACTTTCTGAATTTTTAATCCTACCACAACCATTTCCTTCTGAAACTTCAATGAGATACATGTTATATCTTCCTACTCTGTCCTCTATGTCTCTAATCTCTTTTTCATAGTTTATAATTTTGTCTCTGTGCTGCATTCTGGACAGTTTCTTCCGATCTATCTTCCATTTTCTCCATTATCTTTTTGACCCTATATCATCTGCTTTTAATCTAGCCACTGATTTTAAAATTTCAATTAATATATTTTCATTTCTAAAATTCTGTTGGGTTCTTTTCAAATCTTCATGAGCATTTTACAGTCTCTTGTTTCATGTTCAGTTTCATTATCTTTTAACTGATTCAATTCTTTACTTTGAATGTGACTGGAGAAAATTCACAACTCTTTTGTAAATTTTACTGTGAAAATGATCAGAGAAATGAGCCAGTACCTGGAGGGACATGTAGGGTCAAAAAAAAAAAAAAAAAAAAAAAAAAAAAAAAAAGGAGGATTGAGAAATTACCTTAAGGTAAGTGTATTAGTCTGTTCTCATGCTGCTATGAAGAAATACCTGAGACTAGGTAATTTATAAAGAAAAGAGGTTTAATTGACTCACAGTTCTGCAGGGCTGGGGAGACCTCAGGAAACTTACAATCATGGTGGAAGGGGAAGCAAACACATCCTTCTTCACATGGCAGCAGGAAAGAGAAGTGCAGAGCGAAGTCGGGAAAGCTTCTTATAAAACCATCAGATCTCTCGAGAACTCACTCACTATCATGAGAACAGCATGGAGGTAACTGCCCCCATGATTTAATTATCTCCCACTGGGTCCCTCTTACGATACATGGGGATTATGGGAACTACAATTCAAAATGAGATTTGGATGGGGACAAAGCAAAACCATATCATAAGGTAGAGATTTGGATGGTGAGGAGAATGACCCAGCAGACAGGGGCCAGCTGATGGATGTCCTTCTTAGCTGAAGGGGTCTAATACACAAGGGGAGGAATTGGTCAGGCAAGAGTGGGAGAGTTCACTCATAGCAACAGAAGGAACCACAGAGCACAGTGTCATGTAGGTTGGGAATGAGGTGATGGATGAGCGTGGGCTGTCTTTTCTGGTTGCTTCTCTTCTTCATAAGTAGCAAGGAAGGTCATTAGCTGAGAAGGAGGATGGGGAGGAGGTGTCAGAGCTATGGGAGAGGGAAGGTGAGAAATGGTCATTTAAGACAGTAGGAGTGTGAATGGATTGGGAAATGTAGTGGTATTACCTGACAGCACGAGAGACCCCAGGGAGCAGCAGAGGGATGCATTTAAAGAGAAACTGTGCCGGGCTTGGTGGCTCACACCTGTAATCCCATCACTTTGGGAGGCTGAGGCGGGTGGATCACTCAAGGTCAGCAGTTCGAGATCAGCCTGACCAACATGGTGAAACCCTGTCTCTACTAAAAATACAAAAATTAGCCGGGCATGGTGGCAGCCGCCTGTAATCCCAGCTGTGAGCTGAGATCAGGCCACTGCGCTCCAGCTTGGGCAACAGAGTGAGATACTGTCTCAAAATAAATAAATAAAATAAATAAATAAATAGAAACTCATCTGCATGGCTGTATTTTTCCAGACTACAGATTTGAACAGCCCCTTTCCTGCTTAAATCCCTCATTCGCTGCCCCTGTTCCAAACTCCTTTGCATGGCATTCAAGAACCTCTATGACCCCAGCCCTACTAGGTCCCCACTCCTTCCTTTTATGACTCAACAACTCAGAGCAACCTGCCTTTCCCTAAACATATTCTGCACCTCTCTGCCATGGTCTTGCTGTTCCCTCTGCCTGGAATGCCCTTTCCCACCCTGACCCTCCAACAGTGAGGCTGTCCATGAAACTGGCTTCACTTCTGCCTCCTACCCCTCACCCCACAGTTTTCCAACAGACTTTTCATGCCTAATATTCCTCCCATAAAACTTCATTGCCCTCAACCATTGATGGTTCTGCCTCCTCCACCAGGCTGGGGCTATGTCAGGGGCACAGACTGTCCTGTTCTCTCCATGTCCCCGGCATCCTGCACCAAGCAGGTGCTAAGACAATGTCCATTGAGAGGACTGACTGATGACTTCTAGAGGAGAGCTGGGTCAGCTCAGCAGGGGTGTTACCCACAGGGCCATTAGTGCAATCATTGCACTGTAGAGAAGAGCCGAGAATAGTAGCTAGGAAGCAGAGCCAAGGCCTGAGGTCGGGAGAAAGCAGGCCATGCTCCCAAGCGGAGGGCTGACAGGGAGGGGGGCAGGAGGCTTAAGGAGCCACGTGGTCCACGACACACCTCGGCAAACTCAGAGCACCTGGCAGGATGGGCCTGGGCTGGGACCTGGTCCCTCGTTCTGGAAGAGGTGCAGGCTTATCTGGGCGAGGGGAGCAGGCTGAAGCAAAGTGCTTTTCTCTGGGACTTCTCTGGTAATCACAGGCCTCTGAAAGCAGGAGTAATGTGGAATCTCCCAGCCCCTGTTTCCAAAGAACCAAAAGTTTGACTCCCATCCAGCATTTAACCCTGCCCTCAGGCAATCAGGTCAAATGGGGATCTGGAGACAGATTGGGGTAGGGCAGTGCCCAGGGATCAGGCTGCTTGGTCCCCACAAGCTGCTCTGCGTAAAAGGGAGATGGTAAAAAGACACATCACCCAATTACAAAATGGACAAAGGATTTGAATAGTCATCTCCAAAGAAGAATTTCACATGGAGAGCTGTTCCACATGCTTAGTGCTTTGCATCCTTAGGGAAATGCAAATCAAAACCACAGTGAGATACCACTTCACACCCACCAGGACGGCTACACGAGAAAGACAGATAACAGGTGTTGGCAAGGTGGTCAAGAATTGGAGCCTTCATCCATTGTGGTGGGAATGCCAAATGGTGCAGTGGCTTTGAAAAAGTGTTTTCTGAAAATAGTAAACAGAGCTACTATATGATCAGGCAATTCCACTCGTAAGTCTGCTCAAGGAAAGTGAAAACAGATGTCTACACAAATATTCATATGTGAATGTCCATAGCATGTTGGCTAATTCACAATAGCCAGAGAGTGGGAACAATTCAAATTTCCATCAACGGATGAAGGGGTAGATATACTGTGGTGTGCATCCATATGATGGAATACTACTTAGCAATAAAAAAGAATGAAGTGTTGAAACATTTACGACGTGCATGAATCTCAAAAGCATTATGCTAGGGGAAAGAAGCCAGACACAAAAGACCCTATGTTGTATGTGATATGGTTTGGATGTTTGTCCTCTCCAAATCTCATGTTGAATAGTAAAGCCCAGTATTGGAGGTGGGGCCTGGTGGGAGGTGTTTGGATTGTGGGCATGGATCCCTCATGAATGGCTTAGTTCCATCCCTTTGGTGATAAGTGAGTTTTTGCTCAGTGAGTTTACTCGAGATCTGGTTGTTTAAGAGTGGCATCAACCACCCCCCAGCCCTGTTACTCCCTCTCTCACTCCTGTTCTTACCACGTGGCTCACATCCTCTGCCTTTGCCTCCGCCATGATGGAAGCTTCTTGAGACCCTCAACAGAAGTAGATGCTGGTACTGTTCTTCCTGTACAGCCTGAAGAACCACGAGCCAATTAAACATTTTTTCTTGATAAATTACCCAGTTGCAGATATTCCTCTATAGCATAGCAAAAACAGACTAACACAGTATGACTCCATGTATATAAAATGTCCAGAATAGATAGACGTATGGAGACAGGACATAGTGAAATTAGTGAAATTAGTGAAATTGGAAGTTGATGAGTGCCTAGGGCTGGTGGGAGGTGTCCGTGGTGGGAAAATGGGACTGACTGTAAATGGGCAATGTTCTAACATTAGATTGTGGCGATGGTGGCCCAACTCTGCAAATAGAGTAATAAAAGTTTAGTTGTCCACTTAAAATGGGAGAATTTTGTGGTATATAAATCATACCCCAATAAAGCAGTTTTTTTTTTTTTTTAATGAATGAGATTTTTTTTTTTAATGTTGCCTAGGTTGGCCTCGAACATGTAGCATCACCTCCTTATGTGCCAGGACAACTGGCTTGAGTCACTGTGGCTCCCTGTTTTTTATTTTTTGTTTTTGAGACAGAGTCTTGCTCTGTCTCCCAGGCTGGAGTGCAATGGTATGACCTCGGCTCACTGCAACCTCCACCTCCCAGATTCAAGTGATTCTCCTGCCTCAGCCTCCTGAGTAACTGTGATTACAGGCACACGCCACCACCCCTGGTTAATTTTTATATTTTTAGTAGAGATGAGGTTTCACCATGTTGGCCAGGCTGGTCTCCAACTCATGACCTCAGGTGATACGCCTGCCTCAGCCTCGCAGTGCTGGGATTACAGGTGTGAGCCACCGCGCCCGGCCAATAAAGCTTTAAAAAGAGAGGAGAGAAAAAAAATAAGAAAAAATAAAATAAAATAAAATAAATAAAAAGAGAGGAGATAATGATGTCCATCTTTCAAGGTTGTTGGGGGGATTAAGTGAGAAATCGTGTGGATGGTGCCCGAGTGCCTGGAACACAGTAGGAGCTTGGAGCAGGTGCAGTGGGTGCCTCCACTGTCCTCCACCCTCATTACCCATTTCCAGTTGCCGGCCCCTCCCACTTTTTGCCTGGGACTTTCTCATGCTGCTTCCGCAGGTATAAAGTGATGGGGAATTAACACTCCTCCAGCACATATATAGATAGCAGCCCTCTATTAAACGGCAAATGGGAGTTGGTGTAAGAAGATGTCAGACCCCTCGGCTCATGTTCTCCAGTGGCTCCCAGGATCCCCCCACTGGGAAGGAATGAACACTAGCTGTCCGTGGAGGTGGCTGGCTGCCTTCCTTTTTCTGTCTCACTTCCTCACCCCCTACACAGGTTTTCTGGGATCACCTCCCCAGTTTCACCATATTGGGGTTTCACCGTATTGGCCAGGCTGGTCTCAAACTTCTGACCTCAAACTTCTGACCCCAGTAAGCCACATATTTAGGTACACGAAGCCTTGTATCAGATCAGCTTTTGGGGGCACCCTGGCTTAGGCAGTGCTCCCAAGCACTAGTTGTGATTATGGTCCTATGGAGGCCAGATGAGTCTCATGACCCCTGCTGGCCCATCCATATCTTGCTCCCAGTGTGTCCCACAAGCCTGGTCTTTCTATTCTCCACCCTGAGGAGGCGAGTATAAGGAATGACTTACCGTGAAGTAGCTGAGGCCTAGAGAAGGAAAGACGGGGTCCCAAGGATTCCCGTGAGTCAGTGGAAGTGCCTACACTGAAGATAAGGGCTGGGTTGGCCGGGCGCGGTGGCTCATGCCTGTAATCCTAGCACTTTGGGAGGCTGAAGCAGGCAGATTACTTGAGCCCAGGAGTTTGAGACCAGCCTGGGCAACATAGCAAAACTCTATCTCTACAAAAAATACAAAAATTAGCCTGGCGTGGTAGTGTGAGCCTGTAGTCCCAGCTACTGGGGAGGCTGAGGTGGGAGGATCGCTTGAGTCTGGGAGGTTCAGGTTGTAGTAAGCCATGATCACACAACAGCACTCCAGTCTGGGAGACGGAGAGAGGTCTTTTCTCAATAAATAAATAAATAAATAAATAAATAAATAAATAAAAGAGCTGGGTGAAGTAAAGATTTACAATTGTCCTCCTTATCTGACAGGGCTGCATTCCAACACCCCCAGTGGAAACTGCAGATAGTACTAAACCCTATATATACTGTGTTTTTTTCTATACATGCATACCTATGATAAAGTTTAATTTATAAATTAGGCACAGTAAGATATTAACAACCATAAAAATAAAAGAGAACAATTATAACCATATCCTGTGATAAAAGTTACGTAAATGTGATCTTTCTCTTTCTCTCAACAACTCTTTTTTTTTTTGAGATGGAGTCTCGCTCTGTCGCCCAGGCTGGAGTGCAGTGGCCGGATCTCAGCTCACTACAAGCTCCGCCTCCCGGGTTCACGCCATTCTCCTGCCTCAGCCTCCCGAGTAGCACGGGAGCTGCGCGCCCGCCATCTCGCCCGGCTAATTTTTTGTATTTTTTAGTAGAGACGGGGTTTCACCGTGTTAGCCAGGATGGTCTCGATCTCCTGACCTCGTGATCCGCCCGTCTTGGCCTCCCAAAGTGCTGGGATTACAGGCTTGAGCCACCGCGCCCGGCCTCTCTCAACAACTCTTATTGTGCTGTACATATTCACCTGTGTTCAGGCCACTGTTGACCAGAGGGTAACCCAAAAATTACTTGGCTTGGTGGTGCACCCTGTAAGTCCCACTTACCTGGGAGGCTGAGGCATGGTGAGAATGCTTGAACCCGGGTAGGTAGAGTTGCAAGTAAGCCAAGACCGTGCCACTGCACTCCAGCCTGTGACAGGAGTGAGACTCTGCCTCCAAAAAGAAAAAATAATCGGATTTTAACATTTTTAATGGCTGGAACAAAGATCAAAGGAAGAATGCTTTTGTGGGAGTTAGGCATGGTGACTCACACCTGTAATCCCAGCACTTTGGAAGGCTGAGGCGCAGGAAATAAGCTTGAGGCCTGGGGTTCAAGCGACCAGCCTAGCAATGTAGCAGACCCATTGCTACAAACAATTTAAAAATTAGTTGGGCATGCAGAGTACATCTGTGGTGCCCAGCTACTTGGGGGCTTGAGCCCAGGAGGTTGAGGTTACAGTGAGTTATGAGCACACCACCGACACTTCAGCTTGGGTGACATAGCAAGGGGGCCCTGTCTCTAAAAATAATAATATTTTGTGGTAAGTGGCAAATATATGAAGTTCAAATTTCAGTATCCCATCCAATAAAGTATTAAATTGGCAACCAATCCAGGTTCATTCATTTACATCTTGTTGTAAGGCTCCCTTTTCCTGCACAATGGCATGACAGTTGAGTAGTTGCAACAGACAATGGACTAGGCAAAGTTCAACATACTTATTATTTAATCCTTGTATGGAAAGAGTTTGGCCGACCTCCTGGTGGAGGAGATTGGCTGATATGGCCAAAGATCTTGGTGATATGCAAGATCCAGTGAACTCCTCCACTGGAACTCTGGGAGATTGTCATCATTTATTTCATCCAGTTATAGATGATGAGGAAACTAAGGCTCAGAGAGGTTCAGTGGACTTACCCATTGGTCACACAGCTAGTCAGACACACAGCAGGGATTTGAAACCCAAGTCATATTTTTATTTTTTTAAGAGATGGATATCTCGCTACATTGTCCAGGCTGGATTTGAAGTCCTAGGCTCAAAAGATCCTCCCGCCTCATCCTCTCAAGTAGCTGGGACTGCAGCCCTTCCCCTTTCTCCCTCCCTCTATGGGAGGGTGGATGACAGTACTTTGTGCCTGGCTCTGTGTGCAAAGCACTTTCCAGTGCTTGTTCATCCTCATGGCCATTCTATAAGACAGGATGCTACCATTCCCATTTTACTGAGGCTCAGAGAGGTGAAGTGTCTTGCCCAAGGTTATACAGCTATTAAGTTGTGAGGTTCACATTTGAACCCAGGGCCCGAGCTCTACGAAGGTGTTATACCTGGCCTTTCAGCCCTGCTTTGCAGCTGACCTACCTCCTTTCCATTTAGACAGATGGGGACTCTGGTTTGACAGGGGAGGCTCGGCCTTGCTCTGCCTCCTGTTACCTTGGCCCCCAGCCCAGCTGGGAGGACACCATTCAGGCATATCTTTGGCTGGATTTTTTGTTTGTTTGTTTTTTTCTTTTAAACAGATTTATGTTTAGCGGGGAAGCCCACTCACAGGAGACTGGGGCTAGACCGGGAACAAGAATACTGCTGTGTCCTCCTTTGAGGTCCCACTGACTCAGGAACTAGGCAAGCCTCTTAGTCTGTTTCCTGGCTCATAAACCAGCATTTATAGGGTACTCTTCTCCGATTTCCTTTCCTTCCTTCCTCTCTCTCTCTCTCTTTTTCTTTCTTTCCTTTCCTTTTTTTAAATTTATTTTTATTTTTTGAGATGGAGTCTTGCTCTGAAGCCCAGGCTGGAGTGCAGTGGCATGATCTTGGCTCACTGTCACCTCTGCCTTCTGGGTTCAAGCAATTCTCCTGCCTCAGCCTCCCGAGCAGCTGGGATTACAGGCACCCACTACCACCCCTGACTATTTGTGTGTGTGTGTGTGTGTGTGTAGTTTTAGTACGGCAGCGTTTCACCATGTTGGCCAGGCTGGTCTCAAACTTCTGACCTGCCTCGACCTTCCAAAGTGCTAGGATTATAGACGTGAGCCATGGCATCCAGCCTGTCCTCTGATTTTCAAGGGACTGGAAGGGACACTGCAGGGGCAGCTCCTGGCATGGCCCTGGGACCCCCGTGAGAAAGCAGACTTGTACTTGGGCAGACTAGTACAAGTTTGCTTGGACTCCATTTGCTTGATTCAGCTGGGAGCAGGGGTAGGGTGGAGGTGAGGAGGAAAAAGATGGGAGGGAACTCACCTTTACTGAGTAGCCCAGATCTGACACTGCATTAGGCACTGGGGAGTTGTTCCCTTAGGCAAGAGCCAGTCTCCAGTACCACAGAACCCCCGATGGATCAATTGCAGGGTGTGTGGGAGGGGAAAGAAACTGACAATTACAAATACAGTGCAGTATAACAGCAAAAATGTATCAAGCACTTACTGTGTGCAGGGGTTTCACCTATGTTATCTCATTCAATCCTAACACTGATCCCAGGCACAATCTACTGTCACTGCACCCATTTTACAGATGAAGCAGCTGAGGCAAAGAGAAGCTCAGTCACTTGTCTAAGAACACACAGTTAGAACTAGGAGGACCCAGACTGGAACCCAGGCTGTTTGGCTCCGAAACTTGCAGTCTAAGCTGCCCGTTCTATGGCCTTATCAATAACGGGAGGCACGGAGGCAGCACGGTGGACAGATCTTCTCTGTTAGGAGTGAGATTGGAGTGCACAGTGGTTTCCATACTGATGCCTGATTGAGGCTTTGAAGGATGAATAGGAGTTAGGTACAAAAGAGGCAGGGGAGGTTTTCAGCAGAAGGAACAGCCTGTGTAAAGGTGGAATCCTGAGCTAGCACAATAGGCTTGAGAAGTTGTAACTGGTAGTGATATTACTTGGGGATGGGTTTGGGAGTTACAATTCAGGATCGCTGGAGCATCAAACACAAGCAAGGGAGAGGTGAGGTGAGGCTGGAGACCAGGCTTAAGCCACAGAGGGCCTCTCCTGTCCTGCTAAAGTGTGTGAACTTTGTATAAGACACAGTTCCCTCCCCAGGGGCCTGTCCTGAGCTTGGGGAGATGAGCCACATTATTAGGAAATGATGAATCCACAGCTTCCTCCCATAGAAGGAGGGAGAAAGGGGAAGGGCTGCAGTCCCAGCTACTTGAGAGGATGAGGCGGGAGGTTCTTTTGAGCCTAGGACTTCAAATCCAGCCTGGACAATGTAGCGAGATATCCATCTCTTAAAAAATAAAAATAAAAAAGAGAGAGATAGTAGGAAGTGTTTGGGGGACATGCAGAATGGAGGGGTGGAAATTATGGAAAGAAGGCTCAGCAAAGCATATGTTATTTTAGCCCTGTGTATCCCCAAATCGTTTCAAATATGACCCTTGGGTTCAATCCCCTGCTTGCTGCTGCAGCTGTGTGACGCATGGGTAAGTCACTGAACCCTCTCTGAGCCTTAGTTTCCTCATCATCTAATAAACTGGATGGAAATAAATGAGAGCAATCTCCCAGAGTTCCAGTGAGGAGTTCACTGGATCTTTGCCATGATCACCAAGATCTTTGCCATAATCAGCGCAATCATCCTCGCACCAGGAGGTGGCAGAACCTCTTTCCCATAAAAGGATTAAATAATAAGTATTTTAGACCTTTGCAGTCCATTGTCTGTTGCAACCTAACTGCAAACTGTGCCATTGTCGCAGGAAAGGAGCCCTTATAGCAGCAAGATGTACATGAATGAACGCTGGATGTTGTGCAGCAATTAAAGACTTTATTGATAGACTAACTGAAATTTGAACCTTCATATAATTTGCCACCTACCACAAATATTATTATTTTAGAGGAGCCAGGGCCTTGGCTATGTGCACCCAAGCTGAAGTGTGGTGGTGTGGCTCATAACTCAGCTGTAACGCTCAACCCTCCCCCTGGGTCAAGCCGCCCCCAAGTAGCTGGGAAAAGCGCACAGAATGTACTCTGCCATGGCCGGAACCTAATTTTTAAATTGTTTTGTAGCAAATGGTGTCTTTGCTACATTTGCCAAAGAAAAAAGAAAGAGAGGGGAAAAAAAAAAGAAAAACAGTCTGCTACATTGCCTAAGGCTGGTCTTTGAAGCGCCCCAGGCCCTCAAGCTACTTCCTGCCTCAAGCCGCTTCGCAAAGTGGCTAGGATTACAGGTGTGAGTCCAGCCATGCGCTAACTGCCACAAAATAGCCCATCTCTTCGGCATTTGATGCCCTTTGTTTCAGCCATTAAAAAATGTAAAATCGCGTTTTTTTCCTTTTGAGGCAGAGTCTCACTCTGTCAGCTGCGGAAGGCTGGAGTGCAGTGGGCACGATACTTGGCTTACTGCAAGGCACCCGCAACGCTCTACCCTACCGGGTTAAGCAATTGCTCCGGCTGCGCTGCAGGGGCCTCTCCCGCAAGTAAGTTGGGACTACAGGATGAAGCCCACCACCAAGCCCCAAAGTAATTTTTGTATTTTTAGTAGAGACGGGGTTTCACCATGTTGGCCAGGATGGTCTTGATCTCTTGACCTTGTGATCCACCTGCCTCGGCCTCCCAAAGTGCTGGGATTACAGCCATGAGCCACCGTGTCTGACCATAAAATCCACTCTTAGTTTGTGAACGGTACATAAACAGGTAGTTGGCCAGATTTGACCCTCGGCTCATAGTTTGCTGACCCGTGACCTACACTATTATATATATATATATTTTTCTTTTAGATTCACCTTTTACTTACTTAAATAATTCCTTTGAAAAGGAAATTTTTATCATACCAGCATCACTTAACATAGATACAAGATGGCCATGTAACTATGATAGGCAGGCTGCCATGGCTCACGCCTGTAATCCCAGCACTCTGGGAGGCTGAAGCAGGCAGATCACCCGAGGTTGGGAGTTTGAGATAAGTGTGGCCAACACAGTGAAACCCTGTCTCTACTAAAAATACAAAAATGTAGCTGGGCATGGTGGCACACGCCTATAATCCTAGCTACTCAGGAGGCTGAGGCAGGAGAATCGCTTGAACCCAGGAGGCAGAGGTTTCAGGGAGCCGAGTTCGCACTACTGCACTCCAGCCTGGGCAACAGAGTGAGACTCCGACTCAAAAAAAAAAAAAAAAAAAAAGATAAATGCAAATTTACATTATTAAATTCTCGACAGGCCTGTCATCTGAGCCTGGGGCCTGTTCTTTCTTTGTTGAAGAGGAATAGGGAGGTGTCAAGGACAAATGAAAATAAGACTGAGACTTTCTTCTTGTTGAAATCTGGGGGAAAAAATGAGAAAGGAATGAATGAGAGGTTATCTCTTTATGTACACCAGTGTTTATTCAATGCTTTGCCTTGTATGGCCTCAAATCATCCTGGGATCCACGGTGGTAGGCAGCACTGATGTGATGTCATCCAGTGCTTAGAGATGACCCTGGCTCTAATACTGGAGACCGCTAGTGGCTGCATGGCGCCCTGAGTTCTAATCAAGGTTGCTGAATATCTGGGGAGAAAATTGCTGTCTCTGATCAGCCTCTGGGGCATAAGTCAACCTCTGCTAAGGGTTTTGAGCTTCCCTACTGACAAGCTGATGGCCAGTGCAGAGAATTATCATTCTTAAGAAGACAGTAATCACAATTATGATGAATCCAGGTTGATGAGACATTAATGCCGGAAGGCCTTGGAGTATTTTTGAAAAGCATCACTAAAATAATAATTTAAATTGCAACAAGGGAGAATCAAGAACATAAAAGCCAACTGAGATAGCCTCGCAACCCCGCCTGCCTTTTCTAGACACCAGCTTGCTGGGGGGCTTCATGAGGCTTGTGAAGAAGACGGGACAAAAGAGTCAGGCTGTTGGGAATTTTATGGTCCCTATGACATGATGCCTTCTGGTGTTCCAGGCCTCAGTGGCCTCATCTGAGAAACGGGAATGATAATAGCGTATGTGCATGGACCAGATGAGTTCTTCCGGTTCTGTTCCAATTCTGCCAGCTCTTACTCGATGAGATTCTTAACTCCTGGTACCCAGGTGATTGCAGCATGCCAGGTGCTCTCATTCTGGGAGGAAGTACCTAACTCAGGGGTAGTAAACGCACTGCCTGGGGGCCAGATCTGGTCCTTAGATATTTTTTATTTGACTTGTATAGTTAAATACTTATAAACAGCTTTTGAGATTTATTACATGTGATAACACAGACAGAAACAAGTACAGTACTTTATTAACTGGCTCAGTGAACTGTCACCTAGCAGACATTGGGGTCACCACCAACCAAGCATGGCTGGCCCCTCAGGATTCACCCTGGGCCTCCTTCAGTCACTTGACACTGTGCTGTATTTTTTTTTTTTTTTTTTTGAGACAGGGTCTTGCTCTATCGCCCAGGCTGGAGTGCAGTGGCATGATCATAGCTCACTTCAGCCTTCACCTCTCGGATTCAAGAGATCCTCCCACCTCAGCCTCCTGAGTAGCTAGAACTATGGGTGTACACCACCATGCCTGACTAATTTTTAAATTTGTTGTAGGGACAGGGTCTTGCCATGTTGCCCAGGCTGGTCAACTCCTGGACTCAAGCAATCATCCCACCTTGGCCTCCGGAAGTGCTGGGATTACAAGTATGAGCCACTACACCCAGACTGTACTTTCAAATATTATTATTATTTTTAGTTTGGCCATGTGCTGTCTTTTTAAGCTGACACTAAACTGTGGGTTTTGTTTTTTTTCACACCTATTCTGCAATTCTCTGACACCAACTGAGTGTCCAAGAATTCAATTCAATTCTGACAGTAACTACTTGGAATGAGTGCGGGCTGCACAAGTGAAGAGCTCAGTCCCACAAAATGGCCTGATTTCAGACACTGGTCCCAGGAGGTCACCCAGACTTCTGACCAATTGGCTGTAAATTGAGAGTTCTCATGACCCCTCCTCAGGCTCAATATTTCACTTGCATGACTTCCAGAATTTAGGAAAACACTTCACTTACGTTTGCTGGCTTGTTACAAAGGGTACAACTCCGGAACAGTCAGATGGAAGGTACTGGGGGAGGGATGCAGAGCTTCTACGTCCTCTCCAGGCCCCCTACCCTCCCACCCAGCACCTCCATGTGTTTACCAACCCAGATGCTCTCTGAACCAACCCCATTGTTTAGGGGTTTTTATGGAGGTTCCATTATTTAGGCATGATTGATTAAAATCTATGGCCATGGGTGATTGAATTCTATCTCCAGCTCCTCTCCTCTTCCCAGAGATGGGTGGTGGTGCTGAAAGTTTCAACCCTCTAATCATGGCTTGGTCTTTTTGGTGACTAGCCCCCATCCTGAAGCTCTCTGGGAGTCCCCTCACTAGCAAACAAAGTACAGTAAATTCCGAGAAACTCAGAAACTCTGCTGAAAACTAGAAACCAGAGAAAAAGATCAAATATTTATTTTTTAATTATATCACAGAGTGCCTTTAAGCAAAGGCATGCACACTCCAATTTGCCACAGACCCCACCATGCCCTATTATTGCCCACTGCCCTATTCATAGATTTGTGTTGTCTGCTCACCCTCTGTAGGCACTTGAAATTGTGATGCCTGCTTAATAAATACTATTTGCCTTAATAATAGTTGAGACAGTCAGTATTAGTCCATTCTCACACTGCTGTAAAGAACTACCTGCTACTAGGTAATTTATAAAGAAAAGAGGTATAATCGACTCACAGTTCTACGGGCTGTACAGGAGGCATGGCTGGGGAAGCCTCAGGAAACTTACAATCAAGGCAGAAGGGCAAAGGGGAAGCAAGCACACCTTCACATGGCGGCAGGAGAAAGAGAGCAAAGCAGGGAGTGCTACACATTTTTAAACAACCAGATCTCGTGAGAACTCACAAGAACAGTGAGAACAGCAAGGTGGAAATCTGCCCCCATGATCTAATCACCTCGCACCAAGTCCCTTCTGCAACACATGGGGATTACAATTTGACATGAGATTTAGGTGGGGACACAGAGCCAAACTGTGTCGAATAACAAAGTAGCTACCAACTGTTGGGTATTTATAATATTCCAGGGGCTGTGCTGAGCACATCAGATATAGCATCTTGTTTAATCTTCACAGAAAGTCTTCTAAGTAAGGACTCTTACTTAAGGATTCCCTTGGTCCATTTTTCTATTTTTCAGATAAAGAAACCAAGGATCAGAGAATTGGGGTACATTTTTTAAGGTAACACAGCAAGTAAGGCAGAAAGCTGGATTGAGCCTAGGCTGTGAAGTGGGATGGGGTCATGTGGGGAGTGGGACCAGCTCTAACCTTTGGGGATCGGGTTTTTACTGTATGAGTGGCACAGGTTTGGTGGTCAGATGGGCCTGGCGTCAACCTTCACGCCACCACCCTAGACACGTTACTTAGTCTTTTGAGCCTCAGTTTCCCTATCTAAAACATGAGTACAGTGACAGCCACCTCACAGGATCACAGTTAGGATTGTATGTCTTAAGCACTGGGTAGAAGTTCCATAAATGATTCTTTGCTGCATCTGGTCTAAGCAGAGGGGTTGCTACAAAGTGTAGGGTCCCCAAGAGATGTCCTAGCTCCACCACCTGCAAGACCCAGTTCAAGGCTACCTCCTTCAGGAAGCCTCCCCAGGTTCTCAGAACCCGTGCGGCCTGATTCTAGAACCCATACAGCTTCTATGTCACCAAACGCTCCCCCTGATCCAGGCATATTATCCAGGTGCTTTAAGCTCAGGATTATCTCTACTGTATCTGCCCTGCAATAACTTGGATTTCTCCTTTAATCTTCACACCAACCCTATGAAGTAGGTATGAGTACCCCCAATTTAAAGGTGGGAAAACTGAGGCTTAGAGAGAGAATTGTCTTTTTTTTCCTCTCCTGCTGTTGAAATATGATCTATGAAGCAAGGTTGGCCTCGAAAACTGCTTTGTCCTCAATATATCCCCAGGGATTTTGGGAATGGTGAGGGCAGGAGAGATGGCATCAGTTTTGGAGACAGAAGTTTGAATCCCATCTCCACTACTACTAGTTTCATAGCTCTGGAAAAAGCCAGGAGCTTGCATTCCCTCAAAAGTACAAGGATGGAAGTTACACTAACCTTGAAGGCTATTGTGAGCCCAGAATGAGATAAAGTTCTCAGAGCAGTAGGCACATAGTAGCTGCCCAATAAATGTATGTTTCATTGCCCCCAAAGCCATGTCTTGTTCTGTGTTCTCATAACACATCTCCGGTTCCTCCCTTGGTCCACTTACCAAATGTGAACAGATATTCTTGTTATTTAGACACCTGGGGCTGGAAACTTCTTGAAGCCAAGGGCCACTCCCAAACATCTTTAGATTTCCCACTTGGCCTAGTACCTTTGATGCAGTCATATCCAACCAATGTGTTTTTTTTAAAAAGTGCAAAGAGCTTTTCCATTTTTTTCTCCAATAAAAGTAATCAGCCCTCATTGTAAACTAGGGAAAGAATTTTACCTCCCTCCATCGCCTTGATGCGAGGATTACCTGTGAGCAAGCTGGTAAGGTGCCCATCATTGTCTCTGTCACAGAGCCTTCTAAGTATTGTCGTCTTCATTAGTTCAAAAAACACATAGGGCATTTCAAAAAGTAAAAAAACATCTGCTGACCTTGTGGGATGTCCTTACTGATTTTTTTCCACTATATAATTTTTTTTTTTTCTGCGACAGGAGTCTCACTCTGTCTCCCAGGCTGGAGTGCAGTGGTGTGATCTCGCCTCACTGCAAGTTCTGCCTCCCAGGATCACGCCATTCTCCTGCCTCAGCCTCCCGAGTAGCTGGAACTACAGGCATCTGCCACCACGCCCGGCTAATTTTTTGTATTTTTGGTAGAAATGAGGTTTCACCGTGTTGGCCAGGATGGTCTTGATCTCCTGACCTCGTAATCCGTGCATCTCAGCCTCCCAAAGTGCTGGGATTACAGGCGTGAGCCACCGCACCCAGCCTCCACTATATAAATTTAGACAACTCACAGACATAAAACACACCCACTTTTAAAAATGGTCGTTCTGTGTTTTACGGCATGCCTTCTTACTTTAAAGATAAGTGGAGGAACTCTTTCTACACCAATAAATATAGATGTGTTTTATCCTGCAGGATGGCCCCGAGAATTAGATGGTATGGATGTGCCATGACTTATTTAGTCAATCCCCTGTTGATGGCACTTAGAGAGTCCCATAATCTGTTCTGGGTAGGGCTGGAAAGTGCTGGACAGGTATAGACCAAGGAAGCCTCCCACCGGCGGAAGCCTCTGCAGAAATCAGCTGCCAGGGATGTCACCAGGCTGACACAGTGACTTCTGGCTGGCAAGTAATCTTGAAGTTGTGTTAAGGACAATGAGGGAGACATTCCTGTCGTGGGGCTGGGATGAGCTCAGCCGCATTCCTCCTTTTCATAGCATTGGACGGGGCAGTCCTCCGGGAAGAGGGCCTTTTGAGTCAACCTTTCCTTTCAGTCACCTCCCAAGAGGTGTCTCCATTGCTGCGACATCTGTTTCAGCAGAAATAAGATGATGAAGCTTCAGGGGACCTCCCCTGCTTCCCTCAGAGGGTTTTCCCTGACACGTGAGAGAGTCATTTGTAAACGAGCAATCAGAGATGAGGCAAGTGGGGATTTACCAGGCTCGCCTTCAGCAAGCCGATGGAGAAGACAGGATGGGGCCCCCGGGGCAAGGATGCCCTTGTCCTCCTTTACCCTGGGGTTTCTGGAACTCCCAGGGTCTCCCTGGCAACAACCCACTTATCCTGGTCCTGCTCTCAGCTGTGGAGTCGTCCGTTGCCCTGAGGCTGGTGTGGACATTGCAGTCTCTAGGTAGGACCTGGCTTACTATTTTGGACCTATGATGTTCAGGCCCTGGAATCTTCCCTTGGCCAGCGACCTTCTCCTCTCCAAGCCTCAGTGTCTCCACATGTAAGATGGGAATGATGAGCCTTCCTGAAATTGATGAGGTTAGGATGGAATGAAATGATGCATGTGAAGTCTCTATCTGATGCCTTGCACTGATGTCTAGGTGCTCCATAAACCACTGCCATTAGAACTGATCTGAGCAAGGTGAGGTGAGGATGAATGAGACACGGTGTGAGGAGCAGTGAGAAGGTGCTCAGGGGTGTTGGTTCCTGAGGTCAGGGAGCCATCTCTTTGGGCAGAGATAGTAGATGCATCAATTCATACTGTTGGGCACTTTACAGTGCTTTTCCATGATGATAAGAATGAGGCAGGAGAGGCCGTCTCTGCTGAGAGAGGGCTGCAGGCTCTGGAGTGGCCTCAGAGAGCCACCCTGATGCAGCACTTGCCCTCTGCCAGGCATCCTTCCAAGGACTTGGACAGCATTTCGTTTAGCCCTCACCAAAACCCTAAGGGGCAAAGGTGCCCTTCCTATTTTACAGATGGGGAAACTGAAGCTGGGAGAGGCCTCTGGAAGAAGCTATCTTGTTAAGCATTGGGCTTTAAATTAATTAGGGACCGGGCACTGTGGTTCACACCTGTAATCCCAGCACTTTGGGAGGCCAAGGTGGGTGGATCACTTGAGGTCAGGAGTACAAGACCAGCCTGGCCAACATGGCAAAATCCCATCTCTACTACAAATACAAAATTTAGCTGGGCATGGTGGTGCACACCTGTAGTCCTAGCTACTTGGGAGGCGTGAGAATTGTTTGGACCAGGGAGGCAGAGGTAGCAGTGAGCCGAGATTATGCCATTGCACTCCAGCCTGGGTGACAGAACGAGTGAGACTGACTAAAAAAAAAAAAAAATTAAATAATTAGGGTACATCAAAGACAGGGGTACTGTGTTCTCAGGGCAGGACTTCTGGCTGTAGGGAGAAGAGTCAGGAGGGTGCTTGGGGCTGGGGCCACAAGGTCTGGCTTCTTCCTCTGGAAGGAACTGTGAGTCGGGCAGATAGTGTCCTTCCCTCCCTCAAGGAACCCTCCCTTCCTGAAATGGGGAAGACAGTAAACTGGTGGAAATGCTACAGAGAAATGAATGCTTACAATGGAGAAGAACAGGAGGCCCCGACCCTGGGTTAGGGGGTATGAGGTAACTTCTAGGAGGAAGTGCTGCCCTTACCCTCATCAGAAAGTCTAACATAAAAGGGACTGACTTTAATATTAAATGTTAGCTGGGAGGTGGAGCAATCAGAACCCTCATGCGTTGTTAATGGGGAGGTAAAATTGTATGGCTACTTGAAAATCTGTTTGGCAGTATTTGTCAATGTTAAACACACACATCCCCTGTGACACAGCAATCCTGCCCCTGGGGCGAGTCCCAAGAAGAACAAGTACTGTGTTCACCAAAAGACGTATGTGAGAAGGTTCCAGCTTGACTCCTAGTATCCCCAAATTAAGAAACAGCCCAAATCTGCAGTAGAATGGATAAATAAATGGTGATGCTCACATCATCTAACTCTATGTAGCAAGGAAAAGGAGCAAAACAACACACAACTAAATGGATGAATCTCATACACGTAGGGTGGAACAAAAGAGGCCAAAACTAGACCGTATGATTCCACTTAATGAAGTTCTAGAACAGCCTAGAAAGGAATCTGGGGAAAGAAAAGTCAGCACCTGATTACCTTCGGGAGGTATCAACTGAGAGGGAGCATGAGGGGACCTTCTGGTGTGTGGGAAATGACCTGGTGAGTTCATCAGGGGTACAAATGTAGGAATTCATAGAGCTCTATGATTAGTATTTGTGCACTTTACCTATATACACACCTTTATGCAAAGTCAGAACAAGAAAACAAAAGAGAAGGAGAAGGGCTCCCAAAGCTAAGATCTGGCCCATAAGTAAGGGCTGGCCAGTGAGGAGGGGGATGGTGTCTTGGAGGAGAAGCCAGCAGGTGCAAAGACCCGGGGAGCACGAGTGTGTGATGTTGCTTCTCTGCCTGGCTCTGGGATCGCCGATGGTGCTCCTGTCCCTCTCTTCTCTATGCTCCCTTCCACTCATTTGGAGGTTTCCACCGACACCATGAACCAGGTTGGCAGAAGTCATTTCAAGAGCATGTTCCTCCAGTCCATGTTTAATGTTCTACCTTTGAGTTGTTGCGGGAGGAGCTACAGTCAGAGCAGGAGAGGGGCTGGCCTTGGAATTCAAAGCTGGATTGAAAGCTCAGCTTTGCCATGAATGTGTGTTCTTGGAGAATCCCTTTCTCCCCTGTGAGCCTCAGTTCCCCCATCAGTAAGCAGGTCTTCTTAACATACACAGTTTTGGTGAGAAAGTCGGCTGCAGGAGGTGTTCAACAGATTCCCATCATATGGGAATGAAGGACTAAGGTCTGAAGGCAAGGGACCCATGCCAGGCTCATGGCTACCCCTAGAGTGACTGAGTGTGGCCCTGATAAGGCCTCTGCAAACCCTGGCATTGATCATCTGTCACATAGAACTCAAACCACCACTCAAACAGTGCCTGGCACATACCAGGGATTCAAGGAGCATTGGGTTGTAATAGCTGGTGCCTAATACGTGCCAGGCATTGCTCCAAATGCGTCATACCTGTGGACTTCTTTTTTGATCCTCCCAGTAGACCTATGGACGTCTGCCTTCCCATTTTACAGAGGGGAAACCAAGGCATAGAACTTTTGAGTGACTTGCTCAAAAGCACTCTGTTAATAATTGATGGAGCCTGGCCCTCGTCTCCTGCACCTAACCACACTACCACACGGCAAGAACAGATGGGGCCGCCCAAGCTGCCTCCACAGGGTGGCCTGGAGAAGGTGCCAAAGGCAACCAGGGCTCCCCCAGGGCTGCTGACCAGGATCAGTGCTGTCAGGGCAGCCAGGGGGGACACTCCAATGCCCTGACTTTGGCAAAGCCCACACCCTTTTCGAGGAAGACAAACCCACTCGTAATAATTGTTGAGGCAACAAGCAGCTTAAGCCGCTCATAAGCCCTGAGGTGCCTGTGAAGGCTGAGGCCCGGCAATGAGCCGCCACTGCCAAAACCAGCAAGAGTCACCCTTTTTGCCAACCTTTTTTTTTTCTTAGCTGTTGTCATTATTGTTTTTTGGGAGGAGAGATGGGACATCTCAGGAATTCGCCTGTGCTGCTGAATTCTCACCTGCAGCATCATGTGGACTCACAGCCACTCCCTATCCTCTGTACCATCATGTTTTACTGTTCTCTTTAATTCCACCATGAAGAGACTTGATAGGAATGTTCTGGAAACTGCAGCCTGAGGGTGGGGACAGGGGATGCGGGGAATGGGGAGCAGTTTATTCTCCATGGCAGCAGGACTGAACTTTGGTGCCAGAGGGCCACTGGGTGTGAGATATTTGTTTTTTCCTGCCTCTTTATACATTTTATGGGCTTTCTACATTTGCTTAAGCAAAGTTAAAAAATGACAATGATAATAGTTAATATTTATTGAGCATAGCTGGCATTGATTGAACATTTATTGAACATACTGACTTTCCATGTATGAACTCACTTAACCTTACAATCACCGCTTTTTTTTTCTTTCTTTTTTTTTTTTGAGACAGTCTCACTCTGTCACCCAGGCTAAGCGCAGTGGTGAGATTACAGCTCACTGAAGGCTCTACCTCCCAGGCTCACATGAGCCTCCCACCTCAGCTTCCCAAGTAACTAGGACCACAGGCATGTGCCACCATGCTCAGCTAATTTTTTTTAAGTTTTTTTTTTTTTTTTAGAGATGGGTTCTCACTACGTTGCCCAGGCTAGACTCGGACTCCTGTGCTCAAGCGATCCTCCCACTTCAGCCTCCCAAAATCCTGGGATTACAGGTGTGAGCCACTGCACCAGGTCAGATATTATTATTATTATTATTATTATTATTATTATTATTATTATTTTGAGA
>NW_016814761.1:2089942-2095314 GCF_001698545.2 Rhinopithecus bieti | reverse complement strand
AAGAACTGCAGAAGCTTGAGCCTCCCAGGCCGATTGGCCAGCCCTGTGCTGGCCATTCTGTTTCATCCTATCATCCCATATCAACCCAAAAGAGAACAGATATTATTATTATTATTATTATTATTATTATTATTATTATTATTTTGAGACGAGGTCTCACTCTCACCCAGGCTGGACTGGAGTGTAGTGGTGCAATCTTGGCCTCTGGGGGTTCAAGTGATTCTCGTTCCTCAGCCTCCTGAGTAGCTGGGACTACAGGCACATGCCACCATGTCCAGCTAAATTTTTTTGCATTTTTAGTAGAGACGGTGTTAAGCCCTTGGCCAGGCTGGTCTCAAACTCCTGGTCTCAAGTGACCGGCTTGCTTTGGCCTCCCAAAGTGTTGGGATTACAGGTGTGAGCCACTGCACCTGGCCCCAGGTCAGATAGTCCTATAGGCTTATTTTCAGATGAAGAACTGAGTACAGAAAAGGAAAAATGAAAACTATTGAAATTTAAAAAGAGATCATTAATAAAGAGGAACAAACTACTGATACATGCTACCACATGGATGAACCTCAAAGACATAGTGCTCAATGAAAGTGGCTAGACACAAGAGATCACATCTTGTAGAATGTCATTTATCTGACATATGTAGAAAAGGCAACTCTATAGACACAGATCCTAGATTAGGGGTTGTCTGGGGCAGGGGGTAGGAGTGGGGATGATGAAATATTCTAAAACTGGTTTATAGTGTTGTTTGCACAACTTGGTAAATTTACTAAAAACAATTGACATGGGTGAATTATATAATATGTAAAATATTCCTCAATAAAGTTGTAAAATAAAGAAATGCAATTACATTCTGCAAATATAACATTTCCTAAGCAGCCATGATCCACTTTACAGGAATTTCTCCAGTAACTAACAGTTAATTCATTTGTTCACCTGAACTCATCTTCATTGAGCATCTATTATGTGCCAGGTTCCGTGCCAGGATGTGGGTTCCAGGGTGAATCTGATCAAGTGTTTCTGCTCTAATGGTGAATATGGGTTAGCAAGTGTTAGAAGGCTGGGCTAGAAGGGGTGGAGATGCAGACGAGAAATCCAGCAATGACAAGCGAGTATACTTGGGGCTGCCACAGGGTGGGCAGTGCTGGCAGAGCCTGGAGGAAGCACCTTCCACCCAGACCTGGCAGGTACTTGAGAAGGTTCTGAGAAGAGACGGTTCTGAGAAGAGAAGGTTCTGAGAAGAGAAGGTTCCGTGCTTGAGGCTGGGACCTGGAGGATGAGGAGTTGTTAGCAGGTGAAATGGCTGGGGAGTGGGGCAGGAAGAATAAAAGTCATTTGTTCATTCATTTCTTAATTCTTTTATTCATTCATTCAGCAACCTTTCATTGAGAGCTGTTATGCCCATTTCCCTGATGAGGAAATAGAGCCTCAGAGAGGTAAAGTGACTTGCTAGAGCACAGATACAAACCTTAGCCAATCTCTTGTTTTAAAAGCCCACTTTTCTCCACTGTCTCCTCTTGCCTCCAAAAAGAGTCTGGGCAGGTTATACACACCGCTGTGACTTTGAGGGTCAGGGGGAGGTACCCTGCCAAAAAACAAAACCTAAGTATCCTTGTTTAGTGAGAGGAGGTTGGCCTGACCCTCAGGGATGTTCCTTTGTCTGTTGGAACCCTCCCCCTGCTTTGAGGACCCATCTTTAGCCCCCTTTGGATCTTGAATCAGGGAGCCAGCCTGCCAGCATCCAGGGTTAAGGGGAGGAAACCACTGAATTCATTGTCTGGGCCAGGGAGGACCTACCATTGGAAAGGGAATGGGACCAGAATTCTAGACCAGGCTTTGCTACCAATTATTCGGGTGACCTGGGTTAGTCCTTACCTCTCTGTGGTCCTCAGTTTTCTGGTCCCCCAAACAAGAGCATTGGGCTGGCTGCATCCTGAGCTACAAGACTTCTGGCGTCAGATGCCTCCAGATTGATATGGGCTGGAAGTAGGGTGACACATTCGTTCTGATTTGCTCGTTCAGATTTACTTTTCAGATTTTAGCATCAAGAGAAACCTTCTCAGTCCCTGATAAATTGGGATGGTTGGTCACCCTAGCTGGAGGACTGTTAGGTTAACCTCGCCTCACATTTTACCCACCAAGTCAAGACACGCAGCATCTCGCCTTTACTCCTATGTGGCCACGGAACTATTTTCTAGCCATTTTGTTTGTACATATTGTGTTTCTAGGTCTCAGCTGAAAACCCCCTCAGGTCCAGCTACCACTTCTCTCAATTCCTTCAGATCTTCTGGGCTCTGCTTGACCATCTCCTTTCCCCCCTCCCCGCACCCCCTCCCGTTCCTCAGGATGGTCTTTTTTGGTTGTCTCCATCAGCTCCCCTGGAACCCCTTTAGCTCCTTCCTCTGCATTTAATGCAGGATCTGTGCTGAAGCAGGTGCTCCACAAGTCATCATGGAAAGTCTGAATATCTCCGGGGCCCAGGGCAGGGCTGCCCCCACACCCCAGGAGGGCTTCACACCCCAATTCCAGGGCAACTTTGTTGGCAGGACAGATCCTTCCTGGAAGAGGTTGCAGGGAGCCACTCCCCAGGTGTGACTTCTTAACCCTTTGTCTTCCATGGGACCACTCAGGTGGAGCCTGTGGACCCCTTCTCAGAATAATTTTTTACAAAGGCATTAGGATTACAATGAAAAATCGTTTTACTAAAATAGATATCGAAGTATTAACAATTTGTCATATAGTGATACATGTTCTCCTTTACTAACACATTAAATAAGATTTAGTGGTGGATCTAATATGACTTGAATTTCACAGTTCTGGTAGCTTAGATGATATCTTGAGATGTTTACAGTAACTGTAGTGTGTTATGTAAATACCTGTGATTTCTACTAGTGACAAAATCACAGGGACATCCACTTGCTACCTACATTCATAATCAAAGGATATGTTAAAAACCACTGGACGGGCATGGTGGCTCACGTCTGTGATCCCAGCACTTCAGGAGGTCGAGGTGGGTGGATCACCCGAGGTTGGGAGTTCGAGACCAGCCTGACCAGCATGGAGAAACTCCCATCTCTACTAAAAATACAAAAATTTAGCCAGGCCTGGTGGCGCATGCCTGTAATTCCAGCTACTTGTGAGGCTGAGGCAGGAGAATGGCTTGAACCCCCGAGGTGGAGGTTGTGATGAGCCGAGATCGCACCATTGCACTCTAGCCTGGGCAACAAGAGCGAAATTCTGTCCCGAACAAACAAACAAACAACCATTTAGAGATTAGTGAGGATAAAGATAAAACTTTTGTCCACCCCCGTGTCATGAACTCCCCAGAATTCTATCCTCAGTCTTCTTGGGGGTCCATGAACCTCTGCTTCAAGGCAAAGGGGTTTTGATTTTTTAGGTTAGATAAACAAGAACATCCTCAAGAGATGAGAGAATGAAGAGTAAAGGGCAGTGTCCAGATTGGGTTGGGTTAAGCAGAGAAAGGTTTCTAGATGGGTGAGTTTCAGAGCTGGGTGTTTAAGGTGAGTCTGTGTTGGCAGGAAGCAAGGAACTGTGGTTGAGGGAAGGAACTATGGGGAGGGTTTGCTTTTATGGCTAAATGAAAAACACAGCAGACTAACATCATAGCCACATCACTCCAGGGCAAGCCCGTGTCTCCTTTGTCACCAACAACACCAAGGCATTGTCCACGTAAGACAGTGTGCCTGTCCTCAAGCTTACATACAAAGAGACAAAACAAACACAAAAGTTAATAACAAGACAAAAATTAAATTGCAATTAAAAAAATTCAGTCGGAAGAATCTGAAACATGCCACATATCTGGTTAGGTGCATACAATACAAGCCACAGGCGTTCAAAGGTGGGGGTCACCTCCCCTCTGAGGTTTGCGGTGAGGACCAAATGCGGGAATGGACACGAAGCCAGCTTTGTGGAAGGCCGGTTAGAGCATGCACTTTGGACCATTGCGGCTACTTAACGTCTCAGTGACCTTCTCTGTAAAATGGGGATAATAAATAAGTACAGTGCCTGACATATACTGATGTTTGCAACATGATTCAGGAGACACCAGAGACTGGAGAACTTGGCCTTTAACGTGGTAGGTGTGAAAACATTTGAATGAATGAATGAATGAATGGGTCCTCGGGTTGCCTTGGTCTGCCCCAGGCTGCCCGCTAAGCCCCATGTCTGTGAAATGAATCCCCAGCTCCCGGGGTCAGCTTCATCTCAGCGTGTGGGTGTGGGTGGTGGGGAGGTGCTCAGCAGCTCAGCGGAGGCCAGGCCCAGGCCGAGTTTGTGGGTGTCATCCCGGGAGGGTCTTGCCCAGCCTCCCCAACCCCCATGCTGCTCGGCGCCTCAGTGGGCGGGGGAACCGGCGGGCTTGGCGGTGCCCCGGTTGATCTCGGTAGGACGAGGCCCGCAGCTAGCGTCCGAGGAGCCCACTCCTGGGTCCGCAGCGTGGAGGACGTGCCGGCCTAGGCGCCGCCTTATCCCCGGAAGGTCGATCTGGGCCTCCCCAGGCTGGAGTGGGGGTGGGGTGCCGGTGCACCTTCGGATACTGTGATCCCCCAGCCCTTGCAGCCGCGGTCGCCCACATCCGAAGGAATTTGGAGCCGGGGCATTCGGGGCGGAGAGGACAGAGAAACGGAGCCCTCTCGGCAGGCGACGAGAGAGAGGAGCGCCCTAAAAAGTGGAAAGCGAGCGTTGCCGAGGCTGCTGGCCCCTTTAAGAGGCCCGGCTGGCTCTGCGGCGGTTCCAGCTAACTCGGTCCCTGGTGCAGCTCTGCAGTCCGGGTCCCCCAGCAGAGAATCGGCACCCGGCGGGGAGGCAGGACCAGACGCAGGAGAGGGCGTGGCCCCGCCGGGGAGCTGGGCGGAGTCTACTCTGCGGCGAAAGCGGGAGAACCCTGCGGTGGGCGGAGCCAAGGGTCTGTGGGTGGGGCCCGGCGCTGCGGGCCTCGTGAGGCGGAGCCTCTGGCTCGGGGAACGCCGCAGAGGGAGGAGGGGTGGGCGGGGCCGCGGCGAGGGCGGGGCCAGTGTCTGCAGTGGGCGGGGCCCGCCGCAGAGTGGGCAGTGCCGGCCGAGAGTCCTCTGCGTGCGGCTGCCGCGGCCCCTCCACAGCGTCTCTGACAGCCCAGGCGGTGTGACCCGCGACCCTTCTGGCCCCGCGCAGATACCGCGGCCTCCACCGCATCCCAAGGAGCGGCCGAGTGCCCTCTCTCGCCTCGGCGCCCGCATCCGGGGCCATCCGTCCCGCCGTCGCTGCGGAGGCCGCATCTGGCGCGCATCTGGAACCGCCCGGCCGGCCGCACTGGAGCCCGCGCCCACCCTGGCCCGGCCGCGCCGGGAGCCCTGCCCGGAGCTGGAGCCGCACCTGGACCCGCG
>NW_016814761.1:1981052-2089322 GCF_001698545.2 Rhinopithecus bieti | reverse complement strand
CGGCAGCGGCGCGGCGGCCGGCGTCAACGCCAATGCCGTGGCCCTAGGCGGCCTGCCCCCCGGCGGCGGCTCGCACCCGCAGCACTACGGCCGCCTGCCCGGGACCATCTGGAGCTACACGCAGGTGCGGCGCACGGGCGGCGGCGGCGTTGAGACCGTGCAGGGCCCCGGCGTGTCGTGGGTGCACCCCGACGGCGTGGGCGTGCAGATCGACACCATCACGCCGGAGATCCGCGCGCTCTACAACGTGCTGGCCAAGGTGAAGCGCGAGCGCGACGAGTACAAGCGGAGGTGAGTGGCCGCCCCTCCCCCGCCGCCCTGGGAAGGGGCGCCCAGGTCCAGGCTGCTGCGGAATGCGTGTGCGGGACGGGGGCCGGGCAGGCAGCTGGTCCTGGCAGGTGGGCTGGAAGCTGTGTTTTCAGAGTGCCTTACACATGCCAGAAAGGCCCAGTTATCTAGATCCCAGGATGGGGGTGGGCGCTGGCTACCGTGGGGGCCACCTCGATGCCGTCACTGGTTAGGCACACTGTTTTCTAGGTGACATAATAACAATCTGTGTTTTATGTGATCTCATTTAATTCTCAGCACAATACAGCGTGTAAGGCAGACTTATCCTCATCTTATAGATGAGGAAACCGAGGTGCAGAAATGCTAAGTGACTTGCCTAAGGTGGCTTGGCGAATGAGTGGTGAAACCAGGATTTCAACCAGAGATTTTAACCACTCCTGGCTAGTCTGTCTCCTCGCATAGGTATTTTTCCCAAGGAAGTAGGAAGTAGGCTCCCCTCCCTCAACAGATGAAAAGAAAAACTCTAACCAATCCACTGCCTTTTTATTTCTTGAATTAAATGAGATCATGTGTTTGAAAATGGATGGATCTGCCCCTGACCCCTGGGGCCAGTGTCTGCCGTCTTGCTCCAGCTCTGTAACGTCCAGCTGGCTGGGTTGGATAACCACAACTATAGCAGACTGCTCACAAGCTTTTATAAAATGCCTCCTTTCATCCCTCTTCTCCCTACTCCCTGAGTTTCATGGTTTATTGAGCCCTAACAAACTCAGCCTTAAAAGCCCCCAGGAGAAGATAATGTTGGGCTGGAGACTGGACATTGAATGGACTGAGACCACCATCTCTGGCTAGAACTGGGGTTCAGACTCTGCAGGACTGGCCAGTGCATTCCTGCCCAGCTCAGATTCCCCAGCTGGGAAACTGACATTGCTTCCTGCCTGCAGTCTGGCCAACAATACTGTCTGCTTGGCTTTCTGATAAGAGGAGAGGGGTCTCCTATCTTCCTCCTCTTCCCATAAGAGGAGAGAGGTCTGTCTGGCATCTCAGACCTGGCTGGGGGAGGGGCCCTCTGGCCCTGGCAGTCGCTGTTCCAGGCACGGGCAGCCTTCCACTGGGAGTTGTTGGCTCTGAACTCCAGGGCTTGGAGGATGTACTGAGAGGGACCCTTCCTTCCATCTCTAAAGGTCTGCCCAGGGAGCTGGGCATAGTTCTCCTTCCTTATTCTCCTATTGGACAGGCTAGCAACTGGGTAGGATTCAAATGCCAGCCTTATACCTGCTGGTGAGATTATCAAACCACTTGAAATCCTGTTTGCTCATCAGAGAAATGGGAATAATAAAATCTGCCCACAGTTGCTCGAGGGGAGAGCAGGATGGTGATGCTCTTTGGAAGGTATAAAGTAATCAAGCTGATGTTGTTAAAGATGATGGGCACTTTGTCAAGCTAGCGGGGAGTAGAAACGCTGAGAGTCCTTAAGCTCTCTCATGCAGCGCCTCGCTTCCTGGGGGTGGGTCTTACACTCCACTGGGAGATGGGCTTCTCTTCTGGGTTACCTCTTTCTCTGGAGGTACTTGAGAATGGCCCACCTGGTGCCCTCTCTTCTGGGTTACCTCTTTCTCTGGAGGTACTTGAGAATGGCCCTGCTGGTGCCTTGCCACATAGAGGCCACGTCTCCGCCCCTCATGGTCAATGTCACTGGGGCAGGCTAGGGAAACAGGCACTTGCTCTCGATGGTGCAACTGGGGAGGGATGGGCCAGGCCCTCCTGTCTGCCACTGTTGATCGTGTCGTCATGCCTTAGGCTTGTGTTGTGTTTGTTTTATTGTGTGTATGCTTTTTGGACCTGGCTACTCAGGTGATGGAAAAACCGTGCCCAGTCTTGGAGGGAGATGGGTTGGCATTGAGCAATGATCTATTCAAGTTGCACCCAGGGTGTGGGGTGTGATGTCAGCTTCTGGCGCTGGCCTGGAATGAGACGGTGCTGCTGAGACAGGTGGAGTGCGGGCGTCTCTCTTCCCGCCCTTCTGGGATGCGTGCACACCTCTTCTTCCATGTTTTTTCTGAAGTTGACTCAAGACTTACATTGAGTTTTTCCAAAGCAAGTATACTCCTTTCCTGGAGTCTCAGTTTCCCCATCTGTGAAGTGAGGTAGGTGGGCTAGAATTGGAGTCCTTGACCCAGGCTTTCTTAGAGATGCTTTAGGGGTTCCTTGAATATCTAATAAAAATAATCATTTAAAATAACATTAAGACATTAATACAGTGATAAAAATGTGCTCACTCACCTTTAAGTTCTTAATATTAACTCATTGGGTTCCACTAACACACTTAACTTGTTAATAGTATGTTTTGGGTACCTCCTAAGAATTTTCTTTGGGAAGGAGGGCAGACATTTGATAAACATTTTTTAAAAACTTGAAAAACCACTGGGCTAGATGATCTCAAAGGGTCTTCCCAGCCTTGGCAATATATAAATCTGAGTTTGCGCTCCCAGCCCGCTTCTGATTCCCTGGCCATAAGAGAAGTTACCATCTAAGGGGTGAGACCCAGGTGTCTGCCTGTACTGTTGTGGCCACAAAGGGTCTTAAATCATCCCAGGATGTCTATCACAGAACTCCAAGCAGTGACGCCCAGAAGGGAAAGGTTCCAGGGTTTCCCTGGTCCACCTGGAGGAACCTGCAGCTCCAGAGACCCCCACTTGCTTCCCCAAAGGACAACTTGGGATGTGAAACTCAGCGATCTTCAAGCCGGAGGCTTGTTGAGTTCCACCTTTGTGATTTCTGGCCACGTCTGTGTACTACCACCTGTGCTATTACTTACATAAAATATTTTAACAACTTCATTGAGGTACAACTTACAGGTCACAAAAGCTGCCCATTTTAAGTGTACAAGTCAAATTCACAGAGTCGTGCAGTCATTACCACAATTCCGTTTTAGAGCATTGCATCACCCCCCAAAAAGATCCTTCATGTCCATTTACAGAAAATTCCCATTCCAAGACCAACCCAGGTAATCACGGACCTGCTGTCTTTCTAGAAATTGGCCTTTTCCGGACATTTCATAGAAATAGAATCATACACTCTGTAGTCTTTGTGTTTGGCTTTTTTCAGTTAGAGAATGTTTTTTTGAAGTTCATCCATGTTGTAGCATGTATCCGTAGGCTGTTCCTTTTGATAGCAAAAAATATTCCTCTGTAGTATAGACCATATTTTGTTTATGAATCCACCCAGGTATTCAACATATTTTAAATTTAAAACATCAACTGTATACCACCTAGCATCATCTCATGTGCCATCAGTGGTCCACGAACCGTGCTTTGGAAACACCAACCCAAACCACAGCCCCTGGCCTGGGGTGCCTGGGCCCTGGCCCCAGTCACCACTGCTTTGGTTTTCCCTTGGCCCAACCAGGTCTCTACCACGTGGGAAATATGGTCGCTGAAGCCGCAATGAGGACAAGGTTGTCAAGCGTTGATTTGGAAACCAAAACAAACATCTCTACTCTGTCACCACCCAGGGCCACTAAAATATCCTGTTCTGACTTTGCAAGCTGGGGGCTTTTCCCTGGAGATTCCCACTGAGTTTATCTGAACTCAACAGTGGAGAGTTCCCCGAGTTGGCATCCAGGAGACTTGGACTTTAGGTCCAGCTCTGCCACTAGGTGCTGTGTGACCTCTGGCCAACCGCTGCCCTCTCTGGGCCTCAGATCCTCCACCTTTACATGCAGGAGTTCCTGTAGGTGATCTCTCACAGCTCGCTCTCTACTTGAGGTCAGTGACTCCAAGAGGCCCGTGTCGTGGCTGATCTTTCTGCCTCTGGAGACCACAGTGTGTTCGCTGAAGCCTTTCTCTGTTTTGGGCTTCCCCTTCCCTCTCTTGTCTCTGCCCCAGATGACTAGGGTCCAGGCTCCAGGCATGGGCAGTACTGGTCATCCCATCCCCCGGCTTAACTGGTTCAACCGTGTCCCCTCTCTTCATTGGCTCCAAGGAAGGACGCAGGAAAGCTTTCAGGTTGTCAAGAAAAAGGTCCCTCCAGCCTGGCAGCTGCTGCAAAGTTGCTCTGGGCTGGTAGAGGAAGTTGCCCTGCGCTGGTAGAGGAAGTTGCCCGGCACTGGTAGTGCTGGCCTAGCTGCCTGTCAGACAGGGCGACTCTTTTGAGGGCCTGGTGCCCCTGTCCAGAAGCCTGTCCAGCCATCCTGGCCCCCTCAGGCCCAGTGTGATTTGCAGCTGGCTGGCCTCGTTCCCTCCCGTGCGAGGGGCTGAGTGTATGCGCCCCCCAGTTGAAGTCAGCCTGGAGCCTAGGTTTCTTTTTTCCTGGTGCCTGGGGTGATTGGAGGGTGGTTTGGGAGCCTGGAGAGACCACTGTGATCATTCAGCCTGGTGGTTTTCAAGTGGGCTTTTTAGATCCCTGGAGTCCATAGCAGGGCGCCTTGGGAGACTTCGGGGACAGTGGGAGGCTGAGTACCTGAGATTTGACCCATGTTGCCCACCGTAACTCCATGCTTCTCTGACTCCCAGATTGTCCAAAAAAGATTCCATTTTAAAAAGTGTTCTGCAGTTTTTGAAAAGGAAGAAACTGCTGATTCAGCTGAGTACTTTCATTTTAAAGGTGGGGAAACCAAGGCCCAGAGGGGGCTGGCCCTCTGTGCCGAACTGGGCAGACCTTCCATCTGCTGTGCAGAGCTGGCCTCCCCATCTCGACGTGATGCCCGCATCATCTTCCCGCAGTCAAGGCTTTGTTATGTTCTTTCCACCTTTTTGTGTGTCTGTTTGAAACATTTTTTTAAAAAGCCACTTTCTGGGATGGGAGGGACTTTTGTCACAGCTATTTCTGACTATGAGCCGGAAGGGGCTGGGCTGTCGGCCGGAATGAAGGACTCCAAAAAGGGATGGTGGGTGGGTCAGCTGGAGTGTCCCCTGCCCGTTCTTGTCACACCCCAGGGGGGCCCTCAAGCAGGTGGGTGCTGGCCCCTGAATGTCCCAAAGCTCCAATGCTGCCCTGGAATAGAAAGCTGAGGGCTTTGTTCCTTGCCACTCCCATTGACACTTTCGTTATTTCTGAAGCTGGCACCAAAACGGATTCTTAATTCTGATTTTCCAGTGAGGCAGCCTTTGATGGTGGAACAGGGTTTCGCATCCTGGCTCTGCCACTGTCTGTGTGAACATGGGCAAGTGGCTTGGTCACTCCAAGCTGCCCGTGGAGCTCCCCGCTTTGTCCTCTGTAAAAGAGGGGTCATCTTGTTGCTCTCCCAGGGATTGAGAAGGAACAAATGAGGTCTGGTGTTAAGGTACCTGGGGCTTGGCAGGTTTTGGGCATGCCTACCCCCACCCCAGCCCAGCCCCCTTCCCCTGGCAAAGGCTGTTCCTTTAATTTGCAAGGATTTCTCAGCATGGCCCTGACTGCCTAACAAGTCCATTTCAGGGCACGTTGCCGCTCTCTCTGTCCCATGGAGGCGCCAGAGGTGGTGTTGGGGGTGGAGGGAAAGGGCTGCTTCTTTGTCCAGCATCTAAGAAGGCTGTTTGACCCACTCTTAGCCGTTGATTTGTGCCTCCGGAAATCTCTCGCCATCCCCCAGCCCTTTCTCCCAACTTCCTTTAAGAGAAACACACAAACCCCTCCATCTAGCGCCTCGGGTCTCTTGAGAACTATATTACAGAATCCCTTGGCTGGGTTGGCATTCTCACTGGGGACAAATTTGGGAGTGATTCTCAGAGCCTCAAGCTAGAGGGAGGAGAATGAGGTCCCAGAAAAGAAAAGGAAGCAGGGAGACAGCTGACGCTGAAGATTCCTTCTCAGAGGAATGTGAGGCGGGGCTTTGCCTTGGCGAACGAGACCGGATGCGGGGCCCCTTGGTCCCCCTTCCCCCCACGTGTATGCACAGTCTCACACACATGTACATGCACACGCACACACTCCACACACATGCAGATGCACACATCAGGCTCTCCGTTCAGTCCTGTAGCTCACGTCCCCACACATGACTGTGTTTGAAGGACACAGAAGGGTAGACCTGGAATTTGAACACGCCCTTTGCTGCAACGAGATGCGATGCCTTCCAGGAGAATTGATTTAAACTGTGCCATGTGTCAGTGACACCGGAGGCTGTGGGCTTTGCATTTGCAGTCCTGGCTTTTGATCGCATTGAGAGGTGAAAGCCGGCTGGCGTTCCATTTATTTCCTATGTCACGGATGGCTGAAGGCCCGGGACGGGAAGGAGGCAGCCCTGTCACGTCCCTGTACTCAGGATTAGGGTTGTGTTGCTTTTTCCTGACTTTCTGCTGTCAGGCGGTCCTGAGCGCCCACCACCTCCCACATCACAGCCCTCCACACCCGGAGTTGTAACTACCTGGCATGTGTCTGCCCCTGCATCGACTGGAAGCTCTGTGGGGGCCTGCTCCAGCTCTGGCTTCATCTCCCACTGGCAGAGCCCAGCCAGGACCTGGCCAAGGTACATGCTGAGTAAATACTCATGCAGCAGGGAGGCCTCTGTGTCTGGCTGCTGTGAGCTAGTAGGTCTCCAGGAGGATGAGACAGAAGACCGACGACATAGACCATGTCCAGGGATTCGGCTGCTTGTGGAGGGGACGGCCTGCACTTGGAGTCAGAAGGTCTGGGCCAAAGTTCAAAGTTTGAATGAACCCCCAAGCCTGGCAGTGCTGGGTGCTGGGGCTCCAGGGCAGGAGTTAAAAGCCGAGTGAGCTTGGGCTAGTCACTGCCTCTCGAGCCTCAGTTTCTTCATCTGTAAAACAGGGATGCTAAACTCTGTGTCTAGAGGTTGTGGAAGAAGTAGACGGGCTCACCTAGCTATAGCACAGCATGTGTAAATGGTCAAATTCAGAATGATTTCACAGGGCAGAGAGTGGGTGCCCTACAGAGGCTGAGCTGTGCTGGCCCTATGGGGTGGGCAGAGGTTGAGAACCAAGCTGGAAACCGGGAGAGGGTGTCCTGTGCCCTTTGCTGGCAGCATCTGTGGGTTACACAGCCCTTTGAGCATTGCCAGACTTAGAAATGCACCTCTTAGAGGTGCTTAGAAAATTCCAGGCCAGATGGGAGGCTGCTAAAGGTTTGTGACGTTGCCGCCGCCTGCCCACCAGGGGAGTATCCTCCCACCCACACTGGGCACCGGGCGCTTGGCTTCCTGGGCAGGATGTGGTTTCTCATTCTAGATCTGGTACAAGAGAGGGTAGTTGTCACCCAACAGTAAACCTGGCAAATGGCAATGCCTGGTTCTCTCAAGGGTCCGTGGAGCCCAGGTTCTGTTCTGGGTTTGCCTGCAGGGTGGTCTGATCTTCACTGTGCCCACCTGGGAATGGGGACAGTGGGAAAGTGGGCTTGCCCAGCAACCCTGTGAAGACTGCATTCTCTCCGTAACGTAGCACAATTCCGTGCGTGCCATTTAATCCCTTGCATCTCATTTTGTTGCTCTCCAAAATGGGGGTGTGGTTTCTTACAAGTTCTACTTCCCAGGGTGGAGGTAAAAATCAATTCAAACAGTGCAGTAGGAAAACATTTTGCAAAAGGGTTTGAAAATATATCAATATGGCTTTATGCTCCTGTTTATTGAGCACCTACTTTGTGCTAGGTGCAGTGATAATTATGAGAGCAGTCGCAAGAGGTGGGAAGTGATTATGCTCATTTTACAAATAAGAGGTTCAGAGAGGTGAAGACATCTGTCCCAGATCTCGCCATGAGTCCATCTGGTTCTCTGGAGCCCAAGGTCAGTGCTCCTCCCAGGAGGTGGCCTTGTCTCGTGTCCCTGGAGGTTGGCGAAGGCTGGCTCCGGGTGAGGAGGCAGGCAGGAGGCACGGGGTCTCCCCAGCACCTGTCACAATATTGCCACGGCGGGTGGCAGAACAGGAGGCGGCTGCTGTGCTGGGAAGATTCCCTGCTGTCACTTTACAGTAATTATTTCTTGAGAAAGCAAATGAATCACTGGCAGTAGCAGGCAGATGAGGCTCCCGGGCCACTGTAGCAGGCCTGTCCAGGCCCCTGCTCTTTGGAGAAGGTCTCACTGGGGGCTGGCAGGGCTGGCAGGGCTGGCAGGGGAAGAGTTGGGGAACAGGGAACACATATTATGACCCGTCTGGTGATTTCCATGAGGTCTCATTTAAACCCAGTGGTGGCACTGCAGGATGGAAACTGAGGCTCAGAGAGAAGAAGTAACTTGGAAGTCAGGCTCCAGATCCAACCTTTATCCTGTGCTGTACCCGGAAAGGGCCATGCCCATTGCAAGCCGCTTTCCTGCTGTGAGCCTCAGTTTTCACTTCTGTGAAATGTCGTCTAGCAAAGCTGGGGCAGGCTGTGGATCTCAGACTCTGAATTAATGCTCTATTTATCTTGCCTGGCCCCTGAGTGTCCTCAGGGCAGCAGCCAGCCAGAGGTTCTCATCCACGTATCACCAGCAGCAGAGGGCCTTGGGCGCTCTGGTGGCTATTTGGGAGCTCGCCTCCGCCCTGGGCTGGAGTCTCCCTAGCTTTTGCTTTCAGTCAGTGCTGTGAACTTTGCCAGGGAACAGGGAAGTTGTTACAATCATTTGGTGCCTCTTGTTGGGGAAGATGAGACTGCCGGATGTGGATGTCTGAGGAGCCAAAGAGGTAGTGTCCTCAGAACAGTGGCTGAACACCCACCATGGGCCAGGCCCCTGCCCTCAATAACTCGGAATCTGGGGACATAGACAAATGTGTCATGCCATGTGGCAGCATCACGTGATAACAGCATGTGCCCAGTACCTTCTCCAACAGTGCTTGTGGATAGTAGGAGCACAATAAACATGTATTAGTTAATGAATTTCATTAAATATTTATACAACATTTACTCTTTGCCAGGCTTCATTCAAAGTGGTTTGCAAACATTTAATTCATGGAAGCTCTAATAACCCTGTGAGTTGGGTACTGTCGTTAGCCCATTTTAGAGATGCTAAAACTGAGCCACAGAGACAGGGGAGGGAACTGGGCCAAGACACCTTGAAAGTGGCAAGCCCAGGCTGGGTGTGGTGGCTCACGCCTGTAATCCCGGCACTTTGGGAGGCTGAGGCAGGTGGATCATGAGGTCAGGAGTTCAAGACCAGCCTGGTCAAGATGGTGAAACTCCGTCTCTACAAAAAAATAAATAAAATTAGCCAGGCGAGGTGGCAGGCGCCTGTAATCCCAGCTACTCAGGACCCTGAGGCAGGAGAATCACTGGAACTTGGAGGGTGGAGGTTGCAGTGAGCCATGATAGCACCACTGCACTCCAGCCTGGGCGACAGAGTGAGACTCCATCTCAAAAAACAAAAAACAGAAAACAGAAAAACAACAACAAAAAAAGAAAGTGGCAAGCCCAGATCTGACCCCAGAAAGTGAGGCTCCAGTTCCAACCTTAAACCTGTGCACTCCCAGAAAGGGCCATGCCCATTGCAAGCAGTTTTCCTGCTTGAGCCTCAGTTTTCACTTCTATGAAATGGGAGTAATAAATCTGACCTCATAATGCTGTTTGGAAGACCGTCTAAAATGATACCTGTGGAGCACTTTGAAAACTGGCAAGTGGAGTGCCTGTAGGGACTAAATCCTTGGGAGTCCTGAGCTCTACCCGCACTGCGGTTTCTTTTCCAACTTCCTGTGCAGCCTGAAGCTCTGTGAAGCTCCATGCAATGTCTTGTCCTCTCTTGCCTTTACATTCACACCTCCCCTGGATCCTGGGATGGGATGTTGGACAGAAACCTGCTATGTTAGACAGCTTAGGGGAGAAGCTTCATGTGGAACCCAAAAGCTGGGAAGAGAGGAACCTGCAGCGTATATTTCTGCTGCCTGTCAGCTGAGACCTCGGGAGAGTCACTTTGCCTCTCTGAGCCTCTGTTTCTTATCTGGAAAGTGGGAATGGTCACGTTGCATGGAAGGCAAGTGCGATGATGGTGCTCTGATTCCGGCTGCCGTGGCAAAAATCACTAAATAAGGCTGGGGGTTCTGGGGAGAGGAGCTGAGCAGGAATCGAATGGCATTTGGGCCTTTGCCCTGGCAGGAGCCCCTCCACGTGGCCGTGCTGGGGGTGGGGCCTGTCTCTGAGATGCTTGCTCAGCGCTCTCCGGCCTGCGTGCTCCGACTCTGGGATGTGTGTTCACACAGACCCTGCTCATCTGCTGCTCGATGGAGAGAGGCCCCTGCAGTGGAGACAGCGCCTTCCGCCCTCTTAATTGGCCATCTTTATTACTTGGGTTATTTAAGACGGTTCTTGGCTCGCTGCCGCCTGTTTGCTGTCTTGGGGGAGGGGAAGAGCTACTGATCTAAGTAGACCTTGTGAAATTCCCCGGCAGACAGGCTCCTCTCTGTATAGGGTCAGCCCATCTTCCCAGGGCCCACTGGCACCCCCTTTTTGCTCCTGACCCACTGTGGTAATAGGCAGAAGGCCATCTTGGGGGTGGTAGTGGAAGCTTTAGGGAAAGCTTGTTGCAAAGTCAGGACCAGAGAGTCTTGGAGATCTGGGTGGGACACTGGTGAGACCCTGGGGTGCCCCAAACCCAGGGATTCTGGAAGGTACCCAAGCCAGTTTAGAGCCAGTCAAGGAAGGCTTCCTGGAGGTGACATCACCTAGGTTGTTTTTGGAAGGTTCAGTAAGAGTGGAAGAGAAGGAGAAAGGGTGCTCCAGATAGAGAGGACAGCTTGTACAAAAGCCTGGAGTTGAGCTGCTGTGCAGGACACAGTGTGGAGCTGCTCCTGGTTCCTGGGCTTGAGCCTGGCACTGCCAGAACTTGGCCTGTCCTGCGCTTGCTTCTTCCCTGTCTTGTCCCCTCCTCCCTCCTCATGCTCTTCTTGGCTCTCATTTTCTGTCTTGCTCTCCTTTCCTCTCCCTCTTTCTTTCTTGTTTTGGGCACAAGCAATCCTCCTGTCTCGGCCTCCCAAGGAGCTAGGACTACAGGCACACACCACTACACCCAGCTAACTTTTTTTTTTTTTTAATAATTTTTGTTGAGATAAGGGTCTCGCTATGTTGCCAGGGCTGGTCTTGAACTCCTGGCCTCAAGTGATCCTTCTGCCTTGGCCTCCCAAAGTGCTGGGATTACAGATGTGAGCCACCATGCCTGGCCGAGTCTTGATATTACATTGCAGTTGGTTTCACACTTGCCTTTAAAGAAAATATTAGTATTTAAAACATTAGGACTTAAAATTTGCCGGGTGTGGTGGCACACGCCTGTTATCCCAGCTACTTGGGAGGCAGAGGCAGGAGCATGTCTTGAACCTGCGAGGTGGAGGTTGTGGTGAGCCAAGATCTTGCTACTGCACTCCAGCCTGGGCGACAGAATGAGACTCCATCTCAAAATAATAATAATAATAATATAAAATAAAACATCAGGACTTATCTGACTTGGAGACTGAAGGCTTGAACTCTGCAAGCTACTGCTGGCAGAGCCAGAATTAACCTGGTGCCAAGTTGAGGGACCTCCAACTTGTAGGTTATTCTTTTTCTGAGCCCTAAGGCATAATTCAATTGTGGGGAATTAAAAAGAAATTGCTTCATTTGCTTTGCTTCATGTTTCCTGTTGGCCCGTGATTTGGGCCTTCTCTTGGGTGGGAGCTCTGGCTCTGGGGTGACACTGCTTGGAGTTGTGTTACTGCTCTGAGCCTCAGTTCTCTCATCTGTAAAATGGGGATGACAGTCTTAGCTGATGAGGTTGCAAGGATTTGATGTTGCCTGCAGAGTGCTAAGTGTGCCGCTGGCCCCTCAGCTGTTACCGCTCCTTTCCTCCTGCCCTGGCCTGGCTCCCACCAGCCCCCAGGCCCCAATTTGTACATACAAAAACATGTGCAAATCCCAAAGTACTATTTGTCAGGCCACATCCCCAGACAAGGAGCTCTGGAAACATAGCTTTTGTGGGGAATGAAGGATCAGCCTCTATGGTTCACCCAACTCCAACATTCTAGGCAAAGTTCTCAAGCCTTCCAGCTCCAGGGCTTACCCCGGAGATGAGGAGACAGGGCAGCCTTTCCTGGGCCAGGCTCACCAATACCCTGTGGGTCTCATCATTCCATCCCATCTCATACAAAAGGAAAACGGGGCACAGTGAGAACTGCCTGCTCCCTCCCCCTTTGGCTGAAGACTGGCCTTTTGTGTTCCGAGCACTTCCTCTCCCCAGTAGAGCTGCCTGGGCAGCGAGGAGGAGGTCATGTCCCCTCTCTTCTCGAGCAGACTGTCAGCACAGGGTGACTGGGAAGGCAAGACCTGGCATTCAAGGCTGTGTCCTGCGCAGGGTGTCGCCTGGAGCCTGTGGCTCCTAGGAGGGCCTGATGGAATGTGGACACGAATGGGGAAGTCTTTCCTGTCCCCGCCTCCCTGGGGATCGTGGACTGTCTCAGCCTCCCCGCTGTGTGGATTTGGAAGCAGCCTCAGGGGGTCACGTTGCTGGTCTGAGGTCTCACTATGAGGTAGGGCCAGGACCAGGATTCGAACCTGCCTCTTGCAGACTGTTACCGAAAGTACTCTCTGCCACACGTGCGACCTCATTCTGGCAGGCTGAGATACGGGAGTTGAAAGACAGGGGTTCAAACCCTGCCCTGCTCCCAGCAGCAGAAAGGCAGCTGTTCCTCCTTCTGGGCCTCCGTAGGCGATGGGTACTGGTTTCTGTGTTTTCATAGACTGCCTTGCGAGGCCTTGTGGGTGAAGGGCCCACTCTCAGACCTTGGCAGAGGAGTGACGTTGAAGGCTGGCTTGGCATTGTTTTTCCAGGGTTGACGTCAGGGCAGCTGGTTTAGGGTTTCATCTGTGAGACAAAGGCTGCTTTGTAGCTTCTGCCCGGTTTAAGCCCAAGCACATCACCCCCCAAGGTGGGAAACGAGGTGGAAGGGATTGCAGGGCCCAAACAGAGAAGCCTTGGGAGGCTTGGCTTATGCTCAGCCCCTCCAAGAAGGGAGCCAAGATCTCATAATTCTACAGCCATCTTGCTCACTTCCCAAGAGCACCCTGTATACCCTCTGCAGTGTTTGAAGCCTCACACATGTGTTCTCTGGAACATCGCACCACTCCAGCAAGGTGGCTGTGGGTATGTCCATTGTACAGATGAGAACAATGAGTCGTGCCAGGTAAAATGACTTGTTCCTTGTCAAAGCTAGAAAGTGGCAGAGTGGGCACGTGACCTCAGGTCTCTGGCTTCCAAGATCACCACTGGGTTCCACCACTAGAGTCTTGTGTTGCACCCAGCTTTGGAAGCCAAGATACCCTAGAATCAGACTGGAGCAGATAAACCTCATGGGTTCTGCGGGGGACCTGGAGCTTTCTCTTGTCAGGATTCAGAGTTGGGTCACTGCTTTGAGCACGTGTTGCGTATTTGTATCTGCATGTGTAGGTATTTGCACATGTACGTACAAGTTAAAGAAGGGAATTGGATACTGGAGGGTCTGTATCACTGGCAGGTGATTCTAGGGAGGCCTTGTGGGCAGGTGTAAGGAGTCATCCCAGGGATGACTGGACCTTCTGCTCTTCTTTGCCAGGATTACCCCTACTTGATCATTCATTATTCCATCCATCTGTCTGTCCGTCTGTCCATCCATCCATCCATCCAACCATCCATCCGTCCATCAGTCTGTCCATCCATCTATCCTTTTCTGGGCCACTGTGCTCAGGCCCTATGCTTGGGCTTTGGGGATGATGCTGCCTGAACTAGGAGTTTGCAGAATCTGGGGAGCTTGCCAAGTGACTGTTAAATCAGGGCTGGAAGAGTCCTTAGAGATTGGTTAGATCTTTTCTCTCCCTTATGTCAGAGTGGGACCGTGACTTGTCCAAAGTTGCATGGCAAGTGGCGGAGCTAGGGCTCAAAGTCAGGTCTGTAGGTCCAGCCCCATGTTTCTGCTTCTCCACTGTGTCAACAGACAGCTCTCACTCCTGGCCGGCAGCCCCCTTACCTAGCTCTTCCCTCCTCTGCTGTTTTGATGTGTTCTTGGCTTTTTGGGAGTTGCTGGCAGACTCTGTTCTGAGAGACTTCCAGAGGTGTCTACTGAACCAGCATGCAGGCCCCACACTGGGGCCAAGCTTGGCCATGCTCTGCCCTGAGATGACACCCTCCCGCGTCTGGAACAGCCGGTTGGCTGAGCCCCTGAGGGGAGAGACTCCAAGGCCCTGTTTACTTTACCCTACTGGACACTGGCTTCTTTTCCTCCCGGGGTCTCCAGAGGTCATCTGTTCCTTCCTCATCTTGGGGCTAGGACCATTGCAAATCCTGCCTGAAGATCTTATTGTCTAGGAGGCACATTCCAGAGCCCTTTCTGAGACAGGCCGTCCAGTGTCCTCGTGGCCTTTTCCAGGGAAGTGCTTCCTGGTGTCTAACCATAATCCCTACTGCTGCCTTTCCCCCCTTTTTTTTAGCCTTTCACAGAGGAGGAAAGTGGTTGGACATCAATTGCCTGGTGGTTCTCAAGGCAGCACCATTATCTTGCTGCGTACCCTCTTCCCACCTACAATCTCCCTTTTCTCCATTTCCTGAGACTCTGTGCCTTGACTCAGATACAAGTTGAGACACAAACTTCATGCAGAAAAGATCTGGCTGTTCCCTGTAGGATCCCACAAGTTTCTGGGAGGGAGGCACATTCCTTTTTCAGGAGTCATGGAGCCCTCTGAGCCAGAAGTGGCCTGGATCCCAGGGATCACTCTGGTCCCATCTTTCCTGACAGGGAAACTGAGGCCCAGAGAGGTTGAGCAACACATCCACAGCCATTCAGCCAGCCTGTCTGAGTTGGATGTCCTCCTTCATGCGGCAATGCTGTTTCTATGGTTTGGGCAGGGGGCTTGATAAAGGTGGCTGGTGGCCTCTTGGCTGGTGGTCCCTGCCGCAGACAGATGTCCTGGAAGCAGAACAGCCAGCCCATGTGGCCCCAGAGGGCTCCCTGGCCTGGAATCAGTGCTCCTGCCTGCTGGTTCCCTGGGTTGGCAGATTCCTGGCGGTCCTGGGCTGCCCTCAGGGCCAAGCAGTGGCACCTCCTCCGCTCCCACCCAACTTGTGGCTTCCTTTCTCCCACAGCCTCCCAGACTCCCTTTTGGCCCTAGAGGTGCCAGGGAGGCCCCTCACCTCCAAGGGGAGAGGACAGGAGGCCTGAGTGTACACCAGTGATTAAGTTGCCAGGGGGACACTGGCTCCTGTGGCTGGGGCAAGAAGGGGTTAAGCAGTGTTGCCTGCCAGGGCTGGACTCCCAGCTGGTGTCCCAGCCCCTGGGGCCAATGAGGCCATCTGGCCTGACAGATACCACACTGTGTCCCATCTGTCCCAAGGCAAAGTCACCAGGAGGAGACTGCCTACTGCCTTTGAGGGCCTGCAGGGGTGGGCGTGGACCCTGCTGTCTGTCCCTGGGGGGCCAGGCCAGTTGGGAAGGGGCTCCCCACTGGGCAGGCTGTCCTCTGGCCACGCTCCCTGCAGGGTCTCCCTAGCTGCGAGGTGGGGGAGTCTGAGTCCCTGATGTGGTCGGAGTTTCCTTGTGCAGAAGGTCTAGAGAGGTACAGGGATGGACTCAAGGCCACACAGTAAGTCAGCACAGGCAGAGCGGGGCTTCCCCCAAGGCCCTGCAGGTGGCTATGCCCTGTGGCTCCAGCTCACAAGCTCATTCATCCAGTCAGTACCGGTTGAGGGCCTACTATGTGCTGAGCACTTGGTCACTCGATACCAGACAGTTCCCCAGTCCCAGCATGGGAGAGGGAACCCAGAGGCAAAGCCTCTAAGGGGAAGCGTGGCGCAGCTTAGCCAAGCCCGGGGCCCTGGATGCTGTAGCAGCCCTCCCAGCAGCCTCCCTCCCAGCCTTCCCAGCAGCTAGAGCTGGGACTTGCTCGCTAGGAGGAGCAAAATAATGTTAAGCACTGGTGTTTATGATCTTGTGGGGTCTTCACCATCCAGGGAGGTGTAGGTACTATTGTTATTCCCATTTTACAGGTGAGGAAACTGAGGCTCAGAGAGGTAAAGTCGCTTTAGCAGATCACCAGCTGGGGAGTGGCTGAGTTGGACACCCATCCCAGCTCTGCCTGAACTCAAAGTGTTTTGGGATAAGGGGCAGGGGACGGCTGCAAATGGCCTCCCGCTTTGCCCCAGGCTGGCTCCTTCTTGCTGTGCTGGCCTGGACCATCTCCTTTTTGGCTTTTTGCTGAGTCCTGGCTGGGAATCCTGTGGCTGGAGGCCCAAATCTCAGGGGGAAGAGAGCCCCCCGCTGGGTTGGAGTTGAGAAGAGAGGCTGCGCTAGTGCCGGTTCTTTTGCATAGCTGGGGCTGCCTCCCCTGTGTGGGGTGCCCGGCAGTATCTGGGCAGCACTTGGGGGATTCCCCTCGGAGGACCCTCCATCCATCTGAGGGTCCCAAGGCTGTGCCCTCCAGTGGGGGCTGGGCCAGGCTGATGGGAGCCTCCATAATGCTGTTATGATTATGTGACCCTGGGTGAGTCACTGCGCCTTGGTGAGCCTCAGTTTCCCCATCAGCAGAATGGGGGTGAGGAGATGACAAGCTCCAATAAAGATGGCCTCCGAGGAGATTTGCAGTCACAGAAGGGTCCCTGGGAGGCTTTGCTCCATTTCATTCCCTGTCCCATCTTAAGGGGACTGACTTCTCTCTCCAGCCCCGTGGGTCGGTGGGAGGAACACTCTTGTTCGTGTGTTGTGGGGTTGCCTGGTGCCCTGCCTCTGCACTCCCCACTGGTTCACATCAGGTGGAATGCCAGGGCTGGCCACGATGACAGGAGCCTGGGATTAAGTAATGAGTCCATCCCCTTGAGCTGTATTTAGTCACTAATTCTTTTGGTGCGCGTGTTTGCAGTCTAATTACCTGTCTCAGCTGCGCTGGAACCTGCCCCTTCCCGGCCAGTGAGGATGGTGATGGCGCTGCACAGACAGGTGGCCGTTGCCCTGTCACCCATCCTTGGTTGCACAAGCCCCACGTGTCTTTTGTTGGCTGGGTCCTTGTCACTCTTCCCTCCTCCCTCCTGGAGATTGCTCTGGAATGTTCTCCTCCCCTTACCAGCCGCATGGCAGGCAGCTCCTAGTCTCTGGAGTTGCACTGAGCCAGTCACTGCTTGTGTGGGACCTTGAACGTATCACCTCCCACCTCTGAGCTTCAGACTTCTCATTTATGAATGACCTGGATGTCCCCGTCTGATGTCCTAGGATCCTGTGTTCTGTGCTTTTTTTTTTGGCCACACCTGGAGCCAGTTTGTGTTTGCCCATCCTCATTTAATCCAGGTGGGGTCATTCTCACCCATTTTACAGGTGAGGAGACTGAGCCCTAGGGAAGTGACTTGGCTTAAGGCCGCAGAGCCTTGCTTTCAACCCAGGTGTGCTGACTCTCGGCTGGTGGGCTCTGCCTGGCTGCCAGCCCCTCATTTTATTCAGGCTGCACATGATAAGGAAAATCTGGGCTCCCAGGCAGCTGGCTCCAGGGCGGCTGCGGGTGAGTAAGTATGCGGGAGATTACCCTGAGGTGCCCTACATTTACCTCCAGGGCAGCACAGTCACTTGGAATAAACAGTGGAGAGACCCAAAGTACATATTAGGTTTCCAAAATAGTCTTGGGAGTTGCTGTTTTTCTCAAAGCTGTAAACATATCCCTGGGCCAGGGGGCCTCTCACACTCTCCTGAGCACAGACCCCCTGGACCTCCTGCCTCTTGACCTGAGTGCCCAGACCTGCTGCCCAGACCCCCTTCTGGCTTTCACTTAAGCAAGAGCTGGAGCCCTGGAGACTGAGAGCCGGCAGACACTGGGGATGGGGATGGGGTGGAGGGTTCATGGGGGCTTGGCCAAGCCTACGCAGAAAGACAATGTCCCGGGGGTGGAGAGCCATGGATACCAACTTTCCCATCATCTGCCCCATGCAAGGTAGGCCCAGGCTTCAAGGTGCAGAGAAGAGAGTAGCAGAGTTGGCCTGGACTGTGGAGGTTGTTTGGGGAAACTGAGGCTGGAGGGAGGGGCTGGCAGGGAGGCCATGTCTAAGGCGACAGGGCTGCATTGGCCTAGATTAGATCTCCTAGAGAAGGCTCTGGAGATGATACTTACTGGGCCTTTTTAATCCAGTGAATATTTACGGGGCCTCCTTGTGCCAGGCTCTGTGCTGGGCACTGGAGTTGCATTTGTGACCCAGAGATGGGCCTGATCTTGAAAGAGATGAAGGCCGGGCACAGTGGCTCACACCTGTAATGCCAGCACTTTGGGAGTCTGAGGTGAGAGGATCGCTTCAGCCCAGGAGTTTGAGACCAATCTGGGCAACATAGTGAGACCTCATCTCTACAAAAAAAACAGAAAAATTAGCCAGGTGTGGTAGCATGCACCTGTAATCCCAGCTACTTGGGAGGCTAAGGCAGGAGGATCCCTTGAGCCTAGGAGTTTGAGACTGCAGAGAGCCTTTGTTGTGCCCCTGCACTCTAGTCTGGGCACACAGTGAGATCTTATCTCAAAAAAAAAAAAAAAAAAAAAAAAAAAAAAAAAAAAAAAAAAAAAAAGACAGAGGCAGAGAGAGAAAAGAAAGACGAGTTAGGTAGAGGAGACCAGCAGGGGATCAGATACCTCAGTACCAAGTGGCCCAGAGGCTTTGCAGTACAGAAGAGTGGCACTTGACCCTGACCAAGGAGTCAGGGGTGGCCTTCTGGAGGGGGTTATAAGCTGGGTCATGAAGTCACATCAGGTAAGGGAGAGAGAGAGGAAAATGACAAAGGGGAAGGGGTGTAGAACCTGTTGGGCAGAGAATGCAACACATGCCTTGGAGGTGTGATGGAGCTTGGCACGGGGGGCTGGAGGTGTCGGGGGGATGCTATTCAGCCTTACTGTACCCTAGCACGTGGCCTTGTTCTCCAGGACTTATCACCCACCAGGTGAGACTTCTGTCTACCCTTTTGGAGAAGAAGTGTCTGGCCCATTTCTCAGATGAGCCTGATCTCCCAACCCTCGCTCCTTGGGGAAGGTAGAGGGCCACTGGTAGACGAAGGCAATATTTTGACCAATGAGGAAACCAAGGCACAAAACATTGTTGCTGCAGGAGCTAGAGTAAGGACCCAGGACCTTGCTTTTCCTTGGCTCCCTGGGCAACTGGGAGCCTGTGGTAGAGAATGCCGGAGAGCGTTCTCTCCAGCTCGTCACACATGGCTCTTTAGAGGGGCACAAAAGCCTTTTCCACGTCTGCACACTTGATCCAGAAACCCAATCTGGGTATCCCAGAGGGATACCTGGACATGTATGCAAATGTGAGGGTATGAAGGTGTTCCCAGTCTTGTTTAGATTGCAAGGACTCTGCGGTGACAGCAGAGAACCCATCAAACCACTGGCCCTGCAGCCACCTGCTGTGTCACCTGCTTGGGAGGATGCTGCCGTATATTGTTAGGTGGAAAAAATACTTTTGAAAACCACATATGGTCACATCCCATTGTCTTTAAAAAACAATCTCATAAGAAGAGAAAATCTCATAAGAAAAAGTTGGGAAGGATATACAGCCGATGTTAACCATAATTGTCTCAGGGAGGGGGATTCATTTGGGTGGGTTTTACATTGGTTTTATCTGGCTTACCTGTTTTTTTCTTTTCTATGTCTTGTGTAATCATTGTAAACACTCATGCAATTTAAAGCAAGGGTAATATGAGCAGGTATTTTTGTCTTTTAAAAATTTAAGTGGTTTTGATGTTTTGAGTAGGTATACATGACATTCAGACTTAAAAAGATACAGAAGGAGGGGAAATTCTGACACACACTACAACAATGGATGAACCATTTATGCTAAATGAAATCAGCCAGGCCAGGCGCGGTGGCTCACGCCTGTCATCCCAATACTTTGGGGGGCCAAGGTGGGAGAATTGCTTGAGCCCAGGAGTTTAAGACCCGCTGGACAGCATGGTGAAACCCTGTCTCTACAAAAAATAATTTTTTAAATTAATTGGGCGTGGTGGCTCATGCCTATAGTCCCAGCTACTCCAGAGGCTGAGGCAGGAGGATTGCTTGGGCCCAGGAGGTGGAGGTGCAGTGAGCTGTGATTGTACCACTGTACTCCAGCCTGGGCAACAGAGTGAGACCCTGTCTCAAAAAAAAAAAAAAAAAAAAAAAAAAAAGAAAAGAAAAGAAAGAAGAGAAATAAGCCATTCACAGAAGGACAAATACTATCTGATTCTGTTTACACAAAGTACCCCCAAGTCGAATCCACAGAGACAGAAAGTAGAAGGGTGGTTGCCAGGGGCTGTGGGGAGAGGGGTATGGGGTGCAACTGCTTAACAGGTACAGTTTGTTTTGCAAGATGGAAGAGTTCTGGAGATGGATGGAGGTGATGGTTGCACAGCAGTGTGAATGCACTTAATGCCACTTTAAAAATGGTTAAGATGGTGTGTTGTATGGTTTATTCATTCATTTATTTATTTATTTATTTTTGAGACAGGGTCTTGCTCTGTCACCCAGGCTGGAGTGCAGTGGTGCAATCTTGGCTCGCTGCAGCCTTGAGGTCCTGGGCTCAAGCAATCCTCCCACCTCAGCCTCCTGAGTATCTGGGACTACAAGCAGTGCCACCACACCTGACTACCTGGCTAAATTTTTTGTATTTTTTGTAGAGATGGGTTTTCACCATGTTGCCCAGGCTGGTCTTGAACTCCTGGGCTCAAGTGATCCACCTGCCTCGGCCTCCCAAAGTGCTGGGATTACAGGTGTGAGCCACCGTGCCTGGCCTGTTATGTGTATTAAGAAAAGATACAGAGAGGACAGAGTGACAGTTCTACCCTATAATCCCGAGTCACCCACGTCCCCCATGAAGGGAACCGATGTTTTCAGTGTGATGGTGAATGCTTGGTTTCCTCCCTCCTGCCCCTGGGTACAAATGAGCAGTGGCAACTTGGATGGGGCCCTTCACTCATGGGTAGAGGAAGATGCCCCCTGGCCCAGGGCGAGCATTCCCTTCCATCCCCGCTTGCCTGGCACAAGGCAGCCAGTGCCCAGATCTTCCCACGCTTCTTGGGTTGAAGGGATTGAGGATCTGAGGCTGCAGGAGCCAGAGGTCCTGCCCCGGCAAGAGCTCCGGAACTCGCCTCCCCTCTCAGTGAGAAGAGAATTCTCTTAATCCACTTCTGTGTCCCCAGCACTTGGCTCCTGGGTGAGCACTTGAGAAATGTTTGTTGATTCTGTCCTGGGGGAAGAAGATGAAATGTAAGCCGGTAGCCAGCCTGAGTTGGGCTGTGGGAAATATTCTAGGCTGCCAGGCCTGGGTGTCTCCAGAAACACCCAATCCTTGCTCACAAAGGCTCTCTCAGTGCCAGATCTTGTGCCAGGCACTGGGATGTGGTGCCGAATTGGACACAAGGGAGATGGGACATCCTCCTGTGTGTCTTGACAGCCCGTGTATTGCCGGGCATTGGTAGCAGAGGAGACTGGTTTGGCACCCAGGTACCCTGCCTCGTCCCTGGGGCCTTGGCCAGTCTACCCAGAGGAACTGCCCTCCAGCTGAGTTACCATTTTCCATGGCAAGGAGGGCAGCAGAAAGGCCATGTTCCATGACTAATCATAGCTTCCATCTATTGAGCATTTACTGGGAGCAGGACACTGTGCTAAGTGTGAAATGTGTGTTGACTCATCTACCACAACAACCTGGCAAGGCAGGTGCTTCTGTTAGCCCCTGCTCAAAGCTAGGGGACCTGGAGCACAGGCGGTTAAGTGCTTGGCCCAAAGGCACACAGCTCAGAAGTGCAGACCCTCTGCCCCTCCTGGCATCCTAGTCTAGTGGGGCCAGGGGTGAGATCTCTGCATTCAGTGCCTGGGGGCCCGATGGCAAGCTGCAACCTCCCCGCAACCCCATGATTTCCATAGCGCAGTGGAGCCAGAAAGAAACAGACCATTTTCCAGAGCACAGCAATAAGGGTGCTGCTCTCTCAGACCCTGGAGCTAGTGACAGGGAAGGCAGAGAAGGGACGAGAGCCTCCGTTTATTCGGAGCCTGTGTATACCCTCCTTTTCACAAACTGTAGCAGCCTCCAGAGGCGGGGGGATCTTTATGATGACCAAATGGGGAGGCTCAGGGATTGGAGTCACTTGCCCAGGAGCGTGTGGTTGGTGCCGTTGGGGTGTGAGCCTTGTTCCATCCAGCTCCAGAGCTTGGTGCCTTTCTTGCTTACCACGTGCCGGCCCCAGCTCATCGCCTTGGCAGTGGAGGTGGTGGTGTGCCGAGGCCTTCCTGCACCTGGGTTCTCTGGCGCTGAGAAATAAGTACATGGGTAAAATGACTTTTTTTCTGGGTCAGTGACTGTGACCCCATGTGTACACATCTGTGCGTCTGACCCTGGTATTGTAATGCGGGGGCATTTTCCAAGTGATATGCTAGGGGTGTGGGCAGGGCGTGGGGCTTATGGAGACAACGAGACACTGTCAAACCATAGAGAGGCTTGGGAACCATATGGACCTGGATTTGACCTTGAACAAGTCATTTCACCTGAGTGTGTATAGTGGGAATGATAACATCCGGCTCGCAGAACTGTGGTGAGAATTAGAGATTGTGGGAGTCAAATGATTAGCACCTAATCAGCATTTTACAATAAACGCAAATTCTTCCCTTCCTGTAGAAGAGTGGAGTCTGATGAGAGAGACAGCGAAGTGAAAATTTACAGCCCCTGGATGCCAGTACTGAAGGTGTGAGTTCAGGACTGGGAACATCAGAATGGGCATGGTGACTTATTCTGGGGAAGTCATGGAAAGCTCCCTGGAGGAGGTGATGAAGGGGTTCCCAGGCCTGGAAGAGGTTGGCAGTGGTGCTCCAGAAACTTCATGGTGGCCTGCAATTTATGATGCAGATTTTTCCTCCCATGAGATGCTGGTTGAGACAATTTCCTCCTTGGAGTGGCCTGGTTTTTTAGGGGTGGGGGGAGTGCCCACCTGGGTGTAGTTTCTGGACAGAAGCAGTGGGAGGAGGGCACTGGCCAGCATGCTGCTTGGGATTGTGAGTGCCCACAGAGCTGCAGTTTCTCCAAAGGTGTTTTTTGTTTGTTTTTGAGACAGAGTCTCACTCTGTCACCCAGGATGGAGTGCAGTGGCCTGATCCTAGCTCACTGCAACCTCAAACTACTAGGCTCGAGGGATCCTCCAACCTCAGCCTCCCAAGTAGCTAGGACTACAGGTGCATGCCACCATGCCTGGCTAATTTTTAAAATTTTTTTGTAGGGATGGGATCTCAATATGTTGTTCAGGCTGGTGTTGAACTCCTGGCCTCAAATGATCCTCCTGCCTCGGCCTCCCAGAGTGTGGAGATTACAGCCATGAGCCCCCATGTTCAGCCTCTCCAAATTTGTTTTCAATAAGTGATACCAAGTGGGAGTGATGCTGGGAATCTGAGCAAATATAGACATAGGGGAATTGGACAGGCGCCTCAGAAAACAACTGAAGCCTCAGACTGGCATTGGGGCAGGTGACCGGGGGTTCCCTGGGCTCCATGTTGCCCCAAAAAGCCAACAGTTGGCCTGGGTGAACACCCTTAAATGCCTTGTGTGTGTTGGAAGGTGCCATGAGACCAGCTGGGCTCTCCTGCCCTGGACCCACCTGCTGCCATCATGGCCTTTGTTAGGACAGACCTCAAGGGCTGGGCATGCCCGTTAGTTCCTGGGGTAAGTCTATGGTTTGTGGCGGGCAAAAACAGGGCTTTCAATGGGTTTTGCTGGCATGGGGATTCTGTGGCATTAGCATCTGGCTTCTTTCCTTCTGCCACCCCGTCCCCATGTAGTGCCAGCCACCCAGCCAGGTGAAGGCAGCGTCTAGCTCATTATCATGACCATCAACAACATGGCTGTTATGCAGACAGTGGCTCTGGGGTCAGATGGCCCTGGGTTCAAGTCTGACCCCTCACTTACAGTGTGGTCCTAGAGCATTCTCCCAGCCTCTCCCCACCTCTCTGAGCAACTGTAATTGGGAGGTCACGAGGATGAGGATGATGACACCAATAGCAGGCTCGTGGTAGACCAGGCACTGTTCTGGGCACTTTTCATATGCTATTCCATGGAATGCGGGCAAAACCCCTCGGAGGTGGGAGGTATTACCAAGGCCCAGAGAGGGTCATAGCTTGCTCAAGGTCACAGAACTACAAGATGGATAGCTGGGATTGGATCCCAGGACCCTCTGTCTCCAGAGCCCCTGTTCCCCTCTCCACTACACACACTGGTTGGAACGCAAGGACTGGCATCCCAGCTGGCTTTTGAGCATTTGTGGTTTGTCAGGTGGCTTTGTGGTCAGTGTAGGGTGCTTGTCCAGGGATCATGGAAGTTATTTTCTGGCTTGGATGGGTGGGCCCTTAGAATTCATCCAGTTTGACATCATTGCATTACTGACGGGAAACTGGTGCCAGAGGAGGGGAAGGGACTTGCCCCAGATCATGCAGCCAGCTGGGGCAGAGGCAGGACTAGCTTCAGGACTTCCTGCACAAGGCTGCTGCCTCGTTGCCTGAAGGGGTGTGTGGCTGGGGGCCGGAGCCCAGTTAGGGGCTTGCCGTTCTCTCCCACTCACCTCTCTCAAGTCCTGATGGCTCACCGCAGACAGCCCAGAGACCAGCTAGCTTCCCTGCAAAGGGCCCCATTGGTCACCAGGAAACAAGGTGGGGGAATGTCAGGTGGGGGGAATGTGATGACCCCACGCAGCTCATTCCCTCTGCCAGGTGATGGGACTCACTTTCACCTCCTTGCTGGGAAAACTCCTTAGCAACTTGATTTCAGTGCCACCTCTCTCAGTTGCTCCTGGGTCCCCAGAGGGCCAGGACAGGATGGAGAAGTGTCCTTGCTTTGGGGGCCCAGACTTTCACCCACCCATTTGCCTCTCCCTCCCCCAGGCAGGTAGAGCCAGGGTGACACCGGTGAAGAGCGTGGGCATCATCTCTCAAGGGCGCCTGTGTGCCTCACTTGAGCCTGCTCTCCTGATCCGTCCATGAGCCCTACGAGGTGGGATTGCTCTCCCCGTTTTACAGAGGTGGAGACTGAGGCTTCTAGCTTGAGGTAGGCAGGCCTTCAGGGGATCACACAGAGGCAGATGACTTTCTCAGCTCACCTGCCCTTCCTGGAGAGGTCAGCAGAAATGCTTACAACCTTTGACTGTCTAAGGCCTGCGGGGCTCGTGGCAAGCCCTCAGGAACTGTCTGTGGAACGAATGAGTGAGGGGCAAACAAATGAATGCATGCTCCCACACCGTGCTGCTGCTGCTTCTGGGAGAGGGCACCCAGCGGGTGTCTGCTGTTGAGTGCAGGCTGTCAGAGCCTTGATAGCACTCAGGATAACTCTGGATGGAGTTGGTGTCCCTGAGGCTGTCACCTCTTCTGGACTCCAAGGAAGGGCCCTGTCTAGGGTGTGCAGATAGGACTGCAAATATCATGTCCAGAGGGATTTTGGGAGATCCTATTACAGATGGGGAGACTGAGGCCCAGGGCAGAGAAGGGACTTGCTCAGGGTCATGCAGCGAATTAGCAACACAGGCAGGACGTGAACCAGGACCTCCTGCTTCCTAGCCCAGTGCCCTCTCTTCCACAAGGAACTTCCCTGTGGATGTCAGACCCCTCTGCCTCTCCCCTGAGCAACCTTGAACAGACCTGGCCTGCTGGGATCCCTGGAGGAGGCTGCTGTTTCTGGTGGAAAGCAGCTTTGTGTGTCTGTGTGGGTGGCAGTGTGCTGGGGCACACTTGATTAGTGGCTTCTCAAACCTGGCCCCCATCCCCAGCATGCAGCCTGTGCTCCGTCCTGCCCGGGCCATTACTGCCCGCCTGTAATGGAATCGGCTGCCCTGGTTAAGTGTTCACATTAAATTAATACCTCCTCCGTGGAGACGATCAGTTGGCATTTAATTTGTCTTTCCTTCCGAGAGCAGCGGAGTACAGCTGGGCAGCCGGGCTCTGATGGGCACGTCTGCGAGGCAGCCTTTCTCGGGGATCAGGGGCTCCATGGAGATGGGAGCCGGGAGGCCATAAGAGGTGGTGATAGGTGTCCCGGGGGGTGGGGCTTGGGGTAGGCAGGAGGGGGCCTCTTCCACACACAGGGACTTGAGCTTATTGGCTGTCCATTTTCGGGGAAGAAGACAGGCTTGCAGTGCGCCACGTGGGAGAGGAAGTCAGGAGGCAGAGCATCCACATGTGCATCAGTGCTGAGCTGCCCCAGAGGTGAGCCCTGTGTTAGCAGTAGTGACAGGATTTCCACATTGTATTCCCAGCCCTGCCCCACTCCCACTCCCTTATCAGATTTTTTTTCTGCCTTAAATATGAATTGTCTGTGGTATTAGAGGGGGATGGTGTGCAAGGAGGAAGTTGACTCAGTTGTGGTTTTCAGGTTCTCTAGAAGGGCTCAGCAGAAGCAAGTGGGGGCTGTTGGGGGCACGCAGCCCTGACCCCACCGGGGAGCCTGCTCTGGTCTTCCCAACCCATCCGCTTCTGCGAAACTGCATTTGAAGAAAGGGCTCCCCTGGTCTGCCACTGTGCCTGCAACCTCTTCCTCCAGCTCAGATATTATTTTAGAGAAGAACAGCCGGTTGGGGCCCCCAGGCTTGGCCCTGGCTCTGCTGTGAGGCCTGGGGCGAGGCACTGTCCATGCTGGGATGCCTCTGTGCATCTGCAGGTGGGCAAACACAGGAGCTGGGGCAGCTCAGAGCTGAGGGGCACCAGCCAGGCAAAATCTCCCGTGGTCTGAGTCGCCAGGCTCCAGCATGCCCCTGGCCACCTGCACCCAGCCCTGCTACAGTGGGGTGAGCTCCCTGAGGCCAGGGTGGAGCTGAGAGGGTGCCAGCCCTCCACCCGCTGGGAAGGAAGCTGCTCTCTGCCCCCACCTGCCCTCTGCCAGAGGCCAGGCCCACGCTTGGCCCAAAATGAAGTCTTCCACTGAGGGCTCCAGCCCAGCCTCACCTGAGCTCGTTTCCCCTCACTTGAGTGAGTCAGCCGAGGTGTGCCGGCCACTCGCCTTCCCTCAAGGTGTGGGCCGTTTCTACACCTCCCTTGCAACTCTGGAGGTGGGAGGCGGCCACGTGCCGTGCAGTTCACATGGAGCTGCTGAACACCCCTGGTCTGCTGGGTGCCAGGGGTGCTTTTACCCACACGGTCCCCTTCCTGTAGTTCTCACAGCCACCTTCAAAAGCGGATGGCTGGCTTCCCGACTCACACAGGGGACAACTGAGGCCCAGAGAAGGTAACTGACTTGCACAACGCAACTGGGAAGCGATGGGGCAGAATTTGGACCCGTCTCTTGCTGCCCTGGAGTCTTGGGATGCTCACTCCAGGAGCCCCAGGTTCATCCCTGGAGCCTTCATTGTTTTGCTGGACCCGCACCCACTTTCCTCCTGAGCGGGAGCCTCCAGCCTCTTTCTCTGACTGCACAGGAAGTGAAAAATCTGTGAGTCAGCCCCACTGCTGGTGACTTCAGCTTGGGTTTCCGCCCCTCTGTAGGGCAGGCTTGTCGGTCCCTTTCCTGCAGGTCTGTGTGTCATCTTGAGCTGACAGGGGAGGGGGAGGCACTGGCCCTGAGTGGGGTGGGGGTGGGGACTGGCATAGAATCTGCCCACCCCCTTTCCCCAGTGGCCAGCGGAGACTTCTCGTCCCTCACGTGGTTCCAGTGGTGGCTCCTCAGGAATGCGAAGAGACCACATCTGGCTGGGGTGATGCTGCCACCTCCCCCTCCTGGCCACCAGCCCCAGAGAGTGCTTGTTCTGCTAAGATGGTGGCCAAGGCCCCCGATCTCAGCTGCTGTGTGCTTTTGTGGAGTCATTTCCTCTCCCTGCACTCTTTGTCCTGACATCCCTGCCTCCCCTCCCTGGCCCAGGGCTGTGGGAAGTGGGAAAGGGAAGGTTTCTCCTTCTCCTGCCTGCTTCCTGCCCTGGCCATCCCTCCCCCTGGCCTGGCCTGGCCTCTCCCAGGAGAGGCTCTGGAGCCGAATGGATGAAGCTGAGTGCAGGGGCTGTGCTGGGAATTTGCCTCCCGTGAGCCCCCTGGGCTGGGATGGTTCAGGCTAAGGATGCTCTGGGGGAAAGGAGCTCTGGCTGGAGGCGAGGGCCATCAGGGCACTGAGGAGTAAGTGCAGCTTTGGATTCATTCAATCATCCATCCATCCATCCATCCATCCATCCATCCATCCAACCAACCAATCCACTCGATAAATACCTGACTCCTTAGCAAGTGCCCAGCCAGTTTTAGGTACAGGGATACAGCAGTAAGCACAGGAATGATCATAACCAGCTCTCTGGGCCTGCAGAAGGACTGGACCCCCACTTGAGACCTGGCTTCTGTGCCGGTTTTCCCACCTAGGCCAGGGACCTTGCCTCTTGCTTCCTCCTTGCCCCGTCTCTGTGCGTGAGACCTCCCGAGATGAGTACCAGCCCCCGGTGGTGGTGGGGAAGGTGGAAGTGGCAGTGACCACACGGTGGAGCCATCACTGGCCCTGGCATCATGGGACTGGCTCCTTTGGGCGAGACCTGTGTGCCGTGGGATCCCGCGACCATGCCACTGGGGAAGAGGAGATCCTGGGGCCTCCGCTGCCTTCAGCTGTGGGGCAAACAGTGGACATGGATGCAAGGCTTGGGGAAGAGGTGACAGTTGAGACCAACCTGGGAGAATGGCTAGGGTTTCAGGAGGCTGAGGCGGAGAGAGGAAGAGGGGAAATGAGTTACCTGACCTCCGAGCCTCATCTGCAACATGGGGACGATCCCCAGGGGAGGGTTCAGCGGGGTTTTGTAGAGGGAGGTGTGAGTACCTAACGTGGTGGACACCATCTAGAAGGTGGTCAATACATGTCTCTTCTGTCATCCAGCACTAGAAGAGAGAAGGATTTGGAAGTTTTATGAGCTGCCGGGTCAGGGTGGGCAGGGGCGGCTCTCAGTGAGTCAAGCCATGTTGGCCGTGGCTGGAGTTGTCCATAGGCCCTAGGTCTTCATTTTCCTACCTGTAAAGTGGGGACAGGGTAGCTTTCCAGCCCAGTGCATGTGCAGTATGATGGAGGGGATCTATGGAAAGGCCCTGCCCCTCAGAGAACACTGGGATGTGTTTGTCACCTCATTTTCCTCCAGTGACAGGCCTGTCAATATCCTGGAGTCTTCAAAAGACCAGAAAGAACCCCTCCCCAGCCAACAGAACAGCCCCTGGACTGCTGAGGGAGACTCGAGGAAACTGGCCTTTGTACCCTCAAAGTGATCTCTTTATGTTCACTCCAGCCTTCCTTCCCCTTTCAGCCTTAAAGGGCCCGGGCGTAGGATTCTGCCAGACCTGGATTCGAATCCAGGTGCTGCCATTTCCTAGGCAGTCTTTGGGCAAGTCATTTGGTCAGCCGTGGGCTGGGGCTGAGAGCAGGGTTTGCGCAGGCTGAAAGGAAATAATGTCCACAAATCTCTGACTCAAAGTAGGTGCACCCGTCTCTTGGTGGCAGACAGTGCCTGGCCTGTCCCTTCCTGCTGCCCTCTTTGTTTCTGTTGGTTCCTCTGCCTGAAACACCCTCCCCACTGAAACCTTACTCTTGTGGGCAGACCCAGGGAAGAGGGAGGTTGTGCTTGGGAAGCAGGTGTTGAAATCTCCGTGCCAGCAACTTGGTTGACCAGTTCTCAGTTAAGCTGAGTGCTCCCTGGCTCTGGGTGGGTGGGGAGGGAATGCGGGTGTCTGGAGCGCCATAAGAAACACATCGCCCACCTGGCCCTTCACGCCAGTCCTCAGAACGGTCCAAGGACAGAGCTTTTCTGCATTGTCAACACTGGAGCTGGCTGAGCCAGGTTTTCTCCACCACTGCTGGGAGGGATGTCAGGGCGGACGGCAGGCTCTTCAGTCAAGCCAGCTGCTGTCCACATTCGGGGTCTGTCCTCAACCTCCTGGGAGCAGGCCAGCCGGCTGCCAACCCAGTCTGGCTTTGGAAATAAAAAGCCCATGAAATCATTTGTGCAAGCTCATCCTGGGGGTGTGGTGTGTGCAGCTCAGGAAACATGATTGAGATGTGGTAGGGCGGAGGGGGTGGGGCAGAACTCGGGGAAGGAGGGGAGAGGAGAGGTGGAGGGGCTGGGTTGTGTGGTCTTCAGAGCCTGGCCACTCAGTGCCATCTGTAACCGAGCATCACTAGGGAGCTGTCTGCCCCAGCCCTCGCCTCCTGAACCAGGATCTGCATGGTAATAAGATGCCCAGGTGATTGGTGTGCACATTCTAGGCTGAGACTTGCTGCTTTAGAGACTGGACTGGCTTTGAGTCCCAGCTCCCTGCTTGCTAGCTGTGTGACCTTAGACAAGTCACTTTACCTCTTTGAACCTCAGCTCCCTCATCTGCAAGATGGGCTTAGTTAGAAATTCTTTCCCCAGGAGGGTTAATAATCCACATTAAAGCCAGTGATGTGTGTCCAAGGCAGTGAGCCGGGTGTGTGGCACCCAGACCGTACCCCCCAGTTAATGGTTGCTGGTGCTATTGCTGTTATTTTGTCTGGAGAGCCAAAGATCTGGGCTCCCGCTGTCACCTTGGGTGGATTTGGGGCAAGTCTCATTCCCTCTCCGGTCCTCGTTTTCTCCATCTGTACAAGGGGTCTATTGGCTCCTGCCTTGCCTTCCTCATGAGATGGTTGCTCAAAGGAAAAGTGAGGGGTGCTGGGCCTCATTCCAAAGTGTCCCTCTGGGGAATGGGAAGTGTCAGGGAGGTGCCCCTGGGTGCCTGCATCCAAGGGAGGAGCCATGTCATTCTTTATTTTTTGTGCCCTTCTTTGCTACTTCTGTTCTTGCTGCAAGATGTGTTAGAGGGCTGGCTCTAGACGCCAGGCTGCAGTCAGAGCCATGCTGGGGCTCGCCTTTGCACCTGCCCTGCTCAGTGGCTTTGGAATTGAGTCGCCTTCCCCACTCTGAGCAGCGTGGCCAGAAGAGATGATTCAGCTTGGGACCTGTGCTCCAGCCTTCACCCCCGAAGGAGGCCCCAGATGCCTTGTGCTCCTGGGCAGGGGTGGAGTGGCTTGGGAACTTTCCCCCCATTGTGATTCCTGTCCCCAACGTGGGGCCTGCTCTTCTCGGCGAGAGATGTCCTGGGACCGGTCCTAGCCTTGCTCCTGATATACTGGGTTATCTGGGCAAATGGCTTGACCACTCGGCCTCAGTTTCCCCATTTGTACAATGAGGGGAGGTTCAGTGAGATGGTCCCGGTTGGATTAGGCCCTTAGGTTCCCTCCCTGCCCCCTCTTAGCTTCCTCTGTGCCCTCTAGCCCTGGCAGGAATCCCTTGCCCTCTAGGTCTGGACCCTGGAACCCACGCAGATCTCAGCCTAGCAGCTAACGCTAGGGCTGGGAAAGGCTGGAGAAAAGGGGGAGAGGGAGAGAGTATGTGTCCTCCAGGAGCCCTGGCCGGGGCTGTCTCCTGTGGGAGAGAGGAGGAATTTTCCTCTGTGTGTGCAAACAGTATCCGTTTTCTCTCGTTTCCAAAAGCTGGTGACGTAACCAGCTCTCCACCCCTCCCTCCCCTCTGGCCTATTTTTAGCTGGCCCCGACAGTATCCTAAAAGGGTTCCAGACTGCCCTGCTCCGAGGCCATGTAGGGAGGGTAGCAGTCGGGTGAGGAAGGAGAGAAGCTCCTCTGTCTGTCCCAGGATGGACAGACATCCCAGTAGGGAAAGAACCTGCCCCCAACTGCCTCCAGGGAGGGAGGAACTGTGTTGAAGGAGCTGGGTTAGGGCCTTCAGGCTTTGACAGTTCCTGGGTCTATGAGGAGCTCCGCAAGGGGATTCTGAGCAACCAGTCTGGAGCCTCCCCACCTGGGTTTCAGTCCTAGCTCCACACTATCTCACCCTGGCCTTGGGCTCAGCTTGTGCCTCTGGGCCTTGCTTTCTGCACCTGGGATAATGATGGGACCCACGCCATGGGTTGTTATGAGGATTGAATTAACTTCATGTAGAACAGTGCCTGGTACAAAGTAAGTCTCAGTGAAGGTGGTTCTGGAATTGGTATTATCATCCGGCCCCAGGGAAGTGCTCCCACCCCTTCCTGTGGTTAGGGGCAGGGGGGTCCACTGAACCCTCCTCTGCCTTCTCCCCTCCTGCTTTTCCTGTTCAGCTTCGGGCAGTATGCATGTGAAAGTAGTGGTGTGGAAGCCCTTGGAACAACAGGGCCTGGCACATAGTAAACGCTAAATCAGTGGGAACTGTATTTATTGAGTTTTGTTTTAATGTAATAAAACAAACCTGGGTTTGAATTCCAGCCCCACCCACTGACTCACTGTGTGTCTTTGGGCAAGACGTTTATTTAACCTCTCCGAGCCTCGGTTTCCACAACTGTAAAATAGAATGACAACACCTACATAGGAGAGTTCTGTGTTGGTTTGGGTAGGCTATAGGGCATCGCAATGCTTAGCACAATGGGTGCAAAGAAGAGCCTGAGAGTGGAGCTGGCTGCAGTGTGGCTTCTAAGGACTGGCTTTGCTACTGCATCTTGCAGCAACAGCAGAAGCAGCAGCAAGCAGTGCTTGCACCGCACTTTACAGTTTGCATGCAGGCAGGTGGTGGTCCCTCCCACCCCTCTCTTCGTGAAGTCCTGGGCTCATACCTTAATGTGGCGCTTGTCACCACCAGCTGGTACTCTGGTTATATATCAGCCTGGCTGTCCTCTCACGCCACTCCCCTAGGCTGGGAACTCCCAGAGGGCAGGGAGGGATGGATGCCCCAATGCACCTTCCTTGCCCAGCTCAAGATAGGCCCCAGGTGGGTGTTGGGGTTGTGTCTGAGGGTTGGACTGGCACAAGGAGCTCACCTTCTGACCACCTGTTCCTCTTGGCTTTTGCAGATGGGAGGAGGAGCTCGCCAAGCGCATGAACCTTCAGACCATGGTGGACACACTGCAGGAGGTAAGAGCCCTCAGACATCCCGACCAGGAGAGGCATGCCAGAGAGCCGTGTGGCCAAGGGGCACAGTCTTCATGCGGCAAAGCCAGGACATTCTTGCACAGCCCCTACTCTGTGACCTCCTTCTGCCTCAGTCTCTCCTTTATGGAGCCAAGAGATCTCTTCCACTTCCTCTGCTTGGAAGCTAGGAATGGACCAGCACAGTGTTGCACAAGAGCTCTGATGCAGGGGTTGAGAAGCCTGGGTCCGGGTCCCAGGGTGAAAGTCCCAGCTGCTGTATGAGCTGGGACCAGCGACCCTTCTCACCAGTCACTGTCTCCCCACCTGAGGCTTGGACTAGGTGGTCTGTAAGCCTCCAAACAAGAAGGGTGCCCTCGGTTGGGCTGAAGGCCTTGGAGAGGGCAGGTGGGCACGTCACAGGTGGGCTCCCAGCCTGAGCAGGCTCTCTGTGGTGGGCATTTGGAAACATTTCCCTTGCTGCTCTAGCTGGAATCTCTGCATTCTGGGCTCTGCAACTCCCCCGCCTGTGGTGTAACCTGAGCAGCAAACTTCATCTTCTCAGCCTCTATTTTCCTCTCTGTCAAATGGGAACAAAAGTAGCAACCCCCTGAGAAGGCATGAAAAGTTCCTCCAAAAATGTCTAGAAATTGCGTTCTGATACCGAAAGCATTTATCGTCTAAGAAAGTTAGAGACAGATTAAGATAATTGCCAATGGGTAGAAGGAAAAGTTTGAATGTCTCCCTTTCTTTTATAATGAAAGTGCTTTTTTCTTTATAAATTTAATGGGTTCATGGTCAAATATGTGGAAGCTATAGAAAAGCACAAAGAAAATACACATGATCTTCAGTTCCACCCTCCACAGTTGAAAAACTGGCGTGTGACCTTCCGATCTTGTCTGTGCGGATGCACACCCACGCTCTTTAGATGCATGTTAGGTCGACACACGTGACATTGTCATTTTTGAAAGCAGAGATGGCCCAATATTGGCAATTTCACACGGATTGATCTCATATTTTTAATGTAATAGGATTGCTTGTTAATTAACCTGCTCTTTTAATACCTGCCATGGATTTTCCCACGTAATAGATAATCCTTTGGGAAGTGTTTTAAGCAGTCAGCAGTGTTCAGTGGGGAGCCAGGCAGGATGAGGTCCTTGGCGCCCCTTCCCTGGCATGCAGGTGCCCAGCTGGGGTGGACATCGGGTGCCTAGGGCTCTGGACTCAGGTGTCCAGACCCTTCTATCCCCAGAGGACCTGGCCCCTCTGAAGCCTCCCCATCTCCATCCCCGCAGGCAGCACAGGAGGCTGATGCCATCCAGGAGGAGATGAACGAGAAGATCGAGCGGCTCAAGGCCGAGCTGGTGGTGTTTAAGGGGCTTATGAGTGACGTAAGTGCCGCCCGCCGCCCCTGGGTGTCATGACCTCCCCACACCCATCATGCAAAATGCTTCATTCCCTCCGAGGCTCTGGAGCTCGGCTTCTAGTTAGAATCCTGGCTGGCTGTGTTTGACCGTGAGGATGACGGATGCATTGGATGCATCAGAGACCAGGCACCCTCCTCCCACCCCCTCCCCACTTCCGCTTCCCTTGGTCTGAGTAGAGATGCATTAATCTGCCGCTTAACCCATCCCGCCCTCCCCCGGGCTCCCCTGATGGTCTGTGTGTGTTTGCTCCCACTCCTTCCCAGCTCGCCTTGATGAGGGCAGGCCTTGGTGTCTGGGTGCAGTGGGGTGTCTGGCAGGTTGGGCCCGGTGCCGTCTGGTCTGTGCGGGCCTGAGAGACTCGCAGGCCCAGCGGCCTTCAGCAGGGTTGCTCTGTGAGGTCAGGAAAGGCCGGCGTGCGTGTCTTTTTGACAATCTGGGGCCCCTCTGAGTATCCGTGGGTGGGGGGAGCTATTGGCAGCAAAGGGCTTCTTGCTGCTGGGGACCAAGGTCTCCTCCTTCCAACAGTGGGCAGTACAGGGGGAGACCCCACCAGAAGGCAGAAGGGGCCAGAACGTGGGTGAGTGAGCCTGGCATGGCTCCCGGTGTGGAGGGGCATGAAGCTGGGTGAGGTTGGTAGAAGCCTCTCAGGACCCTAGTTGGAGGCCACTGGGCTCCCTCTCACTTGTGTCCAAGGGGATCCACCCTGTGGTCCTCAGTGACTCCCACTGCTGGTCGTGGGAGGCATCCAAGAGAGAGAGAGCTGCCTGTGTCGGGGACAGGTAGGGTGTGCGGGCGGGAAAAGAAGGGCTCTCTTTCTCCAGCGGGAGTTTGGCTTTCTTTTTTCTTTGCTCTAACAAAGTAAACATGGATCCTGTGTCTGCTGGGAGGATGCCTTCCAGCCCTTAGGGAGAGCAGCACACACGGTGTCACACTGGCCCCCGACTCCCAAGGCCCCGACCCCATCCCACCCTGAGCAGCGCCGCAGCCCCCCACTCCACGGAAAAGCCTAAGGCACCCTCGGACTCTGGAGGCCTCCCCGCACCATCCCTGCTGACACCTAGGGGTCTCCCCACCTCTCTGCCCAGCCCCCCAGGCTTGCTCCATCCCTCGCTCATGTAAACCCTGCTGTCCTCCCTGCAGCCCATGACAGACCTGGACACAAAGATCCAAGAAAAGGCCATGAAGGTGGACATGGACATCTGCCGCCGAATCGATATCACGGCCAAGCTGTGCGATGTCGCACAGCAGCGGAACTCGGAAGACGTGTCCAAGATCTTCCAGGTGACTAGGGCTGCCCTGCTCACCAGCCAACTCCCCGCTCTCCCAGAGCAGCCCTGGCCTCCAGCCCTGCCCAGCCAACCCCTGTTTCCCTCCACATCCCACTCACTCCCTCCCCTTCCCCGAGAGGCAGCACTACCTGACCCTGTGGCCTCCCCAGGTAAACGTAGAATCAGGCTCCCCTGGACTCATAGCCTCGTCTGACTGCTTCATCCTATGGCTGGGGAGACCGAGGCCCAGAGGATGATGTGCTGTGCTCAAGGAAGGAAGTGGCAGAAATCAGTCTCCTGCCCCTCCAGGGCTTGGTTCACCAGCCTACACTGTACCCACTGCACCATTTCCTGTTCCTTCCTCTGGGTGCTAGAACTGGGCATCATCCCCACGGTTGGGGAACCCTGGCCAGGTTATGGGGAGAACTCGGGGAGCTGGCCTGAGCTCTGGTAGAGGGGCCTCAGAGTTCAGAAGGGGAGCTGTTGGCCTTTGACTATTTTTCATTCCCCCCTAAAGAGGCTCTCGATACCCCCCCGACCTAACGTGCAAGTGTGGGTGCCCCCGAGAGACGGCGATCAGGTTAGCGCCAGTGAGGCTGTCTTCTGGAGAGGGCTTGGGGGGCCAGTCCAGCCGAATGAGGCACATGTCATTCTCCAGAGGCTGCTTCTTGAGTTTCGGGTTGTGGTTTGGCTTTTGCTTGAGCCCAGGGCAATACGGTGTGTTGTCGCTCTGTGTGTGTGACTCTGACGTCGCTGGGCCAGATCCGGGCCTCCCTGGGGCCCTCTCTCCACCTCCATGCCTTCTTGCTGTCCCTCTGCCGGGAAGCAGGGGAGGCCAATGCAGGCTTCGTTTGCTCGTGGCTTGTCTGCTTGGAGTGGAAGCTTTTGGTGAACCTTGGGCCGCCTGTCCTTTGCCTTTGCATGTGAGCAAAGACAGGGCTCTGGGCAGCATGGGGCCGTATGGCCTTTGTCAGGGGTTCTCCATCTCTCTGGCTGGCTCTGAGATATCCCAGGTGACTCTGTGTCCTGGTCTGGCCTGCTCCTCTCTCCAAACTGTGGGGTTGCTTCTGTGGTAAAAGGGCGAGCTGAGCCGGCGCACCCACCAGGCCGCCCAGGGCAGGGAAGAGTCCAGCCCGTCTGTGTCCCCTTGCATGTCTCCCACCTCACGCTTCCTGCTAACGCCGCCTGCTTCTTAGAGGACCTGCACCTTTCCTGGCACTGGCCGGCCCCAGTCACGCTCATCATCCTGTGAGATGCCGGCTCCCTTCCCAGTTCACCCCTCCCCTCCATCCTAGCCGAGCCCCCCAGTTACCTTGATTGCTTCCTTTCCGGTTCAGGTGGTCCCCAAAAAGAAAGAACGTAAGGTGGCTTCCGATGATGACATCTCCGAGCAGGACGGGGAGGTGAACCGGTTCTCGGACGACGAGGTCGGCTCCATGAACATTACCGATGAGATGAAGCGTATGTTTAACCAGCTGTGAGTATCCCCGTGGCCTGCACACTCTCGGCCTGCACACTCTCCGTTTCCCCGGATTGCTTGGGCAGGGGCGGTGAACGGGAAGGCTTGGGCTGAGAGTAGCCCGCAGCACTGGAAGAATTTGGATTCATTTCCTTTTTTTTTTTTTTTTTTTTTTTTGAGACAGGGTCTCACTTTGTCACCCAGGCTGGAGGCTGGAGGGCGGTGGTATGATCACAGCTCACTGCAGCCTCAGCCTCTTGGGTTTAGGGATCCTTTCATCTCAGCCTCCCAAATAGTTGGGACCACAGGCATGTGCCATCATGCCCAGCTAATTTTAAATTTTGTTTGTACAGACAGGGTCTTACCGTGTTGCCTAGGCTGATCTCAACTCCCTGAGCTCCCGATGCTCCTGCCTCGGCCTCCCAAAGTGCTGGGCTTACAGGGGTAAACCACTGCACCCAGCCAAGATTCATTTTCAACATTTGTAATTTGGGAAATTTCATATGTTCAGCCTCTCTTGGAAGCTTGAAGAGGTCAGGCATTGCTGAACCTGGGGCACAGTTTAACAGGGCTGGATGGCAGCTGCTGAATCTGGACAGGTGCATACTCTTCCATTCACCAGCGTCCTTTATGTTCCCTGTCTACCATTCTCCTGCCTTTCCTTTGAAAGCTTCCTCCAAAAAAGCGGTGGGAGAAGGGGTGTTCTTGCCCATGAGATACAGGGGCTGGGCTGTCCCCTCCCTGGTCATGTGTAAACATGTCTGTGTCTAAGGATGTCATGAACCCAGAAGGGGCAATGACAGATGTGGTCTTATTTGTAGGCTTTTTTTTTTTTTTTTTTTTTTTTGAGACGGAGTCTGGCTCTGTCTCCCAGGCTGGAGTGCAGTGGCCGGATCTCAGCTCACTGCAAGCTCCGCCTCCCGGGTTTACACCATTCTCCTGCCTCAGCCTCCGGAGTAGCTGGGACTACAGGCGCCCGCCACCTCGCCCGGCTAGTTTTTTGTATTTTTAGTAGAGACGGGGTTTCACCGTGTTAGCCAGGATGGTCTCGATCTCCTGACCTCGTGATCCGCCCGTCTCGGCCTCCCAAAGTGCTGGGATTACAGGCTTGAGCCACCGCGCCCGGCCATTTGTAGGCTATTTTTCTTTTCTTTTCTTTCTTTCTTTCTTTCTTTCTTTCTTTCTTTCTTTCTTTCTTTCTTTCTTTCTTTCTTTCTTTCTTTTTCTCTCTCTCTCTCTCTCTCTCTCTCTCTCTCTCTTTCTTTCTTTCTTTCTTTTTTTTTTTTTTTTTTGAGACAGAGTCTCATTGTGTCACCCAGACTGGAGTATAGTGGCGAGATCTTGGCTCACTGCAGCTTCTGCCTCCTGGGTTCCAGTGTTTCTCCTGCCTCAATCTCCCAAGTAGCTGGGATCACAGGCATGCACCATGATGCCTGGCTAATTTTTGCATTTTTAGTAGAGGCAGGGTTTCACCATGTTGTCCAGGCTGGTCTCGAACTCCTGACCCCAAGTGATCTGCCTACTTCAGCCTCCCAAAGTGCTGGGATCACAGGCAAGAGCTACCTCACCTAGCCTGTGGGCCATTCTTGAGCAGACCTTAGCCAGACCCACCTGCACTAGTTTGCCCTTGGTGGGCTGGCTGTGTTGACCACACGGCTTGCAGAAATGGCTCCTGACGTTCACTTGGAGGGGGCCCCACAAATGTCACTTTGCTGACTCCAGACGCCCAGCCTAGGAGATGGGGTCTCACTCGCCTTTTGTAGACAGGGAAACTGAGACTCTGAGAGGAGAAGGGACTTGGGCAACGCCGCTCAGCTAGTATGTGGCTGAGCTGGGATTCAGAGCCAGGCCGCCTCCCACACTAATGCACTCTCAGTAGGAAATGCTGCTTGGGGTGGTGGCAGGGTCTGGGCTGGGTATGGTCAGTGGTGGGCGAACCTGCTGGTGCCAGCTCTTAGAAGCTGCTGTACCCACTCCAGGCTCAGTGATGTCATGTTAGTACCTTAAAATTTGCCATTGCAGGAAATCGGCAAATGCTACCAATCAGAGCTCTGGGAGGCTCTGCCACCTCCTGAACCCCCCCAGAGAGGGCATGTTCCTTCTAGCAGATGCCTTTGACATCACTTGTTTCAAAAGCCAGGGGCACGGGCTCTCCTAACCTTCCTGCAGAGCTCTGAGGCTGGCTCAGAATTCCATAGTCCAGAGCTCACTCTGCCTGGCCCCTCAGAGGGGCACACGTGGAGTTAGGACAGAGCTATGCCTCCAACTCTTGGTCCAGTGCTTTGTCCCCCATGCCACACTCGGAAGATAATTCTCTCTTCTGTCCCTATTCTAGGCTGACTTTTAAGGTAGACAGGAGGCAGGGGCAGGGTTGGAACTGGGTGGGGACAGGAACTCTTTTGCCTGATACTTCCTGGACCTGCCATTCCTTTGAAACAGAACTGAGATGGGAGCTGTATTTTAGGGGTTTGCTATTTAAGGGTGATAAGGAGACCCCTAGATTCTTGATTCCTCTTTTGATACCCCCCCATCTCATATTCTCATCTTTTGCTGCCTGCCAAGAGGGGCTTTTTTTTTTTTAGACAGCCTTGCTGTGTCACCCAGGCTGGAGTGTGTGGTGGTGTGATGTCAGCTCACTGCAGCTTCCACCTCCCGGGTTCAAGCAATTCTCCTGCCTCAGTCTCCGAAGTAGCTGAGATCACAGGCACGCACCAACACACTCAGCTAATTTTTTTTTGGTACTTTTTTAGTAGAGACGAGGTTTTACCGTGTTGCCCAGGCTAGTCTCAAACTCCTGGCCTCAAGTGATCCACCCGCCTTGACCTCCCAGAGTCCTGGAATTACAGGCATGAGCCACTGCACCCGGCCAATAGGGGCTTTTGGAAAGAACCAGTGGTTGGGTCTAGGTTTTCTGAACATTGCCCTGGGCATTTCTGAGCCTAAGACAGGACTGTATGCCCTGGAGACCCCAGGCTGGGTCCACGTGGTTAAATTAAAGGGCTTCTCTGAAGAAATTATTGTCCTTGCTTTTATAAAGTCCCCAGGGCATTGTTAAGCTGACCAGGAATAGGGTGAGCTACAAAAGGAGACAGATCAGAGTGGAAGCCAGGAGGCCCCACGGGCAAAGGCTCCAGTGTGTGCAAACAGCATTCAGATCCAAGTCAGGCGAGGTTGGCTGCAGGAATGGGCGCCTCAGTGTTGATAAAGCTGAATTGGGTTCACTATGGAATTAGATTTAGCTGGTTGTGAAGTTACCTAAGTTAAAACAATGAACCCTCTGATCACTTTGATCACCCCCCACCCCCATTCTGCAGTTCTGTGTAGGTCACCCTGACCCCACCACAGGCGGGGCCCTGGGCCTTTCCCGTGGACATCTCCGCCAGCTGTGGGCAGGACCTACCTAGCCAGGCTGCCCCTGGCCAGATCTGATGAAGTGTTTGAGTAATGCAGCCGTGTTTTGTTTTGATCCAAGTCGGTTGTTTGGGCTTCAGACCAAGAAGAAGAGGGGGAATGTGCAACTCTTCCCCGGCAGGGCCAAGGCTCCTCCTCAGCCCCACCTTGCAGATTTGTGAAGTGGGAGTCTCTTCCGAGTTCCTTCTCTGGCCCGTCTTTCTGTCCTTTCCAGCTTCCTATCCCTTGGCTGGGGTTTCCTTCAGATCCCAGACGCTGGGAAGGAAGTGAAGTCAGGAATCAAGTGTGTGATGCAGTGAGGGCTGGACCCTGGTGACTCCAGACCACACGGCCCTCTCCAGCACCCGCCCCCCAGCTCAGGACCCTGGACTCCTATGGACTGCTGTGGGAATGGCTTTTGGAGGGGAGCCGGCCCTGCCTGACTCCAGGGGGCGCTCAAGGCAGCTTTTTACCAGACAGCCTTCTTGGGACCTGCCCAGTCCCCAACCCAGTCCATTGGGAACACTCATTGCCCCGGAGGATCCAGGAAGGAGTTCAGGGAGGGCGGGCAATGGGGAGAGCCCTGGGAGGGCAGCCTGGAGACAGGGTCCACACTGTCGTGTGCTACCGATGCCCTGGGTCAAGTGATTTCACTCCTACAGACTCAGCCTTCCCCTTGGAAAGAGGGGTATGTTGGATGAGCTGATCTTTAGGTCTCCTCCAGTTGGAGTAACCAATGCATCTTGGGAACCCCTTAGTCCCAGGCAAACCTGCATGGTTGGTTAACCTACTTCTGGTTCTAGCCAATAGGGAGGTCTTGACATCTCCCAGGCTTTGAATTCAAATCTCGTTTCCAGCATGTATTGTTCTAGAAGGCCACTCAATCCCTCTGAGCCTCTGTTTTCTCACCTGTGAAATGGGAATGATAGTTATGCTTACCTCATGGGATTGTTTTGAGGGTGGAATTGTTTTGAGGGCGTTGCATTTTACTGCATGCTTAGTGGCTGGCCCAGTGCCCAGCACCTAACAGGTGCTTGGGGAGTGTCTTGATGGGGAGGAAAAGGCTGCAGGAAACATTTGGCATTCTAGCCTGTTTCTGCTACATGCTAGCTGTGTGACTTTAGACAGTTGAGTTATCCTTTCTGAGCCACCATTTTTTCATCTGTAAAATAGGAATAATACCAACCTTCCCAAATTGCAGAGAAGATGATATTATATTGAGCATCTCACTCAAACGAGGGGCTCAAGAAATAGCTGTTAAATGAATGAGGAAAATTGCAAGATTGGACTTGGAGGAAAATATCTTTAGTCCCAATTAATTAAAGCCTGACATTAGAAAAAAACCACATTTTTAATTGTACAAACAATACATAAATACATTCTGCATTTTAAAAGAGTTAAACTCCTTTTGGATATGGCGAATGTCCCCTTTGGCTACTACCCCTGTCTTTTCTGAGGACAGCCTTGAAGGTGTGTACCTATTGGGCAGCTGCCCCTTTCTGTCCCCTGTATGGGTCCCTGGAGCCTGGCTTCTGTTCAGTCATGCCCTCTGGTGTCACCCCCACAGGCGGGAGACCTTTGACTTTGACGACGACTGTGACAGCCTGACGTGGGAAGAGAATGAAGACACGCTGCTGCTCTGGGAGGATTTCACCAACTGCAATCCGACCATCGACCTGCAGGGCGAGGTGAGCCCGGCACCTGGCTTCCCAAAGGCCAGGACTAGGGACCTGGGGGGCACCTCCTTTCAATGGTCCCTCATCCCTGTTATTTTCCTACAGCCCCCACCACCCAGCTAAACTATCCCCTTTGGGCCGGGCACGGTGGCTCACGCCTGTAATCCCAGCACTTTGGGAGGCCGAGGTGGGCGGATCACCTGAGGTCGGGAGTTTGAGACCAGCCTGGCCAATATGGTGAAACCCCACCTCTACTAAAAATATAAAAATTAGCCAGGCCTGGTGGTGTGCACCTGTAATCCCAACTACTCGGGAGGCTGAGGCAGGAGAATCTCTTGAATTCAGGAACCAGAGGTTGTAGTGAGCCGAGATCGTACTCTGCACTCCAGCCTGGGTGACAGAGCAAGACTCCGTCTCAAAAATAAATCAATAAATAAAATAAACTGTCCCCTTTGTTCTATTTCCCCAGCAAGAGGAAAACTTGGGCAACTTGATCCACGAGACCGAATCCTTCTTCAAGACGAGAGACAAGGAGTACCAGGAGACGATAGGTCAGATCGAGGTGAGAGCTCGGGATGTGGAGCCCACTTGTGAGGCTCTCCTGAGGTCCACGTGGTTGAGATCCTGGCGACCAAATGCCCATGTGTCATGGGCAGGGGCTGGTAGAGTGGGACAGGCATAGGATTGGGAGTCAGGAGGCCTCAGGGGTGACTAACATATTTCTTAGGGCCTCAGTTTCCTAATCTGTCAAATGGGGGTGGTGATCCTTGCCTGCCTCAGAGAATTAAAAAGAATATATGTAGTTGAGAAGACGATCCCATAATAACCACAGAGCTGACATTTGAGTGATAGTGAGTGACGCAAGGTGCTGAGTACACCCGGTATCCTTACCTCCACCCTATGCAGTAGGCACTATGCACCCCTTTTACAGAGGAGGAGATGAGGTTGGAAGAGACCAAGTGACTTGCCCAAGGCCTTGCAGCCAGGAAGCAGCATTGAAGTACAATTCTCTCTGGCTCCAGAGGCTGTGCACATGATCATTTCTATAAATGACAGTCATTGCTATTGTGCAGGAGAAAGGGAAGCCCAGCTCCTTCCCTAGAGGAAGTATCACTTGATAGAGGACAAGAGCCAGAAACATGAAAAAGCCTTCAGGATTTTTGTAATCAGGTCTGGATAAAGGAACCCAGAGATACCGAGTTCTCAGAACCGGGTGGGGCACATCAGAGCCAGGCTGCTGCTGGGATTGCTAGGCAACCATTCCCCTTTGGCCAGAAGGAGTTCTAGGGGACGTGGAACCATGTGCAGAGAGCAGAGGGTGAGGGAGGTTGATGTCCAGAGGCCAGGTCCTGATGGTGTGGTGTCCAGTGGTGGACTCAATGGCACCATCCCTGAGGAATCCAGGATGGGAGGTTGCTGAGGCTTCTGCCATGAGGATGACTTGCCCTCACCCTTATTCCTCATTGGTTCCTCCCAGCTGGAGCTGGCCACAGCCAAGAGTGACATGAACCGACACCTGCATGAGTACATGGAGATGTGCAGCATGAAGCGAGGACTGGATGTGCAGATGGAGACCTGCCGCCGGCTCATCAAAGGCTCCGCAGACAGGTACCCGCCTGTCCTCCCAGGGGATTCAGCTATGGCGTCCTTGGAGGGGAATTCCCAAGGCTGCAACTCGGCCATGTTTCATACTGCCAACCTATCTCTCTGTCTGTCTGTCCGTCCGTCCATACATATATCCAGTGACTGTTAGCACACCTATATGCCAGATGCCTTACATATCTAACCTCATGCAAGTCCCACCACCACCCTGCCCCTTGTTGATTCAATAGATACTTGTCAAAGGCCTGCTCTGTGGAAGACGGTGGGGCCGGTGAGTACAGCCCTCGCCCTCAAGGAGCTGAAGCCCCATTTTCTGCTGAGCTGGGAGCGAGGAGGCGGACGGGGCATGCTCCTGTTTGCTCACAGAAAGTGATTTCCCTTCCTTTGCCATCTGTTAGTCTGTTCTCATGGTGCTATAAAGAACTGCCTGAGGCTCAGCGTGGTGGCTCACACCTGTAATCCCAGCACTTTGGGAGGCTGAGGTGGGAGGATCACTTGAGCCCAGGAGTTCAAGGCTAGCTTGGGCAACATAGCAAGACCCCATCTCAAAAAAAAAAAAAAAAATGCCTGAGACTGGGTAATTTATAAAGGAAAGAGGTTTAATTGACTCACCGTTCCACATGGCTGGGGAGGCCTCAGGAAACTTATAATCATGGCAGAAGGCGCCTCTTCACAGGGCAGCAGGGGAGCGAATGAGTGCCTAGCAAGGGGACACTCCCTTATAAAACCGTCAGATCTCATGAGAACTAACTCACTGTCACGAGAACAGGATGGGGAAACCGCCCCCATGATTCAATTATCTCTAACTGGTCCCTCTCATGACACGTGGGGATTATGGGAACTACAATTCCAGATGAGATCTGGGTGGGAACACAGCCAAACCATATCATCTTCTTCCAACCCAGGACCTGTCCCCAGGAGACTGACATGTGTCAGGCATGGCACACAAAGCAGAGCCCCTGCCTTCAAGGACACACAGCCTTGTCGGGGGACAGCCATGCTGAGAATGAGCTAATATGCAGAGAATGCCTGCCACACAGCACAAATACATTGTCGTTGTTTTCCTCGTTTTGCTGCATTACTGTATGAGAGGGAGGGACAGCCCTGTGGGGAGCAGATCTGTGTGCAGGGCCGTGGCCTTGCCTTTCAGACCTTTAACTCCTTGAACCCGCAGAACCCACTGTGGTTATCTCCATTATTCAGACAGAAGAGCAGACACTTAGGCAGGTTAAACAGCTTGCCCAAGCTCCCCCACCCCCAGCTCATCTGAGATAGAACCAGAACTGCAGCCCAGTGATGTTAACTGTATCCTGCATAGCCTCCTTTTGAGCGCTGAGTCATCCAGGGTTTACTGAGCACCTACTATGTGCCCAGACCTGGGTTAAGTGCTTGGAGAGTAACAGTCAAACTTGATCCACGGTCCAGCTCCCAAGGGATTTTCTTCCTAGAGAAGTCAACACAACCAGACCAAGTAGGGGCGGTGCAGGGGTTACCTCGTGAGCTTAAATGATCTTAAGGATAGCTGAGTGAGGCAGGAGCTCAGGGCGAGGCTCCTCTAAGGGTAGATATTATAGAAGTGGCAGCTCAGCCTTCCCACTCCTTGACCCTTCAGAGGTCCAGGGCTGCTCTCTGAATTTCCCCACTCTCTTGTGCTTCTCAGGAATTCACCGTCCCCCAGCTCCGTGGCCAGCAGCGACTCAGGAAGTACAGATGAGATCCAGGATGAGTTCGAGCGGGAGGCAGATGTGGAGCCCATGGTCAGCTGATGACTGAGGCCCTGCCAGCCTGGTGGTCTTGGTGATGGGGCCCTGCCACCTCTCCTCATGGGTCCAGGAAGGCCCCTTGGAGTGGGGTTCGAAGCCGCACCACACAGACTTTCTCTGCCCTCCCTTCTCTGGAGGCCCCGAGGGACTGCTGCTTCCTTCCTTCCTTCCACACCACCAACGGGTGCCCCGTCTCCATCCCCCACCCACCCAAGGAATGGTGCTGTCAATTTCTATTGTTCTCCACATTACAAATGCAGACTTCTGTGCAGACTTTGCAGTGTTAACTGTGCCTTCTCCCTTAAGCTGAGCCACTTTGAGCTCCAAAGAATTATTCCTAGCAGGTGTTTTTATACAGAACTCTAAGGTGAGGGCCGGGCCGGCCGGCCGTGGTATAATGTGGTTTCTGCCGTCCGTCCCACCTGCTCCTCTGATTGGCCATGGGCTATGCCCTCCCTTCCTCCTGAGCCAGCCCAGACCAGCCTGGGGCTTGGGGTGCTCTGCCAACCCCCAGGAAGGAGCCGCTTGCCTCTGTGAGCTTTCTAGGCCTGGGTAGGGACCACCCCAATTTTCTCACTCCCTGAAGGAGAGAAAGGTGGAAGGAAGGGAAGGAAGACACATTTTAATTTTTGGGGGATCGAGTGGCAAAGTTGAAGGGAAAAGGCACTGTGAGGGAAGGCGGAGCCTCACTGTGTTTAAACTACTATGCAAAAAACAAAACAAACAACAAAAGCAGCTTGCCTTATATCATTGTGGAAGGCAGGACCTCTCCTGGGCTCCTGGCTTCCCCCTGGAGCTGGGAGGGAGGCCGGGGTTAGGGTGATCTGTGTCGCAGCACTGACTGGGTAGCGTGGGTTTGGCTGAGGTTGGTCAGGAGGCCGGGGTTCCCGCAAGGCACTGGCCTGCCTGACCGCTTGCTCTCTTCGGGGCCTCTGCGGGTTCAGGGCAGGGGCCAAGGGGGTCTTTTATTGCCCTGATAACTTGATGTTCTTCCCTCCATCGCCAGTCAACAATAGAGGGTTAGAGATCTGTAATTTCTCTGTGAGAAAGTCTGAAGGGGCCAGGCCCGGTCTCTGCTCCCTTCTACCCGCCTTGGGTTAGGACTGTCCGGCAGTTGCCTGCTTTTGGCCGCTAGCAGGAGAGAGGCCTGGTGGGCTGCTGGCAGGGCAGGAGCTGGAGTGAGGGCCATCCTCTTTCTGCTCCTGGACACACACAAGCCTCTCTCAGCAATTCCCTTGACTGGCCAGTCAGGGTGTTGATCTGAGCCAGTATCCCCCAAGACTTGAATGGCTTGAGTGGGCCTGCATTGAAGGGCACTGTGTGGCGACCCTCCCCCTTCCAAATCTCAGCTTGGAGCCAGCTGAGCAGGCTTTGCTTTATTATTATTTTTTAACCTTTTTTACCTACTGCAATGGGTCTGTTGCCAATTTTAATTTTTTGTTGTCCCAGGAGCTCCCTCTAGTGGTCAAAGTAGCAAAATGTGCCCAAGGACTAGAACTTGGGTCCCTCTGCCTTGTCTGGAGGCAGAGGAGGGGGATCTGGGTTTGACTGGGATTGTGGTCCCCAGAGGTCCAGGGCCTTTAAGGGTCTTCTCTGTTTTCTGTTTCCCCCACCTGTGTTACAGTCTTAAAAATACTGTACATAATAGATACACGTAGAGAGAGAGAGCGTGAGAATGTGTTAGTGACTACGTGTGATGTAATTTATCACGATTTGGTGGCCTTTGTCATGAGTTTTTTCCTTTGTTTTATGTTGCTGGGGGCACCTCCCACAGGTCCCCTGCGGCAGTCTGGCTGTGACTCTTCCATAGTCAGCATCTCCTGTTAGCCAAACAGTTCCCTTTGGCAGGTACTTGGAGGGACAATGGTTTTGGAAGAGAGATGGCCCTTCTCTCTCCTCCTCACTGACCCTTGTTCTAAAGGTTACAGGGTTCAAACATACCTGATTCTTGTTGTTATTGTTGTTGAATTTTTATTTTAACCAAAGGTTATCAGAGCCAGTTGGGCTTGAACCTCAGCTGCTAAAAAGATTTTCCGTTTCCACGAGGGCAGGAAAACATCTGCCCTCGTGGGTCTCCTCCGTCCGGGGCTGAGGGAGGCGTTGGACAGTGTGGTGTGGGAGTTTCGTGGGCAGCGTGGAAGCCAGCCCTGGGTTGTTCCCCAAGGTGGTGGGAGGGTAACAGACATATCTTTAGAGTTAAGACTGTAAGGCAGCAGTGTTAGCGTTGGAGGGTAACAGGTTACTGTGGTGATCGGTGTCCGGCGGTATTATTTTTACTTTCCTCCTTGTATACATAGGTCATTTGTCTTTGAGAACTAGGGTACTCTAGGGAGTTTGAAAATGGCAGGAGCCAGAAAGAGATCCTGGCCTGAAAGTCCCTTCCTGCTGGCTTTTAATATCTGCTCTCCTCTTGGGAGTGAGGACTTGGGGCAGGTGGGTGGGAGAGGGTAAGCCAGAGTGTGATGGGCCTGCCTCCTGGGCTGGTTCCTGGGTCCGGCCTGCCTGACTGCCTGCCTCTCCACCACATGCTTTTTTCAGTTAATGCCAGTGGGCTGTGCTTGTCCCCTTACCATGAGCCCACAGCTTGCCAAGAAAGACCCCAAAGCTCGCTGGGGCAGCACCAGTCCTAGCTGGGACGAATTGGTCCATCCTTTGTAAAGCTGTAAATACTTCGTTTTGACTTTCTATTTCTAAGCCCAGTGTCATATTGACACTGGTATTTTAGAATTGTTCTCAGATGGGCTCTCCTGCGCTGCCCTCTGTCTCCTATTTTTGGGGGTTTTATACAAACAGAGGATTGGGGAGGGATAGGAAGACTAGCATCCATTTGGCTCCCTGGTTGGTTGTGAAATACACACACACACACACACACACACACACACACACACACTCTCTCTTCTGAGACTCCAAACAGAGAAAAATATTATTGGCCAGCCAACATTTTCTTTCTTGTCTTGAGAAAATGTCGTGAGGTCCCTGAAGGACCAAATCCATCACGGACTAACTCTGTGGGTAGCACTCAGATGACCTAGGGAGAATTCAACCACTTACGCTTGGAATGGGAGGAGAGGGGGTGGGGTGGGGGAAGATTATAAGATGTAACTTAAGCTAAATGTAATCTATTTATAAAGCAAGAGACTCTCATCTATTTTTATGAAAGGAAGGGTTTTTTAATCTAGGGTAGGCAGTTGTGGTAGCCCAGCATTCTCCTGTGGACGAGAAATGGTGCATGTTGTTGGCAGATTGAATAGAACCCATTCCCCTCCCCATGCCTCGTCTTCTGTCCTCACTTTTGGTCATTAACACCCATGAGCAGCTTCAGCAGACTGTAGGTCCCACTTCACCCCATTCTCCTCTCCTCTGACCCCTCAGTTTCTGGGAAGTCTTGGGGTAGGCTGCAGGAAATTCAGAAGTGTGGTGGATGGGGGAAGGGACAAGGCACACTAGGGAGGGGACAAGCTGGGCTCTGGGGGTAGGCTCTGATGAGTTACTCTGACTCTGGTCTGCTGAGATCCATTTCCAACTCAGCTGCGCTGGGAGAGGGTTGGGAGGCAGCAGAGCACGGGTGACAGTGGGAGTACATGACTTCCTTGGAGCCTGGGCCTTCATGGGTCCCAGGTGGTCAGGCAGCTGGAGTAGGAGTGGAAATGGCATAAGATGCTCATAGCTCAGCCCTGGCTGTGCCTACGCCAGGCCAAGCCTGGGCTACAGTCCTTGCTGTGCTCCCCCCAGGGTCCTGGGGGAGGGATCAGGGTGCTGGGGGTTTCCTAGGACAGGGGTCTTCCCCCTTGAGACACCAAGCTCTGGCTCTGGAAGAGCTGTCTCCTGAAGTAGGGAGTCTGGAGGGGGCTGGGTGGGTGCAGGTAAAGCCAGATTCTCTCTGGAAGGGAATTTTCTATGAATGGATGATTTCCAGGCTCAGGGTGGGCTGTGTGTTAGTTCTGGGCAAATCCCTCACCAAGACCCCTCCCTCCCAAGCCCTCAAAGAAAGGAGGCAAAGCCCTTCCCTGCAAGACCCCTTGTGGACGTTTCTGCATCTACCTGATTTTTAGCCCCATCCAGGGAGACTTTATACCCCATGATTCCATCCTGCCCCACCGTTGCTGTTGTCTGCCAGCTGGGTCTAGCATCACAGGGAAGGGGGGTTTATACTCACGGAAAGACTACTGATCCTACCGGAAACCAACCTGTTTACTGTACTGTTGTAAATATCATGCCCTTTATATCCTGTATATTGGCTTCTTTTAAATAAAGTCAAGTGTCTTAGAACTGATGGTGCTTTTTTTTTGTTTTTGTTTTTAAATAGAAGATGAATCTGCTGTTGGGGGAGGGGTAAGAGGACTGAGGGTCACAGAAACACTCAAACTCATTAGCTAATTAGCCATAAAATAGGGGATGTCATATCACCTGTTACATTTGTAGCTCACAATAAAAGCTTTGGAAGATGATAAAGCAGGAATCATTACACACATTTTACTGAAGGGGAAGAGAGGACCCGAGACATCACAGGCTCAGTAACTGGCTTGGCCTGGTTTGGAACTGATGGCCTTTTAACCACAAAGTCCCCATTTCTCCAGGCTCTCCAACGTGCCCACAGGAGGTCACCTTCCCAGGCTCTGGATTTGACACTATCCAGCGTTCTAGTTTTTCTTGTTAATGGGCACGTTCAGGGCAACATTGACCTAATGTGAACTGAGCCCACCTGTCTAGGGTCTTCTCCAAAGATGAAGACAAATAGCCGCCACCAATTCCAAGCTGCTTTTTGCCATTCCTAATACTTGGCACTTTTCCCTCTCCAACTCTTCATTTAAATGTTTAAATTCTCCCAAAGTATCTTAAATGGTGTAATCCGGAGAAAAAGAAGTGGCCTGAGATCATGGGGGCATTGTGAGTTGGCTATTATTACCTCCGTTTTACAGATGAGGAAACTGAGGCCCGGAAAGGATATGTAGTCTGCCTGGTGCCCTATTGAGGAACCAGAATCAGCATCGGAACTGACTCCTAAGCAGATGCCCGGTTCATGCTGCTGGAAGAAATATAAACAAATTAGAAGAGAGAGTAAGGAAACGTAACATTACTTTAGGAATGGATTGAGTCCCTGAGACCTCGTCATCAGAGAAGACTTCAGAATCCAAGTTTTAAATAGCATTCCAGTGTTTACCAAGCACACAACATTTTGGAAAGCTGACATTTTTACTCGAGGGTAAAAGGCTCAGGAACAACTGGTTTTGCGGCCAAAGGCTTTAAAATGAAAAGCTAAGCTTTGGCCAGCTCAGGTTTTATATTGCATTGATCGTAATCTGCAAGAAAGCTAAGAAGCTGGCCGGCGCCGGGCCTGGCGGGTAGGTGGAGGGCGGCTGGGTCCTGTCCAATGAGGCTGGAAGGCAGGCTCATTCCAGCCTCATTGCGTCCCCCTGGAAGCAGCAGGGGGCTGGCCGCGCTGTGGCCCTGCGGGGTCGAGGAGTCTGGTAGCGGACAGGTTTCCGGCCTCGCACAAACCACTGGCAGCTTGAAAGAAGTCAGGGGGACGCCCACCTGACCCGGGGCGCACACTAGAGGGCCGGGCGCACACTAGAGGGCCTTCCGCCTCGCTTCAGCACGTGTCCCATTCCGGTTATCTCATTGGCTCTATTCAGCCCCTCTCTGCTCCACTTTGGGAGGCTGCAGCAGGACCGCTCCGTTGATTGGTTCAGAAGCTTTGGTGTGTCACTCTGACTGGTCGGAGGGGTTCACGCCTCTCGGGTCATACCATAACGAGAGGAGGGGAAAACTCATGCATTTCAGGACTTCGCTTTCGGGTTCCCTTCCCCTGTGTTGTGTTTTGCCCCTATTATGGCACAAAGAGACACTTTTTATTAGCCGAAGCTAGATATAGTGGAACTTCGGGTGATCTCGAGCTCGGAGGACAGCCGGCGCGATCCGTTTCCCCCCGCGGATCGAGGTGGTGCGCTCTGGACGGGGCTGTGCATTCTAGCCTCGCCTGGGCGGACGATCCAGCAAACAACTCCGCAGCGACCCAGAGATGCTGCTGCCGGCGTCCGCGCTCCTCCGCGCCCTCCTGTCCCGTCCCTGGACCGGAGCCGGGTGAGTGAGCACGGGGCTCGGGGCAGCCCGAGCGCGCGCCTGGGGCCCGGGAACCTGGGAGTCACTGGGCGTCCCCCGCGCCGCACTCCCTCCCTGCCGGACCCCCAAGCTGCTTCGGTCACCGCCGGGTTCCTCAGGGGCTCCCCTTCGACCCCCACACAGGCCTTTCTCCCACTGAGATCCCTTAGCCTCCTCCCTCAGGTAGTCACCTTACTTTAGCGAGGGGACCCCTCTCCCGAATCCTGCGACCGAGTAGGGTGCCTCGGGAGCCCTGCAGGTTCCCACGCTCGGAAAGTAGCCTCTGTAGTCACTCGTCTCACTCCTAATACTGGATCTTCTCAATTTGCGAGCTTCCCCCGAGGGGCACCTCTATTTTTTTAGCACACCACACATCTCACTTCCCCCACCCTCGTCCCACGTTCAGTGCGCCCATCCCGCCCCGGATTCCCTGAGTCCTCCTCTCCTTCTACCAGGATATCTGCCTCTCTCTTTTCCGCTCCCCTCCGCACCCCGCCGCCCGCTTTTTTTTTCAAGTTAAATGTTGGACAGAAAAGAGGGACTCCTTTCTTCTTGTAGGTGGAATAATCATATTTATGGAGTGCTTATAATGAACCAAATGCTGGCCAGGCACTTGGCAGGTGTCTTACCATGAGGATTAAGTGGTTATTACACGGGGAGTACACTGAACAGTGCCCGGCACAAAGGCAGTGCCCGGTTGTGATTATTGCCACGATCATCATCATTATCACCTCTTTTTAAACTTCTCACTCCTGTGAGGCAGGTATTATTCCAAATAGTGGAGAAACCCAGGAGCAGTTCAGGGGTGGAGCTGCCCTTCAAATCCAGATTTGCAAACCCCGACATTGTGGAGCCGGGTGTCTGGATCCTTGCCCACTCAGTGACAAATATTCTCAGAGAGCCCTTCCAGCTCGGAGCTAGGTTTGGAGAGGTGGGTGGGACACAGACCCTGCCCCGGAGGGCATCCTAGTCTGGCGGGGCTGCGCACCTGTGGGTCAGCTCCTCCTCCCATTTGAGTTTTGTTTGCTTGACCTCCGGGGCTGTTAGCGGCTGTCTCTCTCCTGATGAGCTGTGCCCTTTCTGAGTTAATCAGTGGCCCTCTCCCTTCCCCCAAGGGATGGCCTGGTGGTGCCCTGAACACAAGTGAGTTTCAACCCTGCTGTGTGTCCTCTGTGTGTGGGGAGGGGATAGGAAAGGGTGCAGGAAGAGGACATGAGACAGAAGAGTTCCTCTTGTAGGCTGAGACTGGGGCCACACTTGCCATACTCCCTGTGCGATGCCATTTGCAGGCCTTCCCTGCACTCTGAAGCCCAGGAAGATGGGGCTGATAGAGTTCAGTGTTATACCGAGTGCTGATGCTCTACTCAACACCCTAGAGGCGAGGAGTACCCAGGGAATTTACATGGAGTGGGGCCTTTGAGGAGTTTTCAGCTTAATAGGGGAGAAATGCATAGAAGAAAACCTCCAATATCTAGTAGAAAGCAATCTATATTCTAACAGGTAAGCCCATGATAACAACAATAATAATTATCAAGCAATCAAGCACCACGGGCTTAACACCGAGCCGATAAGTACTGTCTCATTCCTGTATTATCATGGGAAACGATCTGCCATTCAGAGATATATGACTGAAATTACAGTTGGTCTAAATCCAGATTTATGCTCTGAATTATGAGGCCTCCTGAATTGAGAGGGGAAAGAGAAAGAGCGTTTCGCAACCAGTTCCCTGGGCTCAGGTTACCCCTTTGATGCAGCAGCTGGCCGCATGCCCTGGACAGGATTTCTCACCCTCACCACTATTCACATTTGGGGCTACATTTTTGTTGTTGTGGAGTCTGTCCTGTGCACTGTAGAATGTTTAGCAGTGTGTCCTTGGCCTTTGCCCACTCCATGTCAGGGGCACCCCCGGCCCTGACAGTTATAAAAGAAGTCCCGACCCTAGCAGGAAACACAAGTTCCCAGACATTGCCAGATGTTCCCTGGGGGACAAAAATCACCTCTGGTTGAGAGCCACTGCTCTAGAGCAACAGCTTTGGTATTTGATCACTTGTTCATTTACTCAACGAACATTTAGGGCACACCTGTGGCGCGCCGTGTCTGCATTTATGGGGAAACAGTTGCAGGGTGTTTTCAGTGACATCCCTCAGGGTCCTATGTGTAAAACTCTAGTCCTGAGAAAAACCACTGCTTTTGAGGAACGGGTATGGGAGATGTGTCTTAGTGTTTTGTTTTTTTGCCTTCAGTGCCAGGAATCTCTGCCAGTTTTAAAAAATACCCTTGGTGCATGTTTTCTTTTAGTTTAATGCATGTCAATTGTGAAAACTACAGATAGGGCAAAAAAAAAAAAAAAAAAAAGAAAATCACCTGGAATTGTACTGTTAACATTTTGATTCATGTCCTTTAACTTTCCATGAATATATATGATTTTAAAAAAAAAAAAACCCTCATAGAAACAAGCTCATCTGCCAGTAGTTTATTGTAGCTTGTTTTTTCCCTTTATACCCTTGTCTGCCTTACAGTATATTCCCAGGCCCTGGAACTGTGTATGGCACCTGGTAAGCCCTTGGCAAACATTTAGGGAATGAATGAACTTATCATGTGAGCCCTTGCTTGTCAACCCATATTTATCACAGCCAGCCTCAGGACAATCACCATAAACGTGTGGCCTTTATAGGTGGGCCCAGGGATGGCGGCTGATGACAATGACTGCCATTTACTTTTCATGTGGATTATTTTACTCAGCCTCTCAGCAGCCTGTGATGTAGGGGTTACCACCCCCATTTCACAGATTAAACAACCGAGGGCCATGGAAATTGAGAAAAACTTGTCCAAGGCCTTGAGCTGGTGAACACCAGGCCTCCCAACTGACTGCCTCTTTTTCCTTTAACCCTGACTTCCTGTTCTTTTCTCAATCAGCTTTACCATTGGTGTCCTCAGCTCTCTTTGGAAACAGGCAGGATACAGATTAATAGCCAGCCCAGGCATGTAGTAGGCTTATAAGAGTTCATTTCTGTTCCTTACTTCTTGTGCCAAACCCAGACGTGACTCCTGCTCACCCCATCTGACATCAGGGGGCTGATGGGCCAGAATTGGCTACTACCGTGTCCCCTGCAGTGATCCTGGGTGATTTTTGACTCTTCTCAGGCTACCTGATGCTTTAATTTTCAAAATATCACAAGCACCCAGTGCTTTTCCCAGTCTGCCCGGCCCTTGGATGGGCACAGCTTGCCCTGGGTCGGTGGCTGGCATTTCCCACCATTCCTTACACATTCTCTGCTCTTGAGCTCCTCCAACCAGTGGCTGGGGCAGTGCCTTTGGTCTGGAATGTGCTGCCGGCCACCTCGGTGAGCCCATCCAGTGCTTTGTGGCCTTGGAAAGGCAGCTTCTGTCCCTTCAGTATCCTCATCTGCAAAATGGGGCTGTATTAACAGCCACATAGCAGGTGGCTGCAAGGATTAGCAGTGATGTGACCAGTGGTTTCCTGGGTGCCTGGTACCGAATGTGTGCTCTGTGAGTATTTGAGTGGAAGAATAGTTAAAACGTGATTACCTTCACACTTCTAAAGTAGCGAAAGCACCATTGAGGCAGTGCTTGGCAGTGGCACCCCTGGGAGCAGCCTGCCTCCTGTGCCCCGCATCTGGCCCAGCACACAGTAGGCATTGAACAGTTGCTATTGAGATAGCTGGGAATACAGCATGGCTTGGATCCTGGCTCCAACTCTTGGCAGCTCTGTGGCCCCAGGCAGGTTACTCACCCTCTCTGGGCTCCTTTATGTTCTCATATGGAAAATAAAGATGACAATAGTAGTCACCTCATAGGATTGTCCTGTGGGTTAAATGGTCTCATACATGAAAAGCACTTTGGAGTGCCCAGCACCTGGAATACTCAGTAAGTGCTGCTGCGGTTGTGATGATCCCCTCTCCCACCAATGGGCTTCCTGGAGTGATCATCTTCTATCAGGAATGTGAAGACAGCAGGGTCCCAGCGGTGAAGGATGGTGGCAGGAGGGAAGGTATGGAACTCAGATGTCCTCGGTCTCTTCCCTTTATTCCAATCAAGTACCCCAGATGCCAAACCCCTTCTGTTATTATTATTGTTGTTGTTTTGGAGACAGGGTCTCACTCTGTTGCCCAGGCTGGAGTACAGTGTCACCGTCTCCGCTCACTGCAGCCTCAACCTCCTGGGCTCAGTCATCCTCCCACCTCAGCCTCCCAAGTAGTTGGAACTACAGGCGCACATCACCATGCCCAGCTACTTTTTGTATTTTTTTGTAGAGATGGGGTTTCACCATGTTGGCCAGGATGGTCTTAACCTCCTGGGCTGAAGTGATCCTCCTGCCTCGGCCTCCCAGAGTGCTGGGATTATAGGCATGAGCCACTGCGCCTGATCTTCTGTTAGGGTTTTGACCCTGCCCCTCAGGGGATGGAAGACACTTCGCTTCTTGCAGGCTCCTTAATCCCCAAACCTTCCCTCTCCTGACAGAGGTCATGGTGTGGAGTGAAGAGTCCCTGGGCTGAGCTGCAGTGCCAGTGGACAGCTGAGTGACCTTGGGCAAGTCACTGCCCACCTTGGGGCAGCCACTTTCCTCAGGTGGAAATGAGGTTCTAGCTATATGGTGAGGAGGATGAAAGTGTCCCATCACCCCACCTGACCCTGGGCCTCTGAGATGTTGCAGGTGCTTCAGCCATACTGTAAGTCTCCTGAGTAAGGAAGACCTGGGTTCAAATCCTGCTCTGTCACTCATGAGCTGTGACCTGAGCCAGGAGTGAGTAACTCGGAACCTCATCTGTAAACAGATCATTCTGCGGTTGAATATCCCTCATCTGAAATGCTTGAGAACAGAGTGTTTTGTTTTTTGGGTTTTTATTTTTTTGAGATGGAGTCTCGAGCTATCGCCCGGGCTGGAGTATAATGGCAAGATCTCGGCTCTCGGCAACCTTCACCTCCTGGGCTCAAGCCATCTTCCTACCTCAGCCTCCTAAGTAGCTGGGACTACAGGCACACGCCACCACGTCCAGCTAATTTTTGTATTTTTAGTAGAGATGGGGTTTTGCCATGTTGGCCAGGCTGGTCTCAAATTCCTGACCTCAAGCGATCTGCCCTCCTTGGCCTGAGAGGATCCGACAGGAGCCCCGTTCCAGCTGTGTGAGGTTGGACCAGTGGAGGCCATCTCAAGCAGAGGGGACCCCAGGGGATCCCAAAGTGCTGGGATTACAGGCATGAGCCACTGCGCCCGGCCGAAAGTGTTTTGTATATTGGACTTTCTTGGATTTTGGAGAATTTGCTGAACCAGTTGAGCATCCCTCCTCCCAAGTTCCAAAGTCCAAAATGCTCCAATGAGCATTTCCTTTGAGCATCATGTTGGCACTCAGAAAAGTTTCAGATTTTAGAGTATTTCAGATTTTGGATTTTTGGATCAGCGATGCTCAACCTGTCATGCCTCCCTCATACATTTGTGTGGTGGATTCAGTGAGATGATCCTGTCTCACTTAGGTTAGTGCTTGGTATGTGGTGGCAAGTGTTTGACAAACGCCTGATGTTTGCTGGGCCGTGGCTGAAGCAGTTCATCCCTGGCGTCTGGTGTCGGGTCTTTCCTTTTTTTTTTTTTTTTTTTTTTGAGACAGCGTCTTGCTGTGTTGCCCAGGCTGGAGTGCAGTGACATGATTTTGGCTCACTCCAACCTCTGCTTCCCGGGTTCAAGCAATTCTTCTTCCTCAGCCTCCCAGGTAGATGGGATTACAGCCACCACGCCCAGCTAATTTTTATATTTTTAATAGAGACGATGTTTCACCATGTTGGCCAGGCTGGTTTCCAACTCCTGACCTCAAGTGATCCACCTGCCTCAGTCTCCCAAAGTTTTGGGATTACAGGCGTGAGCCACTGTGCCCGGCCAGGCCTTTCTTTCCCTCCCGGCCCTGCCCTGGGCACTGCACTTTCTCTGCTCACCTGGTGTTGCCTTTATCTCAGTGATACGGAGGATTAGCCTTATCAGGCTCCAGATAACAGGTGGACAATCCAGGAGGCTAAATGAAGCAAAGATAATTTCCTTTCAATTTCTCCTCTCCTTGTCCTTGGCAACCCCTCACCCTAGCCACTCGGGAACCCAAGGGGCCTGTGTGCAGCCCCAGGTGATAGCAGAACAGCATTGGCCTTGGAGTCCAGTCCTGGGGGGGCCTGGCATCAGCTCTGACACTCATACATTGATTGTATTTCTCAGGTGCTTACTGTGGCTGGTCAGTGTGTTAGGCTCGGGGTGCCTAGTGGTGAATGGAATGGGTATGGGCTGGCTGTGTGGAGCCTGTGGCCTGGTGGGCACACAGATGGTCAGTCAGAGCTCTATAATAGGGTTGTCACTAGTGCTTCCAGAAAAGTCTAGAGCTATGAGAGGGTCCGATAGGAGCCCCATTCCAGCTGTGTGAGGTTGGACCAGTGGAGGCCATCTCAAGCAGGGGGGACCCCAGAAAAGACCGGGGTGGCTGGGTTGCAGCAAATGGGGCAGAGTGACGGGGAATACATTTGGAGGCCTTGGTAAGGATTCTGATGTCTTTATTTTAGAAGAAATGAGAAGCCACTGAGTAGTTTCTCACTGAGCTCCCCACTGTGCCATCTCTCTAATGATCAGATTTCCATGTTAACTTTGGTTGTGGTGTCGACTTGAAGGACTTGGAGACTGGAGCAGGACTGGCATGGCATGAGTCCAGGTGAAAGTGAATAGTAGCTCGGACCAGGTGTCTTGGACAAGGTGGAGGCCAGGCCCTCTGTGTCTTTTCAGTTTTTCCCTTTGTAGATTTCTGAAGCTGCACTGGCTGGCCTACAGCTCCTTGCAATCCTGACCTCTGGTGCAGGAGGTGAAACGGTGCATGGCCTTTGTAGATCATATCTCAGTACTTGTAACCCTGACATCTCCCGCCACAGGAGGTGAAACGGTGCATGGCCTTCATGGACTGGATCCCAGTGCTTGCAGCCCTGCCGTCTCCCGCTGCAGGAGGTGAAATGGTGCATGGCCTTCGCAGATCAGATCCCAGCACTTGTAGCCCTGACATCTTCCGGTGCAGGAGGTGAAATGGTGCACGGCCTTCGCAGATCAGATCCCACTTGTAGAGGGTGAGGGGGACCAACTTGAGGTCTCAGGCGCAGAGCACGAGCAGAAAGGGCACTGCAGATCTTCAGGGAAACCTGAGTCAGATTCAGACTCTGTCTTGTGCCACTTTCCCTAAGTGGGAGGACTGAGGGCTGCTCTGAGAAAGGTTGGGTTGGGTCCATATCCACCGCCCAGAGCCAGGTACTTCCTGGGTGCTTGGAAAACGAGTGCTGAATTATTGAGGGAGCTGTTATTGACCTGATCCGATTTATCTCTGCATCCTTGTCATGTGGAATAAATGTGTACTGACTGCATAAATGCATGAGTGGATGAGGAATGCCAAGAAGGTCCTCATGGATCCTTATAGAGGCCCCAAGTCCTGTGACTGATTCATCTCTGCCTTCACCCGAGCAGCCAGTGAATGGATACTCCCATTAGTCCAAAATGGTTCATGAATGAAAACATAAAAAGAAAAAAGAAAACATTGATGGGAGTCCCTAGGTTATTTTTAGCTGCAGTTGACTCGGGCTGAACTTTGAACTAGCGTCTATTCTCCAGGCCACACTCAGACTGATGGATGGACAGCTGGGCCGGTGCTTGGAGACTTGCAGGCACAGAGAAAGCCATGGGGGCATGTGATCCTGAGGTCACAGTGAGCATCTGGGTCTCTGCCCTGTGGAAGCGGGGGAGAGGCCTACAGGATCTCTATCTCTGACATTTCCTGAGAGGGAATGGAGAAAGGAGAACTGGCTGCTACTACATTCATTCATTCATTCATTCATTTATTTATTTTGAGACAGAGTCTTGCTCTGTTGCCCAGGCTGGAGTGCAGTGGCATGATCTGGGCTCACTGCTACCTCTAGCTCCCAGATTCAAGTGATTCTCCTCCTGCCTCAGCCTCCTGAGTAGCTGGGTGTATAGGTGTGCGCCACCACGTCTGGCTAATTTTTTTTTTTTTTTTTTTGTATTTTTAGTAGAGATGGGGTTTCACCATATTGGCCAGGCTGGTCTCGAACTCCTGACGTCAAGCGATCTGCCCACCTCGGCCTCCCAAAGTGCTGGGATTATAGGCATGAACCACTGCAACCTGCCTACTACGTTTTAACCTGGGGATGGAATATGGTGCTGCGTATTCCTCCAGTAGTTGCTGAGTACCTGGGCCAGCCCCTGAGGCTGTGATTTTTGGGGCATCTGGGAGCCCATGAAATAGCATTCTGAGACCTTTACAATTTTCTTTGGAAAGCAAGAGCAGGAGGGGTGAGGAAAGGCCAACACTTTTAATCCTCCTGATGACCCTGCAAGGTGCATCGTGTCAACCTTAAATAGTGAGATTCAGAAAGTAGGATTAAGTAGTTTATTCAGGCACTGAAGTTGAGGATGGCCACTGGGGAGCATAGATTCAAGTTACCCTGAATATACACTCTGATTAACTGCAGTAACAAGTGGGCTTTTTAAGGTGCAGGGGAAAGAGGCAGTTTCTAAGTCATTTACCAAAAATTTATATTAAAATAATATAAGCTACTGGCCAAGTTCCCGCCTGTAATCCCAGCACTTTGGGAGGCCAAAGCAGGTGGATCACTTGAGATCAGGAGTTCGAGACCAGCCTGGCTAACATGGTGAAACTCAATCTCTACTAAAAATACCAAAAATGAGCTGGGTGTGGTGGCGGGCACCTGTAATCCCAGCTACTCGGGAGGCTGAGGGAGGAGAATTGCTTGAACCCGGGAGGTGGAGGTTGCAGTGAGCTGAGATGGCACCATTGCACTCCAGCCTGGGCTACAGAATGAGACTCCAAATCAAAAAAAAAAAAAAGCTACTGATTGGCTGTGCATTGTTCTTTGTGTGACGCTTTCCAGGATCATAAAATTAATGGATGAGGCAGCTAGTCAGAAACAAAATGCCTTGAAATAATTGCCACCGGGTGTGGATGCAAAGGGCATGACTCAGGTCTGTATTTGTGTCTCCCTGGGCCTCATACATTTTGCATGCTTCGCATAGCTCACACTGCTCTGAGCTATTTTTCTCTTTTCAGTAGTATTGTCCCCATTTTCCAGGTGAGGAAACTGAGGCTCGCAGACTTTCTAAGAATGCACTGAGGTCACAGAGCAGGTGTTAGCTTTGCTTCCAGATTTGTCTGCTTCTGGGGCCTGCGCTTTTCCCGTCCACCAGGACCTGGGCTCCAAAGGGAGACTGGGACAGAGTTCCACTTCTCCGCTCAAAGAGTCCATGGTGATATCTGGCTCACCATCTGTGGTGGGTGTGGTGCTGTTGAGGCCTGGAGCGCTGCTAGAATGCATGGTCAGGAGCTTAGCTGAGGTCCCTGTCAGAAGCTTCCAGATGGTCCCAGGGGATTGGTACTCCTTTGCCCCTTCCTGAGGGACTGTGGAGACTCATGGCTGCCTCTCCATTCTTCCCATAACAGTAGGTGGGAGAGGGCAATGCAGATTTTAATGTATTTATCGTTACCAGATCTCCATAGTAACCCCATGAGGGGGTGTCAGTGTTTTACAGAGGGAAACTGGCTTCAAGACAAGTGACTTGCCCAAGGTCACACAGCTAATGGGAGGCAGAGTGGGGGTGGGGGGCTGCAGAGCTACGGCTCAGGGTGGAGGTTGATGGGGAGGGGAGGGGAGTGGAGAGAAGGTCTTCTGTGCTCACTTTGCGGGAGGCAAAGTCGGGGTGGGGCGTGCAGAGCTGCCAGCCCAGGGTGGATGTGGATGGGGAGGGAGAGAAGGTCCCATGTACTCACTTTACCTGCCAGGATCTTGGGTGGACTGGCCCCTGCCCCTGCGTCTCCCTCTGCCTCAACCATGCGGGCCCCTCAGCCCCTCCCTCGGCCTCCTTCTACCTGGGATGCTCTTCCCAGCTCCTCTCAAGCCTCCTTTAAGTCTCTCTCAGGGTCACCTCCTCAGAGAGGCCTTCCCTGACCACCCTGGCTGAAGCAGCCCTATTCTCCCCGTTGTTTACTCATTGCCATGCTCACCATCTGTGGTTACTGTCATGGGTGTCCGTGTGAAGAGACCACCAAACAGGCTTTGTGTGAGCAACATGGCTGTTTATTTCACCTGGGTGCAGGCGGGCTGAGTCCGAAAAGAGAGTCAGCGAAGGGAGATAAGGGTGGGGCCGTTTTATAGGATTTAGGTAGGTAAAGGAAAATTACAGTCAAAGGGGGGTTGTTCTCTGGCGGGCAGGAGTGGGGGTCACAAGGTGCTCAGTGGGGGAGCTTTTGGAGTCAGGATGAGCCAGGAAAAGGACTTTCACAAGGTATTGTCATCACTGAAGACATGGACCGGCCATTTTCACTTCTTTTGTGGTGGAATGTCCTCGGTTAAAGTGGGGCAGGGCATTTTCACTTCTTTTGTGGTTCTTCAGTTACTTCAGGCCATCTGGGTGTATACCTGCAAGTCACAGGGGGTGCGATGGCTTGACTTGGGCTCTGAGGCCTGACAGTTACCTTGCTTGTTTCCTGACCAGGCCTCACCCTGAAGATCACCTGTGTGCAGCCAGAGGCCTTGCTGTCTCTCTCACTGCTTTATCTCCAGGGTCTGAGATGACACCAGAGACCCGGCAGGTCATCAGTCATTGCGGAATGAACATAGGGTCTGAATAGTTTTGTGTCCTTCCTTCAGACCTCCCTGGCTGGGTCGTTGAGCCCCAGACTCCTGGCCTCTGACACTCATAGCCAGGCCATTCTGTCTCCTATAGGGCATAAACAATCTCAGAACACTAGCCTCAGGCCATGTCCCTCTGAAACTATGATCAGATGAGACACAATAAGCCCTCTTCCTGATTTTTTTTTCTTTTTCCTTGAGACGGAATCTTGCTCTGTCATCCAGGCTGGAGTGCAGTGGCATGATCTCGGCTCACTGCAACCTCTGCCTCCCAGGTTCAAGCAATTCTCCTGCCTCAGCCTCCCAAGTAGCTGGGAGTACAGGAGCAGGCCACTATGCCCAGCTAATTTTTGTATTTTTAGTAGAGACGGGGTTTTACCATATTGGCCAGGCTGGTCTCAAACTCCTGACCTCAAGTGATCCGCCCACCTTGGCCTCCCAAACTGCTTTGATTACAGGTGTGAGCCACCGCGCCCGGCCTCCTCTTCATGACTTTTGTCTAAGCACAGACAAAAACGAGATCTCTGTGCCACCCACAAAGCACCAAACATCTTGGTAAATGTTCCTTTTTTCCCAGTCAGCCTCACCCCCACTTTCTGACAGCAGCCAATCCAGAGCTAACCCTGGCTTCCTTAAACCCTCCTCAAGTCACCCTGCCAAACCCCATGGGTTTCCTAACAGCATCTTACTGAGATGCCCTGTGGTTCCTCACGCTGTGTGTTTTCCCTCATTGTGCCGACCAGTGAGCCCCACCTGTGCACCTCCAGCTGTTCTGGGTTGTCTGGGGTCATTGACACCCGAGAGAGATGATATCTGGGCCTTCTGGACTCAAGAGCAGGTTTCTCCTACTCTTGATCTTGAACTAGTCATTTTCCTTTTAGGACCGAAATGACCTTATTTCTGTAGAGAGGTGGCTGGTGGGGCCCATCTGAGGCCACGGTAGATGGGAAGTTTGTCAATTTCAAGTGCCCTTTGGACATTAGCTGACTTTGTCATCATGATTCTTCTCATTTACAGAGGGGGAAACAGGCCTGAAGGGGAAGTCCCACAGCTGGGAGGTGGCAGAGCTGAGGCTCCAGCTCTGGAATGACTGACCCCAGCGTCCTAGCTTTGAGCCACCTGACCTCCCACCTTGTGACCCTCAGATGTGGTCGGGGGTGGTGGAAAGAGGTCAGAGGATTTGAGCAAGGAGTTCTTGAGATTCAGTGCCCTGGAATCAAGCACCTCACCCCCAGGGCCAGCCCTCCCGGGTCTTGAGCTGAGCTCAGGGCAGCCCTCCTGGGTCGGTGAGCTGAGCTTGGGGCAGCCCTCCAAGTTCATGGTCCACATCTTGGACATTCCTGCCCACCCGGAGCTCTCAGCCCTTTGTGCCAAGAGGATCTCAGCTGGTTCACATTCTGAGGAGACTGTGTTCTAGAATGTGCTGCCCTTTCAGCTTAGAAAGAGAAGGAATTTGGGTCTTTTTGGGATAAAGCCTGCCTTGTGGGAGAAGAAAGGGAGAGTAACGCTTTGCGTGTGCAAAATACTTTAAACATGGTTTTGCATTTATGTGTTTAAACTTCAAACAACCACATGAGTTCAGTGTGATTATTTTTACTTGATAGATGTAGACCCACGCTCAGAGGAGGCAAGTCACAGGCTCAAGGACACACAACGGTGGGGCTGGGACTTGAACCTTGGGTTGTGGACCCCCAGGGTGGGTTTTTGTGGTTGTTTTGAGACGGAGTTTTTTGCTCTCTCACCCAGACTAGAGTGCAGTGGCATGATCTTGGCTCACTGCAACCTCTGCCTCCTGGGTTCAAGCGATTCTCCTGCCTCAGCCTCCCGAGTAGTTGGGACTACAGGCACACACGCCACCACACCTTGTTAATGTTTTAAGTATTTTTAGTAGAGACAGAATTTGACCATGTTAGCCAGGCTGGTCTTGAACTCCTGACCTCAAGTGATTTGCCCACCTTGGTCTCCCAAAGTGCTGGGATTACAAGTGTGAGCCACCGTGCCCAGCTCAAGGTGGGTTTTTGACCCCCTACTTTCTAGTTGCATTGGGTTTCAGGCCCTGGGTGCCCACCTAGGACCCCCTGTTGGAAGTAGAAGGGCTGGGGTCTGGTGGTGGGGCCACTGCTGACCTCTCTGCCTCTGTCCCCTGCCCTTGTGTCCCAGGCTGCGGTGGAAGCACACCTCCTCCCTGAAGGTGGCCAACGAGCCTGTCTTAACCTTCACGCAGGGCAGCCCTGAGCGAGAGGCCCTGCAAAAGGTAACGGGAGGGTGGGGGGCACCCGAGAGGTGCAGGGCACGGAGCAGAGGCCGCCCCCAGCAGCCCTGAGCTAGTGCTCTGTGCCTGCAGCCATCACCCCCTTCTACCCTTGCTCCCCGCCTTGGGAGGAAGCCTGGGAGGGCTGTGGGTCTGGAGTGTGGGAACAGCTGTGAGGACCAGGGTGGCAGCCTAGAGCTACTTTGGGGCTCCTCAGGCCAGGTCAGAGTCATAAGCCCAGTTGTTTTATACTTAAACATGTTTTCCAGTTAATTGCCAGTGTTTTAAAGATCATGAGATTTCACATAAGTTTCAGGTGCAGTTTTTTTATCTCTGTGTCGTGGGTAGACCTCACCTTCCTGCAGGGTGACAATGGCTGGAGCAGAGTTCGGCTGCCCCCGAGGGGAGCACACGTTCTCTGATGGCCACCGACCCGGCCTGGCCCCCTTCTCATTTCTGTGTCAGCCTTGGCATCTCTGTCTGTGGACTCTGCATTAGGGTTTTAGATGGGAGGAAGCGAGGAAGGCAGTGACCATACCTGCTCTCGTCCCTCTCCCCAGGCCTTGAAGGACCTGAAGGGCCGGACGGAAGCCATCCCATGCGTGGTGGGGGATGAGGAGGTGTGGACATCGGACGTGCAGTACCAGGTGTCGGTATGTCCAGCGGGTGGGCAGGGCTCAGCCCCTCCCCTGAATACGTGACCTCTTTCTCTGACAGCTCGTAAGCTTATAATGTGTGGGCTCTGACTTCAAGGCCTTTATAGTGCCCCTCCCCACCCCAGATTTTGAATTCTGTGAACCAGTAAAACTTCCCAAAGCAAAGGACGGCATCCACACTGCATCCAGCCCCTAGCGGCACCCTGTGTCTGGGCAAGAAAGGCCATGAGGGGTCCACACAGCATCTTCTGTTATTCCTTATAGATTTCTTGCCAAGGGGATTTGGGAGCTAATGGCAAAAAGCTGGGCCCCAGGCCCCGAGCTCCTCAGATGGCATTGGCCTAAGAAGCCCCCAGGCTTGGAGTTTATCCTTCCAGAAACTGGCAGGCACTTTACATGGGCCAGGAAACTCACAGGTCTGTGATTTGGAGGAGAGTAAAAGGTCGGGCCTTTTGCAAACAGGGCAAGCACATTCTAGCTCTGTCCAGCTGAAACCCTGGGCAGATGTGTGCAGGGGGAGGGGTGACTGAGCGGGAGGACCCAGGTCCCCCAGTCTGAAGGTTCCCAGGACAGCCTGGGGCAGGAGTTGACCACAGAGGTGTCCTGGAGCTCTTGTCGCTGGCTCAGGACTACCTGGAGCTGTCTAAGCGTGGCCTGGGGTCTACAGGCATTGGCCAGGTCACTCTGTCTGCACTGGCTGTGTGTGTGTGCAGGTGCCAACTGACAGCAGCACCCACCGCCCAGCTCCCTGGTTGTCTCTGTAACTGCCTAGAGCCTGCCCTTACCTGCAGCTCCCCGGGCGTCTGAGGCCGCATGGCAGCTGGGATTTTTCCAGGCAGCGAGGCTCCGGCATTCTGATAAGGCACTGGGTGGATACTGCTGATTTTCATTTCCCACATTGCCTCGCTGACCTGGCTGGAGGTTCTGGCCATGTGCTGATCACTGTGGCACCAGACATTTGGGGTACTGGGGCATGTGAAGGCAGGATCTGTGTTTGCTGGGACATAGCACTGACGGGGCTCTGCAGTCCACTGGGGCCCAGGTTGCAGCCACCTTCTCAGCCCCTAAGCATCACAGGCCAATCTCAGGTATGGGCAGAATACAGAGTGACTGTGCTAAGGTTTAACATGAAGGAGAATGGTCACTTTCTACTCAAGCCTAGACCAGCGCTGGCCAATAGAATTTCCTGCAGTGATGGCAGAAATGTGCCAGATCTGCGTTGTCCGTTCCAGCAGCCACGAGCCACGTGTGGTTGTCCAGCACGTGAAATGTGGCTCGTGGCTACTGTTTTAGACAGGAAAGCTCCAATAACCCACCAGAAGACGGATAGGTAGCAAAAGTGTTAGCTGTTATGATATAAACTCTCTTGCCAGCCCCGGGAAGGAAAGAAGTGAAATTTCTCCCTGCTCCATTGGTCGTGCTGGCATTCACCACTGCCAGGCATTAGGTTTTGAAGGGAAGACGAGGGTTAAAGAAAGACACACACACAGAGAGAGGGCAGCTGAGACAGCAACACCGTATATTGCAGAAACCTGAGGAAGTGGGGGACCAGCTTAATGCCAGGGCCCACCGCTGCTTCCAGGCTGGGGTACTCATCAGTATGGGTGGACGGGTCTGGGCAGTATGGCTTGCTGCCTGGCAGGATATTGATAAGATGTTGTTACAATCAGGCGGTTTGGCCCCCTCCAGTGGGATGTCATCATGGTGTTCCTTATACCTTTACCCAGCAAGATATGATAGGGATGTTTCTTTTTTCTTCCTTTTTTTTGAGACGGAGTCTCGCTCTGTCGCCCAGGCTGGAGTGCAGTGGCGAGATCTCGGCTCATTGTAAGCTCCACCTCCCGGGTTCACACCGTTCTCCTGCCTCAGCCTCCCAAGTAGCTGGGACTACAGGCGCCCGCCACCACGCCTGGCTAATTTTTTGTATTTTAGTAGAGACGGGGTTTCACCATGTTAGCCAGGATGGTCTCGATCTCCTGACCTTGTGATCCGCCCGTCTCGGCCTCCCAAAATGCTGGGATTGCAAGCGTGAGCCACCGTGCCTGGCCGATAGGGAAGTTTCTTTAGGTGGGCCTTTGTCCGCCTTGTGGTCACAGGTGGCTGAGCCGGATGTTTCTCATGACCTGAGCTCCCATGAAATGTTTTACTTGGACCAAGGTCTGCAAAATAGTGGGGAGCTTACAAAATGGTGCGGTTTGAACCAACACTAGGTTCTGTTTATAAATGTTTGTTGAGGATCTTCCTATTTAGATTAGTAAATCTGGGGCTTAGGAAGCAATTGCTCTGTCCATAATGGCTTCGGGGCAGGGCGGAAGTCCCAAGCATTTCACAACACCAGTGTGTTCTTTTTGACCTCACCTGGTCATGTTGCCCATGGTTGCAGCCTCATGCTGGACCAAAGAATTTTTGTCCATGATCCCCTTTGGTTCTCCTGTCCATGCTAAGAGACAGGGAGGGCAGTCTGCATTTCCTAGATGAGGAGACTTAGGGGAGGAAGTGAGCTTACCTGGGGCCTCACAGCTAGTAGGTGGCAGAGCCAGGATTTGAACCCATGTCTCTCTGATCACAAAGGTCCATGCTTTCCTGGAAAGACCCTGTGGTGTATTTCCAGGATGGTGAGCCTTCCGGAGGAGGAGCCACGTCTTACTCATCGTATAGTGGGTACACCAGCACTCTTAATAGGCAGCAACCTGTGGGCCGGGCACTGGGGAGGGCTTCATGGGAGCAGGCTGGGGACAGCAGGCGTGTCCAGGACTTTCCTGGAAAACCAGCTCTGAGCCCGGCCCTCTCCATCCTTATCCTGGCACCTCCCTCCTGGACAGGGACCTCACTTCTCTCTCCTTTCAGCCTTTTAACCATGGACACAAGGTGGCCAAGTTCTGTTATGCAGACAAGGTGAGTGAGCCCCTGCCGCTGGTGACCGGGGGTTAGGGTTGCTGCCCCTGCCCTGCCCTGCCAGCTGCTGATATGGGGGTAGGCATCAGTTGCTGTATCCTTCTTTGGCCATGGTGGATAGGTGGGCAGGGGGCGGCTGGCACTGAGGGAGTCCCTGGGTGATGTCTTTGACTGGGCCAGGCATGCAAAGGTTAACCTGAGCCAAATGCAAGCTGCCTCAGCCAGGGCTGAGACATTCCCAGACATGCCCGTGGTGGGGCAGATCTTGGACGGGGGAGGAGGTGGATTCTGGAAGGCTGAGTCAGGGCAATTGGAGACACCATCGATGGAAAGCCAGGCCGAGAATTGGCACTGGAAAGGGCCAGCAGGAGGGGCTGGGGTGACTGGGGGTCCAGGAGCTGGCATTGTGTGATGATGAGGGCAGTTGGGGTCTGGGAGGCCAGCAGCAGAGCCATGTCTCAGGCTCCAGTTGACCTCAAGTTTCTGGATGGTGGGTTCAGGGGCACCAGGTCCCAAGAATAAGGTGAGGTTTTGATTAGACCATGAGAGAAAGTGGAGCCAGTTTAACAGCTGTGGGACTCAGTGCCAAGACCTTAGAGAGCTGACCAACCTGGCCGGGCCCTTCAGGTTTCAGACTGCCAACCGCTACAGGCTCTGACGGGACGCTGTTGGCAGCTGTGATGGCAGGGGGCTGAGGGACCAGGCAGACAGGCATTGTCCCTGGATGGAAGAGAGTGGCCTTCCAGGTCTCTCCTCCCTTGCTCACTCCCCAGGGCCCTTCCCGCTGCAGGCAGCAGTTCCCAACCTCTCCGTCTCCCTTTAGAGCCTACTCAACAAAGCTATTGAGGCTGCCCTGGCTGCCCGGAAAGAGTGGGACCTGAAGCCTATTGCAGACCGGGCCCAGATCTTCCTGAAGGCAGCAGACATGCTGAGTGGGCCGCACAGGGCTGAGATCCTCGCCAAGACCATGGTGGGACAGGTGAGGTGCTGGTGGGTCCAGGTGGGTGGAGCAGGGTGGGCTCAGTGTCAGTTGTGCCCCACCCATGGCAGCAGACATCAGCTGAAGCGCTTCTGGGTCCCAAGCCCTTTTGGGGACCCAGAGATGTCCTCAAGGGACAAGGCCTAGGAGCTGGGATGGATGATCACAAATTATTGTGCAGAGCCGTGTGTCCTGCCTCGGAAATGTCCCCTGTCCTCCATCCCTCTGTCCTCGCTCCTAGGCTTCATCATGCTTTGCCTGGACTGGTGGTGGCCTGCACTGTCTCCCTGCCTCCCAGCTTGGTCAGCCCCTCGCCGCCCTCAGAGTGATCTTTCCAACACCTCCAGGATGTCACTCCTGGCTTACGACCCACCTAGACCTCTCCACCACTGAGAAGCAAGTCCCAAGACCTGAGCCACGGCCGGGTGCGGTGGCTCAAGCCTGTAATCCCAGCACTTTGGGAGGCTGAGATGGGCGGATTACGAGGTCAGGAGATCGAGACCACCCTGGCTAACACGGTGACACCCCATCTCTACTAAAAAAATACAAAAAAAAAAAAAAAAAAACTAGCTGGCGATTGGTGGTCTGTGGCGGGCCTGTTAGCCAGCTACTCAGGAGGGCTGAGGCAAGGAGGAATGGGCTTTAAACCCGGAGCGGAGCTTGCCAGTGGAGCCGAAGACTCAGCCCCACTGCACTCCCAGCCTGGCGACAGAGGCGAGACTCTGCTCAAAAAAAAAAAAAAAAAAAAAAAAAAAAAAGACTGAGCCATATCCCAGGGCCCTTCTCGCCCCCTCTGTCCCAGCTCACCCGCATCCGCCCTTTGCCCTTCCCTGCCAAGCTGTGCCACCCATGGTGTAGCCATCTGGGGCTTAGCAGGACTCCCTGGTCACGGCAGACATCCTCTCTGCCTCTGCCCACTGTGTCCTCCTGCCTGGAATGCTTGCTGTCTGTTCCATGCTCAGTGAACTCTTATCTCCTGGTCCAGCCCTGATGTCACCCCCTCCGTGAGGCTTCGGCATAGCAAGGCCCTGATCTGCACAGAGCTGGCATGACAGCTTCTTGCCCTACTAAATGCAAGTTGAGTGAGGAGTGTCTCTAGCAGGCAGAGTGTGTAGGGGACAGGAGCCGAGGGAGAAAGCGTTATTTCACCATCTCCAGGACCTGAGCCCTACGCTGCCAACTAACCTGGGTTCCTGAAGGGTAAATTGTAGGAGCCAGAACCCAGGCTGCTTTCTGGATCAGGCATTTGCCACTGCCTGCTCCCGGGGCCTCATGGTGAGCACCCCCTCTGCTGCACAGAGCTGGTATGACAGCCCCTCATCCTGCTGAATGCCTCCTTAGATTGGCTCAGCAGCCCTCTGGGGTGGGTGTCTGGCTCTGCGTGTTCCCGGTGAGCCGCACATTGCTGGGAAGACAGTCTAGGATCAGTTTAGGCTCTCTGTATTTGGCCTAAGACTCAAGAACTTCTAGGAAGCCAGGTACACATCTTAGCTCAGCTTCCTGGGCTGTGTGTCTCTAATAGGTCATGCACCTGCCAGTGACCTTGGGTGCCAAGAGGGGGCCACGTCAATCTGGGAAAGCCCTGTTCTTGGCTGTACACAATTTTTTTCCCTGCAGCTCACATTTGCTGTTAGTAACAATGGACGGTTTAAGGGAATCACAGTCACTCTCCTCTTGGTTTTTGGCCCAAACTAACCAGCAAGGCCGAACATCATTCCTGGCGAAGGAACCATGCGCCTCCCACACACCAAGTCTCTGTCCTGGTTTTCCAGTGGCCAGTCTCCGGCTCATGCTAATCTGCCCTTCTGTCTGGAAGGCTCTGATCCTGAATTTGGTCTGAGGCTTGACCATAGATCCTTTGCCATCCTCCACCATTCAGAGTTGCTATGAAACGAAGACAGTGCATGGGAAGTACCTGGCCTGCTGCAGAGGATCAGTCAATTCTGCTGATCCCCGTCCAGCCCAGAGGGCTGGCTGCAGGAGATGCTGGCTCAAGGGCTTGAGAATCCTTTCCCCGTCAGCCCCCGGGACGGGACCTGGTCAGCCCTCCAAATGTTTCCTAGTCCCTGCTGGGGCCTGGCTCAGTGCTCGCGTTGGGCACAGGGTCAGATGTGAGAAGAGGAAGGACAGGAGGCTGTTAGCTGTTCCTGACACCTGGCCCTCTGCCTTGCAGGGTAAGACCGTGATCCAAGCGGAGATTGACGCTGCAGCGGAACTCATCGACTTCTTCCGGTTCAACGCCAAGTATGCGGTGGAGCTGGAGGGGCAGCAGCCCATCAGCGTGCCCCCGAGCACCAACAGCACGGTGTACCGGGGTCTGGAGGTACCTGCAGGAGGCAGTGGGCGGACACGCGGGGCAGCCCAACGCTGTGGGCTTGGCCTCACTGCTGCTTCCTTCCCCAGGGCTTCGTGGCGGCCATCTCGCCCTTTAACTTCACTGCAATAGGCGGCAACCTGGCGGGGGCACCGGCCCTGATGGTGAGATGTGGGCACAGGTGGGACAGCGGTAGCTGGTTGTCCTCCTGGTCCCAACAGACAGACAGAGGCCACCCCGAGCCCCTTGGGTCTCAGCCTAGTCATGGGGAGAGGCACAGAAGGTGGAGGCCGCTTGGGGCTGTGGGTAGACTTTGGGACCAGAGATCCAGTTTGAATCCCAGCATCGTCCCTCTCTACCTGGGAGACCCTGGCAGTCTCTGAATTTCTCTGAGGCACAGTTTCTTCATCTGCAAAGTGGAAATAATAGGAAAGCCTCCATGACTGGGTTGTGAGGCTCAAATGAGACACATCCAGCAGCAGGCAGGGCTGGCCCGGAGCTGGCTGAGTGTTGGCGGCTCTGTTGATGACAATTACCGCTGACCTTCAGTGCTCACCACGTGCCTGCTGTTGTTGAGCACGGCATGGAGATGATCTCATTTCATCCTGTCAGCAGCTCCGAGAGGGAGTTGTGACTCTGCCTCTTTGCCAGATGACAAAACTGAGATACGCAGCCGCGACTTACTTGGCAAGACTGAGTGACTAGTAAATGGAGCAGAGAAGGATTTGGATGTAGAGTCTCTCTCAGGGTTGATGGTATTCAAGTCACTCCTCTGCCATTATTGGAGTGAGGGTGGCTGTAACTGGATGAAGTCCCTGGCTTATGGGGGAGATGCAGCCCAGCTCCCAGACAGCCTAGGCGGGAGAGGTCCACATAGTCATCGGGAACCCCGAGCCCCAGACAGGGGTGCTGGATGCTGATGCCAGGGTGTGTACTAGGGACATGCATAGGGACATCCTCGTGCATCTGTGCACAGACAAACACGGTGCATGGCCAGGCACCCACGTGCCTGGCTGCTGCACATGCCTGGCCCAGGATGTGTGCTGAGAGAGCCTGTGTGCCCCGCCGTGCCCAGTGAGCACTCAGTGACTAGCACTAAGAACAGACCTGCCCAGGTGATGGCAGGACTGGTTGGTGCAGGCTGCTGGGGAAAGGGAGCCTTGGCCAGAGCATTGGGTAGATCGGGCCATGCCGTGGCCTCCTTGGCAGGGACTTTTGGAGACAGGGCCAGATGCCTTGGAGGAATGGGGTCGGGCAGGGGATGTCCTGGTTGGCACAGGGTCTGGTGGTTCCAGGTGAGGGATGACCATGCTGTAGGGTGGGGTTGGGGGTTGGGGGCTGGTGGCGCCATCCTCATGCATCACCAGAACACCTCCCATGCAGGGCAATGTGGTCCTGTGGAAGCCCAGTGACACCGCCATGCTGGCCAGCTATGCTGTCTACCGTGTCCTCCGGGAGGCCGGCCTGCCCCCCAACATCATCCAGTTTGTGCCAGCTGATGGGCCTCTATTTGGGGACACTGTCACCAGCTCAGAGCACCTCTGTGGCATCAACTTCACAGGCAGTGTGCCGTAAGTCCCTGGGGATGGTGTAGGCTGGGGTGGCTAGGGGACGTTCACAGGCAACCCTGGTCACCTGCTGTCTGTGAACCCAGGGTCATGCACTGACCTTGCTCCTTTACTTGCTGTGTGGCTGTGAGTGAGCCACTTCACCTCTCTGAGCTTCCATTTCTTCATCTGTACATGGAGTGAGTATCCTTAATTTGCAGAGTCATTGCAAGGATTAAACATGTTAATGAACAGGAAAGAGCTCTGCAGGCTGGAAGTGACCCTATGGCTGTGGGTGATATTGATTCCAGTGCTACCTCTGCTACTGGAAAGGACACAGGGGAGCATAGAATGAATTGGAGGAGTCAGGAAGGCTTCTTGAGGAGTTGGCATCTAAGCAGAGGAGTTGGCCAGGCAGAGGGGAAGAGGCAGGAGAAGAATATATATGCTGGGAGAGGGAACAGCACATACAATGTCGTCAAGGCAAAAACATGTGTTCTGAGGCATGGCCGGATCCTGTGTGGCTGGAGTGTGGAGTCTGGGGGCAAGAGGGCAAAAGAGTGAGGGCGGGGCATGGTTTGAGTTGAGGTAGGAGAGGCAGGCCACTACCTGATCTCAACCGTGCTTGCACTCACTGGCTGAGCAGGTAATTTGGAGCTCACACCAAGGCCCAGTGGTGAGCACACACCAGGGACAAGGTCCCAGCTCTTGGGCTGGAGGTGGCAGCGGGGGGTGGTTAGTCCAGTGACCATAAGATACTTAGGAGTCTGCAAAGGTGTCTGGCCTTTATCCTGAAGGTGATGGGAGCCACGGAAGGTATCAAGCAGGGAGAGTGGCTGAGTCAGAGTTCTGTGTCAGCAGAGATTGCAAATCATGGTCCCCAAATTGTTTCTGGCAAGAGGCTCTACTTTTTTTGACTCCTAACAGTAATGGCCCAAGTTTGTATAATTGGGACAGTTTCACAGATAAATCCAAATCTTGGCCCGTCTTGGTCCCCTGGATCTGGATGCTCTGATCTTGCATTTCCTGGTGGTACCACTGGCTGGAGGTGGGTGGGTGCGTTGTGGCTCTCTGCATACCTGATCCACCCTGTTTCCTTTCCCTGCTGACTCCTCTGGGTCCCTGTGTTTGCACCCTCATCCTCAATGATCTCTCTGTGGCCTGACGCAGGAGACTAGCCAGGAGCTGTCGACTTCCAGGGAGGGGTGGTGGGGGCTTGAACCAGGGGAGAGACAGGGGATGTGGAGAAGGGGGCAGGTTCAGGTGAGTAGGATGGAGGGAAGCACAGGGGCCATCGCCTGTCCTGGAGTTGGGGTTGGGGTGGGTGTGGGTGTGGGGATGAGGGGGTAGTCAGCGAGAATGTTCAATATGGGCACCTGGGAGGGCGAGCGGGCTCGGGGGAAGATGAATCTCGTGTTGGTCACTTCAGGTGTTATCTGAGTGGACATGCCTGGAGGCAGCCAGAGACCTGGGTCTGCAGCTCGGGGTCCTTCTTACCTCCTCTTCCAGGCCCCAAGCTCTCCACCCCCTTCCCTGCAGCTTTGCCGGGGGTGGGGGTGGGTGGTGGCAGCGTTACAACTGCTGAGAAGGGCCGTTTTCCAAAAGGCCTGCCCCGCCAGCCCCGGGCCCCTGGGCTCCCCGCCTATCAGCGGGCGGAGCGGGCCTGGCCCCCATTCTCCACGCTCTGATGAGCAGCGGGCTTAAAGGTGGGAAGGCCATAAATTAGTATTAGCTACTGTGTCGCTGGCTCCCGGGTGATTAGCATTTTTATTGTTTTGTGGTGCTGAGGTTGGTCACACTTGGAGCCTGGGGAGGAGGCGAGGCCCTCCAGGGTGGCAGCTTCGGGTGGGGCCTGAGCTCCCTCTCCGAGGACTCTGCTTGGTTTGGTCTCTCAGGCCTGGGCGCTGGGCTTGGCGGGGATCCTTCGCAGACCACAGCGGGATCTGTCCCCTGCCAGGTACCTACAGTGTGCCCAGCATGTCTTAAGCACTTGCCTCACACTTGAACTCATCACGAAACAACCCTGCCAGGTCAGAATTGTTCTCCCTGCTTCCCAGATGAGGTGCAGAATTCGAGGCTCAGAGAGGTTAAGTAACGAATCCAGGATCACACAGCCCTGAGTGTCCTCCTGGCTGCAGAGCATGGACCTCCTCTGCACCATCTTGCTGCCTAGCCCCCTGTTGCCCCCTCCCTGTAGTCTTGGAATGCAGCCTGTTCCCAGCTGCCATCCCCGACTTGGCTCCCACCTCCTGCTGGGCTGCTCCCCACAATGTTCCTCCCCGGGCTTTTCTGCCCCCTTCCTCTGGCCTGGCTCCCTGATCCACACCCTTTCTCCTATGGTTCCAGCACCTTCAAACACCTGTGGAAGCAGGTAGCCCAGAACCTGGACCGGTTCCGCACCTTCCCACGCCTGGCTGGAGGTAAGGCCTGCCTCACCTCCTCCTCCCCTGTGGCCCCAAGGACCCCTCCCCTGGCCGTTATGAAAGAGGAGGGAGGTAGAGGGGATCCAGCCACGAGTCAGGTGGATGAACCATTTCAGGCACCAGCACTGCCCAATGGAACTTTTTGTGATGAGGGATGCGTCCAGGACCTTCACTCTCCAATATGCAGCCACCAGACACACGAGGCCATGGAGCCCTTGAAGGGTGGCCTGTGTGACTGAGGAACTGCGTATCTAGTTTTCTTTCATTTTAATTAAGTTAAATCTTAGTAGCCACTCATGGCTGGTGGCTGCTGTGTCGGGCAGTGCAGCTCTAAGCTGAGGCAAGTGCAAATGCAGATACCAGAAGTGGGAATGAACTTGTATTTGAAGAAACGAAGCAAGGCCCGTGAGTAGGGAGGAAGGAAGGCTGGTGGGAGAATACGGGCTGAGAGGTAGTCATGGCTGGACCTTGTTGCCATATTAAAATTTTCCCACAAAGAAACCGTTTCATGGTCAAGGAAATTTGGCATGTGTGGTATTAAAGCAAAAGGGACTCCTCCCGTGCAGAACTTCTCAGAGCCTTAATTGCTCTAATATGCATGGCCCGTCTTCAAGGGCAAGGTCTGCCATGCAGTGTTTCCCACACTCACTGGGCCATGCAACCCCATTTCTGCAAAGACCCCATGGACCAAGTGTTTTGTGGAGCACATTTTGGGAATGTGCTGAGACATAGAGGGAGGGAGAGCTGCAGCCAGCATATGAACAGCAGAGCTGGGACTGGTGGTTCAGCAGGTTTCTCTGTGGGGTGAAATAGGGCCCACCGGGGAGTCTGGACCCTGTTCCTGGACTGGTGGGAGCTCAGATGGGGGTGACAGGGAAGGTGAACGCTCCTCAGGGTCAGCTGTGTGGCTTTCTGCTCTCAGAGCCTCCTTCCCTGCCTCCCTGAGGGAGAGAGGCGGCTGGTTACCACTTTCCAACTTGGAGCAGGTGACTCCATCTCTCTGTGCCTCAGTTTTCTTGGCTTGAAATTGGGAGGTTGTTGTGGGGCTTCAGTCGGATAAAGCACAGAGTACTTCGTCCAGAGTTGGGCAGCTGTTAAGTGCTTCCAGCTGCTATTAGCTGCTGCTTCCCACGTGGGGAGGAAACTGAGGCCAGGGCGGTGAAGTGACCTGCCTGAAGCTCCCTCCCACTGGGGAAATGGGGGAGTGGTTTCCAGCATGGGTGAGGAGGAGGGGCCCAGCCCTGGCAGCCGACATAGGGTGGGCTCCCCTGTCCCTCGTGGACAAGGGCTCAGGAGAACCTCACAAAAAGCTGTGCCCACTTCTGGGAATGAACTGGCTTTCGGGGGCCTTGGGTTCTCATCCGTCGTCTGCCGTTGTGTGGGGTAGTTTCAGTCTTCCCATTGGTGTAATGGGGCTGTTGGACCTGATCACCTCTGATGCCCTTCACCCCTCCCTGAGCCTCAGTTTCCTCGTCTGTGGAATGGGAGAATAGGCCTGGCCCGTGGGTCTCTGGGATGTTGGCCAGTGCTTGCTCTGAGCCTGCTCCTGCTCTGGTCTGCTCTGTGCTCGTGTTGGTCCTGGGCCATGGATGGCATAGGTGGTGCTTTGGGTCCCTAGGCAGCTGGGGGAGCCGGCTCCCCTGGTCATTTCCCCATCTCCGGCCCCTGTAGAGTGCGGCGGAAAGAACTTCCACTTTGTGCACTGCTCGGCTGACGTGGACAGTGTGGTGAGCGGGACCCTGCGCTCAGCCTTCGAGTACGGCGGCCAGAAGTGTTCTGCCTGCTCGCGTCTCTACGTGCCACACTCGCTGTGGCCGCAGATCAAAGTGCGACTGCTGGAGGAGCACGGTCGGATCAAAGTGGGCGACGTGAGTGGCACCGTCACCCCCGCCGCGGCCCAGCAGGGGGCTGATGGGATTGGGTCCCCGGGAGGCTCCTCTGCAGCCAGGGCTGGGGTGTGTGGGGAGGGGCTCCCTTTGTCTCGGCTTGCAGCGGCTCATCTCTTCTGGCGCCTCCCATACCTCCAGCCTGCAGCGGATTTTGGGACCTTCTTCTCTGCAGTGATTGATGCCAAGGTACAGGATGGGAAGTGGGCATTCCTGGGGCGGGGGGCAAGCCCTGGAGTGGGTGGGAGAGGGAGGAAGAGATATGGGGGACCCTGACCCAGGGCATGACCCAGCCCCACTGCTTTGATCAAGGCAGCTCAGCAGCCGCACATACACCTCTAGTTTCAGAAAGGGTAGAATCAGCCATAGCCAGAGAAGAGCTCATCTCGTGGCCACCCTGGAACCAGGCTCAGCGAGCTCCTAATAGCATTTGCATGTGTGCATGTACACATGTGCTCATGAATGTGTTCATGTAGGGCTCTGTGTGGCTACACATGTAGGTCTTTCCAGATAAACACATCCATTTGCACATAAGCACACACATGCATATGTCAGTAAGTCCAGCCACACGCATGTACATGTAGAAGGCATACAGATCCCTATATGCTTCAAGAGACATGTGACCATGCATATGCCTATATATGCATTGATTGATGTGTGTCTGTTTATACGGGAGTGCCCCTGTAGTACTAACACATGTACACATGCGTGTGTACACACACACAGTGTGCGTGTCTGTCCTTGTCTCTGCTGTGGCTCAGCCAGACCCTGGCTTTTGCCCTTGGTGTCCCCCGCCCCTGCCCCTATTTCAGGAGTTGGGCCCTTCAGGTGCAGGTTTTTCATGGTGAGTGTGTTGTGGGGGCTGCTGCAGGGATGCCTTCCCGACCTCTTTGACCTCCCTCCCTGCCCACCCCAGTCCTTTGCCCGTATCAAGAAGTGGCTGGAGCACGCGCGCTCCTCGCCCAGCCTCACCATCCTGGCCGGGGGCAAGTGTGATGACTCCGTGGGCTACTTTGTGGAGCCCTGCATCGTGGAAAGCAAGGACCCTCAGGAGCCCATCATGAAGGAGGTGACTGGGGCGGGCAGCCTGGGGTCCAGAGGAGGACAGTCCCACCGGAGCACAGCACACACAGTTCTCCTGGAGACATTCTCCTGTTTCACACACGAGGCCCTAAAGGGAGACCCTAAAAGGGAATGCCTCCTACCAGGAGAGGGTGGAACCAGGTTTTGAGCTCAGGCTGCCTGACTCCAAATCCAGGGCGGTGTCCTTGGCCCTAGCTGGGTCTGAGCACTGCCACGGCCCGCAGCAACCACGGCCACCGCAGTCATAATGGCTGACATTGATAGACTTACTGTGGGGCCAGCCGTGGCTGAGCACTTGGCTGAGATGAGGTGGGTGTTAACTGTTCCCATTTTACAGATGAGAAACTGAGGTCAAGGCACTTGCCCAAGTTGGCAGTGCAGGGCTGGAGTCTGCCTGAGAAGATCTTCCCCCAGCCCCTTGGTGGCAGAGGGAACCATGAACCCTTCTGGAGGGAATGGTATCTCTGGGCAACTCTCATGCCAGCTGCTGCTGGAAGCCTCTGGGACCTGGACCCTTTGTTCTCCGAGTGTGGGTTTGGCAGGGAGAGCCAGGAAATGTTTGCATCTTTTGCCGGCTTGTGGTGGGATGGACAGGGCAGGGAGCTGGACATGTTGCTGTCCTGGAGGGAACCCAGGAGGAGGTGGCACCTGACCCTTCTTGCAGACACTGAAGTGTAGACTGAGGCCCAGAGACTGGGGAGAGGGGATTCAGAGCAGGGGCACTGGGAGGGCTCAGGGCCCTGGCCCCGTGGAGGGCCTGACACTGGGGCTTCTTTCCTAGGAGATCTTCGGGCCTGTACTGACTGTGTACGTCTACCCAGATGACAAGTACAAGGAGACACTGCAGCTGGTTGACAGCACCACCAGTTATGGCCTCACGGGGGCAGTGTTCTCCCAGGATAAGTGAGTGGCCAGGCCACAGCCCTGGTGCTGTGCTTGGGTGTCCTGTCCCTGTCGGCCCTCGCCCCATCCCCACCTCCTGGACATGGCTCCCAGTAATAATGCCGCCACTACCTTCTCTCTGTCCCCTCCCCTCAGCCCAGGCAGGCAGCCAGGTCTCCCCACCTGGGCCCACAGCAGCAGGCTCTTTATTGCCAGTACTGGTGGTGCCAGTGCCAGGGTGCCACTGGGGACCAGTGAATTTGAACCTCTAGGGGCAGGGCCAGGAATTGGTGCCTTGGGCCAGGAATTGGTGCCTTTGACCAGCTCTGCAGGATCTGGTGGGGCCACACTGAGTGAGGCGATTGTCCTATGCTGCAGAGCAGGGCAGGCCAGGGGCTGCGGAGGCAGGATTTGAACCTGGGTCCCATAAGGCTAAACTTGAGGCTTTGCCTCTTCTTTCCTCCATGGCACTGGTTGCCTCCATGTCTGCCTCTGTGAGTGAGTGGAGGTGAACTTGGAGAGGGAGGAAGGGTGGGGGCCTGGGAGCTGGAGTTCCCACTGCTCCTGAGGGACAGGAACATTGGACCAGGACAGGCCACTCTGTTGAACTTCGCGGTAGCCCTGCGATGAGGTGTGCCAAGCCCCTCCCCAGAGGAGGAAGCTGGGCTCAGAGACTGGGTAACCTGACCGAAGGCCCACAGCCAACAGCTGGCCAGCATCCCTCATCCCTGACTCGGCCTCATGCTGAACCTGGAAAGCCAGTGTGGGCTGGAGCAGGGGTGTTGAGGCTGGAGCTGGGGCTGGAGGGGAGATGAGCTGGTTGCTCTGTCACCACTGCCCTGCTTTGTAGGGACGTCGTGCAGGAGGCCACAAAGGTGCTGAGGAATGCTGCCGGCAACTTCTACATCAACGACAAGTCCACTGGCTCGGTGGTGGGCCAGCAGCCCTTCGGGGGAGCCCGAGCCTCTGGTGAGTGGGTCCTCCTTCCCACAGGGGAGCTGAGTTCCTGGTGGGAGACCCTCAATGCTGCGTCTCGAGGGGCTTCAGAGTAACAGGAAGGATACCATTTACTGAGCGCTTATTGTGGGCCAAGCAAGTGCGCTAGCTCAGGGTCCTTTCAGTGCACTTGTGAGCAAAGGGACTATTCTTCCCATTTTACAGAGGAGGAAACTGAGGCTCAAGGCCATATGGCCCTGGTGGGGTTGTAACTTTGGCTCCAGCAACCGTGTTTCCTGCACCATAGCCAGTGTCCCTTAAGTCCAACCAGCTCTACTTCACAGTGGGAAACTGAGGCTCAGAAGGAGCAACGGCTTGCCAACGTTGACTGCTCCTGAGTGGCAGAGCCAGGGCTGAACCCTGGCGTGCTGGGGTTTCCCACACCACCCAGTTCTCCAGTTCTTGGTGGACGCTGGCTGGGCGTCCTACAGTTTAACTTGATGCGAACTGCCTGGGGTTAGTGCAGACCCCACAGGTTAAGAACTCAGTCCCATAAGACTAACCCCCCAACTTCAGATGCCAATCACAAGTACTGGGACCCCAGGTTAGTCACACCTTGTCTGACTTGGCGACACATCAGAAGTTCCCACTTCAGTTTCGATACTTTGTTAGAATGGCTCACGGAACCCACGGGAAGCGTACTTACTATTTACCCATGTATTGCAGAGGGGATTTTAAAGGATACAGATGAACAGCCAGACACGCAGACACATAGGGCAAAGACTGGAAGGGTCCCCAGCATGGGTACCTCCGTTACTCTGGAGTTCGGGCTATGCCACCCCCTTGGCATGTGGACGTGTTCACCAATCTGGAAGCTCTCCTGACCCTGTCCTTTTAGGTTTTTATGGAGGCTTCATTACACAGGCATGATTGATTCAATCGTTGGCCACTGGGGTCGACTCAACCTCCAACCCCTCTGCCCTCCCTGGGCTGAAGGTTCCAAGCCTCTAATCAGAGGGTTGGTTCCTTTGCCAATCAGTGCCATCCTGCAAGAGCCCTCATTAGCATAAACTCATGTGTGATTAGAAGGGGCTTGTTATGAATAACCCCCATCACTCAGGAAATTCTAAGAGCTTTAGGAGCTCTGGCTAGGAACCAGGGATGAAGGCTAGACATGTACGTCTTATGGTACCCCAGGACCGTGCCAGGTCCCTGCCTCTCAGTCCAGTGCCCTCTCCATGCCGCGCCCTGCCTCTTAGACATCCTAGCATCCCAGCAAGGATGCAAGGCTGGGTGCGATGTGGAGAGAACAATGGAGGCTTCCCAGCAGACTGGAGACTGGAGACAGGGGCTCCTGTCCATCCCTCTGGCTCTTCTGCATGCCCCAAGCTTGGCAGCAGGCCTGCTGCTATCCGCCCGCGCTGCTGGCCCGTTGATTCCATCATCTCCTCCCTTCCCCTTCTGCCCAGGCTGTTGTGTCTTTTCAGGGAAAAACAGAAGTGTCTTTTCTGCAGGAACCAATGACAAGCCAGGGGGCCCACACTACATCCTCCGCTGGACGTCGCCCCAGGTCATCAAGGAGACACATAAGCCCCTGGGGGACTGGAGCTACGCATACATGCAGTGAGCCCTGCTCGGACTCCACCGTCCTGCTGTCTGTCCGTCCAGGCAGCCGACCTCACTGCACAGACCCCACTCCAGCCCCTCCACCCCTTCTTCATGCACTGCTGCCTTTCTAGAATCCAGGCTTGACCTCCTTCCTACCACTGTATTCTGGCCTCTCCCACGCGTCAGGCTGTGGTTTGAGACTGTGCTGGGGAGGAACATGGCCACTACCCCTTATCCCATTGGCCATGTGGGAGGTATGACCGTGGTGCTCGGCAGGTTCTCCCTCTCCCCTCCACTGGGCCCAGTGGCTCAGGGACCTGGGGAAAGGAGATGGAGCAGCTCTCGGGATCCTTTGGGGAAATGGAGGCCATTTTGGGCCCCTTGGCAAACCTCACCACTCACAGAGGCTCCTGGCCTTGATCCCTGCCCCTCCAGGTGTCCAGGGTAAAGTGTAACTCAGGTTGACCTGTGGGACACAGAGGGCACCAGCTGGCCTTACCCTCTCTGGTCTGGGCTCCTCACTGTATCTTTGCTCACTATACCCAGCCATACACCTTAGATGCCGGCATGCCTTTCTCCAGGTGCCTGTGTTCGGCCAAGGCCCATGTGATTCCTGGTCTGCACCACATGGCGGGGCTGGGGGGCCGCTGGAGGCCACCTGCCAAGGCGTGGGATGGGGCGTGATTCTGGAAAACCTTGGATGGGCCTTCGTCCTATGTCAGCCTTCCCTCAGATCCTTAGGCTCTACCTCTAGAGACCTCCACTCCTAGAGCTGGTCTCAGGGTCTGGGATTTCCCTGCAGGAGCTCAGCCACCACCATGCCATGGTGACACAGGCCGAGGCAGACATTGCCCCTCCCTTCTCCCAGCCCCCAGAGGCCTGGCCTTGGGTTCATCAGCCTGGGCCGAGGATGTTGCCTGTAGAATGCTCCTCCTCTGCGTGGGAGTGGCTCTGTGTGGACCAGTCCCTCACTGGCCCATTCTTTTTTTGACACAGCCAATCTGTGACCACGATTCCTTCTACAGATGCCTCCTGCTTGGATTCTGAGTGGTCAGGGATCCATAAAGCATGACTTTCAAGGATGGTTTTTAGGGCACTGTGAAAGTGTTGGGACTTCCTCTAGGATGCCTGCATGGGACCCCCCTGGAGCTGGTGTGTCCATTCCCCAGGTGCCACCGGCTCATGGATGGGGGTGGGTGCTGGTGCCACCTGGACTGGGTGTGGGTTCTGTGTCCTTCCAGGATCTGTGTCATTTCCCATGAGGGGCCAGGGCAGGTGGCTGGGGGGGCACAGGCTGGAGTGTTCTCCATTCTACTGGTTCTACACTGTGAGGTGGCAATGGGATTTGCTCTGATGCCACCCAATAAAATGCCTGTTACTTAATCAAAGAGGTTGATGGTCTTTCTGGAGGGGATGGTGGTGGCAGCCAACATCTTTTAAGTCTGGTGGCATTGCCAGTGTGTCACCCGGTCACGGGCACAGTGCTCTCAGTGTGACAGGAGGAACAGTAGGTGGTGATGTTTGAAATTGTCTGTTGGAGGCAGTGGGGCTGGGTTCACATCCTGGCTCACTGCCTCCCAGCCAGATGATTGCCAAAAAGTTATGCAACCTCTCTGACCTTCCATCCCTTCATCCATAAGATGGGGTAACCACCCCCTCCCCCTGCCATGGGTCATCATGAGATTCGAATGAGTTAATACATACACATACTTAGAATAGTGCCAGACACATAATGAGTCAAAAATACTACCCATAAGGCTGGGTGCAGTGGCTCATGCCTGTAATCCCAGCACTTTGGGAGGCTGAGATGGGCGGATCACTTGAGGCCTGGAGTTTGAGACCAGCCTGGCCAACATGGTGAAACCCCATCTCTACTAAAAATAAAAAAAAAATAACAGGCATGGTGGCATGCACCTGTAATCCCAGCTACTTGGGGAGGCTGAGGCAGGAGAATCACTTGAACCTGGGAAGCAGAGGTTGTGGTGAGCTGAGATCACGCCACTGCACTCCAGCCTGGGTGACAAAGCAAGACTGCCTCAAAAAAAAAAAAAAAAAAAGTTACCCATTACCCATTTTCATTGTAAGAACCACTATCCTGTGTTGTGATGGTTAATTTTATGTGTCAATTTGGCTGGGCATAGTGCCCAGGTATTTGGTCAAACATTCTGGGTGTTTCTGTGAAGGTGTATTTGGATGAGATTAACATTTAAATCAGTGGAGTTTTAAAAGTAAAAAGCAAGGCAGATGACCCTTCATCCTGTGGGTGGGCGAGGTCTAATCAGCTGAAGGTCTTAATAGAGTGAAGAGTGAGCTCTCCACGCAGGAAGGAATCCTGCCAGCAGATTACCCTCACACTGAATTGCTGCAGCTCTTCCCTGGGCCTCAAGCCTGCTGGGCTGCCGTGCAGATTTTGGACTTAGTAAGCCTCCATAATCGCATGAGCCAATTCTTAAAACCTCTCTTTTCTCCTGTTCTGTGTCTCTGGAGGACCCTGATGAGTATGTGTGCTGAAGTCCCAGGGTATGTTTCCTTACAACAGCCTTTGGAAGGAAATTCTGCCACATTCCCAGTTTGGAGAGAAGGAAGTTTAGGTACAGAGGTCAGGGGACTTCCTGGGGGTATGGCAGTGCTGAGACATAAACCCTGGTCTGTCTGATTCCAAAGTCTGTTCTCTCTCCTTCGCCCAGATGTCCACGGCTAGTGCTGAGCTGTCTTGGAAAGATACTCTCAGCTGGCCAAACGATGACTGAGAGGAGCCACTATGGCTGGTTAGCTTGAGCCCAGGTCTGTGGGCCACCATGCAGGCCAGGTGACTTGTGGAGGGGCGGAAATGTGTGACCTGGCCTGTCCCCACCTGCCCATGATGTAAAAGGGGCTGTTTTGTAAAACCACAGTGACACCTCCAGGGACAATAGGCAATCCCAGAGTGCCCTAGGCTGGAGTACAGAAGGGAAGGGTGGCAACTGCATTTATAGTCATGGGACTGGCAGGCTGTGAATGGGTTTGAACCGTTGGTGTGACTTGCTCAAGATCACACTGAGACAGACTTGGCTAGTTACAAAATGCTTTACCTACCTGGTTGCTTAGAGCCTTGGCAGTGACCTTACCAGGTAACTGTGGCAGGACTCATGGAGGTCGGAGGCGGGATAATTAGCGCAAGCTCATGCAGCTGGTAAGGATGAAGGCTGGGGCTTGCACTCGGGTCTGTGGGTGCCCATAGCTCATGCTCCTCGCCACCTGCTCCACTGGGCCCCTGACTTCCAAGCTCCTCCTCTCCCACTGTTACTTTATCCATCCCTCCCCAACCTGCCGCCTTTGCCTCCTTTTGAACTAGGGGTGACTCAAAGCTGTTGCTTACCCTGTTCTCGCTCCTCTCCCTCGTCCCCTACACTTGGGGCTGGTGGCTCTTGAGGGCCCAGTGACTGCTCAGGGAACTGAGGCCTCTTTGCATGGTCACCACAGTAAGTCCCTATGTCTGCGGTGGCCCAAGAAGCCCCATCATTTCCCTGCTGTGGCCAGGGCCAGGGCCTGGAGCATGAACCATTTGACTGAGGCCGGATGTCCCTGCCACCACTGTCCCACGGGCCGCCAGTGGAGCATGCCCTCTAAGGAAATGAGGGGCCACCTGTGCTGGCTGCAGGCCACCAGGCTGACCCGGAGCTCCCGGGGGGGTCTGCGGAAGCAGCAGGAGGCAGATCCCCCCTCTGCAGAGAGTTTTCATTTTCACTAGTTCATCTCCCTGAATTCATCGTCTTATTTCCTGGGTGTTCTATTTAGGGGCCAGATTAGTGAATAACAAAAGCCACCGTTGTTTGAACACAGGCTGTGTGCCAGGCATTGGGCTAAATGCTTCGGACATCATGGCCTCGGATCCTCACGGCAATCTCATAAAGTAGGTGCTGTTACTTCCATTTTATAGAGGAGGAAACTGGCACCGATGGGTTAAGTAACTAACATGCCTGTAGGAAATGAGCAAACTGGGTTTCAGTCCCACACCTCTGACTCCTAAGCCCCTGGCCATAACCACCACCGCACGGTGCCCTGGAGCTGGACAGGCGCTGGCTCAAATCCCACCCTTAGCCCCTTGTTCCTGTGCCTTGACCTCCCAGCTTCAGACTCCTCCAGGAGCTGAGGACCAAATGAAATGCTTAAAACGCTGCATTGCATGGCCTGCCGGGGTGAGGTGCCCAATCAATGTGAATTTTTAATTTTCAACCTCAACACTTCTTCATCCTAGATATGTGTGTTTCCAGGAAAGAGGAGAAGCCAGATTTAAATGAGCACCTATTAATAGGTCAATTGTTCCTACGAATTCCCTTGGACCACACCGGCCTGTGAGATAGTATTTTAGCCCCATTTCACAGGTGAGGACTGAGGCTGACAGAGGTGAAGAGAGACCTGCTTAGTAAGGGACAGAGAAGAACAGAAGTTGTTTCTGATGACCACACCATCAACCCCTTGTCCTCATCCCTCACAGGAATCCATCCTTCTGGGTGGTCTGTGCATGGGTGGGAGGAGGCATTGCTGCTGTCATGGCTCTGAACACAACCAGCCAGCCTTGTCCTTCTGTGTCCGGGGGGCTGCCAGCCCCCCTGGATGATGGAGCAGGTACCACATGCCCCTCAGGCACCCAAGGTAGAGCAAAAAGCTGTTCCAGGCCTCTGCCATCCTTTCCCTCAGCCCTATGTGCTCAGGCAGCTGCCCTCTTTCCCTGAGCATCTGGTCCATAGAGGTTGGAGGGAGCTGACGTTCTGTTGGGCACCTGCTCCAGGATGTGCATCGGGGCAGGCATCGCTGGAGAGAGAGTGAGGCTCAGAGAGGGAAATGCCCAGAAGAGGCCACACAGCAAGTGGCAGAGCCAGAACTGGAACCCCAGTGAGTCAGATTAGAGTCTTAGTTGACAGTCACAGAGAGTCATAGACCCTAGCCTTTCACTAGGGCTGAAATTGAGGGCACGCCTGTAACCCCAGCACTTTGGGAAGCTGAGGCGGGTGGATCACTTGAGGTCGAGAGTTCGAGACCAGCCTGGCCAACACGGTGAAACCCCATGTCTACTAAAAATACAAAAATTAACCAGGCGTGGTGGTGGGCACCTGTAATCCCAGCTACAGAGGAGGCTGAGGCAGGAGAATCGCTTGAATCTGAGAGACGGAGGTTGCAGTGAGCTGAGATCGTGCCATTGCACTCCAGCCTGGGTGACAGAGTGAGACTCCATCTCAAAAATAAAAATTAAAAAAAAATTGAGGGTCCCCTGCCAGTACCATGCCAGGCATGAAGCCATCAGCACTGGAGTGCACCGTTTATTGGTGAGCATTTACTGAGCAGGTGCTTGATATATTATCTCATTTAATCACCATTTGAGGGTGCCTATGGCCATTTTATAGGTGGGGAAGCTTCGAGGAGTCAAAGCCTCCTTGTTGTCCCCTGTCCCTTGGGCCAGGCTGGGGCCTCAGGAGCCCCACAGAATAGGACCACTCCCTCGTCCTCATCCCAGCCCTTTACTTACCATCAAGATCTCCCTAAGCCTCTTCCTTCCCAGGCTGAACATCTTTTATTCCTTCAGCTACTCTCTGTGGGATGTAGTTTCTGGAGCTTCGTCTACCTAGTGACCTGCTCTGGTGATGCCAAAGAGTACGTTCTGGAATCATCCTGAACTGGGATCCAGGCTGTGTGACCTTGGCTGAATCACATCCCCTCTCTGGGCCTCAGTCTACCCCGCTGTCAAATGGGGACATAATGTTGATAGTACTCATCCCCTACAGTTGTTAGGAGGATTGAATGATCTGAAACATGAAAACAGATTTAGTGCTGGGCCTCGTGGCCAGGAACAGGTCAGTCAACATGAGCCAGTACTGTTAAGGTCAGGCACCCACGTGAGGTCTGATCACCACATCACACAGCAGGATGATCACCTCTCTTGTTCTGGACAATCTGCTCTTTTGGCTATAATCTTAAATTTCACTTGGCTTACACTAATGGAATGGAAAGATTAAGAGCTCTGGAGTGCCACGAAAGTGAATTCAGGCTGGGTGCGGTGGTTCTTGCCTGTAATCCCAGCACACTGGGAGGCCGAGGAGGGAGATCACTTGAGGGCAGGAATTTCAGACTAGCCTGGGCAATGTAGCGAGACCCCACTTCTACAAAAAGAAATGCTTAAAAAATAGCCAGGCATGCTGGTGTGTGACTGTGCTCCCAGCTACTTGAGAGGCTGAGGCAAGAGATCTCTTGAGCCCAGGAAATTGAAGCTAAATGAGCCATGATCATGCCACTGCACTCCAGGTTGGGCAACAGAGCAAGAGAGCAAGATCCTTTCTCTTAAAAAAAAAAAAAAAAAAAAGTCAATTCCCAGTGACTTTGGACAAGCCATGTAACTCCCTGAGTTTTGGTTTCTTCATCTGTACAATGGGAATAAAAAATCTTTCACAGAATTCTGGAGAGCAGATGCGGTGATGTTTGAAAGCATTGCAGAGGCTCCATAAAAGCTGCTTCCTTTCCTTTAGACTTTAGTTACTATTACCCTGTTGGTTCTTATTGAGCTTGTGGTCATTTGAGACCTCCAGCTCTTTTTCTGGTTGAGAGGCAACCTGCTCACCATCACTCAGCAAAGTTTGGTGAGGAGGCTTGAGTGGATCCCTGAGTGCAAAAGAGTACCCCAACCACAGCAGAGTCCCTTTCTCAGGTCTTAGGAGCCCACACCACTCCACTCCTTGGACTTCTTGTCTCAGAGGAGTCGGGTGAGGAGTGCCGATGAGGTTGGGCCCTCTGAGAACTGGCTTTGAGGCCTTCCCAGCAACCCTCCTCCGAGGTGCTTCTGAACCAAGTGGATTGGCTTAGGGACTGCTCATCCCCCAGACCTTTCCTGGGGTGGCCCTGCATGCTCACCCTCTCCCCATCATAAGCCAGACTGGAGGTGGGTTTCTAGCAGCCCAGGTTTGTCCTGGAGTATGGAGTGCTGGTGAGAAACAGAGAGAGAGAATGGTGGGTGGGGAAGGAGGAGACAGGAGCAAATGGAGAGATATGCAAGCAGAGAGACAGAGACAGATCAGAGGGTGGGGCAGGAGCGGCAGCTGATGTATCCCCCAGTCCCTAGAGTCAGGGCCCTCTTGGGGCTCCCCTGTGCCCCAGCCCCCATCCAACCACAGGGCAGGGGGAGGAAGGATGTTCAGGGCAGCCCCTTCCAGCTGACATGCCCATTTCCTTTCCGTGCACCTCAGGGGAAGCAGATGCCAAGGCAAATGGGCAGCTCCTGGCTCGCTGTTTCCACGGCTCACCCCTCTCTCCCTCCCCCGTGGACTTTGCATAAGTCTGTCATGGCTGTTGGTCACCTTGGCAGCCACACAGGTATGAGCATGGGGACGGCAGGCCCTGGACCAGACGGTGAGGGTGATGGCTGGGACTGGCCTGCACTGCGTCCAGCCACGTGGGGCCACGTGCTGTGTGTGCAGCACTGAAGGATAATCCCAGTGACATTCCCAGGCATTCCCAGGCATCTATCCTCAGGGAAGCCACTGCTCTGGATGGCATCCGTTTGTCCCTGCTAGATAACGTCAGGGCCTGAGGGGACCTTGCCGGTCATCTCAGTTGAGTTCTCAGATGAGCCTCAAGGTCTGGCAATGCCCTGGATGTGGGTGCATGGCTGCATTTGTTGGGGGTGTGTTGGCATGCAGGGCTTTCATCAGAATCTCAAAATGATGCTCATCCCCAAACCATTAAAAAGCACTGAGTCCATTTTACAGCTGGAAGGATGAGGCCCAGAGAATGGAATTGACTTGCTCAAGGGCTGCATCACAAGTTGGGGCAGAGCTGGACCAGGATTTTGACTCTCTGTCCAGTGCACCTTCAGATTTCCGTCTTCAGAGACATCATCTATCCATACTGGCAGCCCACACTAAAAAGCTCTTCCTGTCAATGGAACCCCCATTATTTCTTCCTTGTTCGAGCCCCTGAGTCTCCACCACTCCCATTAGCCCCCATTAGGGTGCTGGGTTGTTCCAATCCACATACTTGCTAAGTGCTTTTGAATAAGTTACTGGTCCTCTTTGAACCTCAATCTCCTCTTCTGCAAAATGAGGAGATAGTAGCACCTTAAAAGGTAGAATAGGCCAGGCACAGTGGCTCACGCCTGTATTCCCAGCACTTTTGGAGGCCAAGGCGTGTGGATCACCTGAGGTCAGGAGTTTGAGACCAGCCTCACCAATATGGTGAAACCCCATCCCTACTAAAAATACAAAAATCAGCCAGGTGTGGTGGCACATGCCTGTAATCCCAGCTACTCAGGAGGTTGAGGCACGAAAATCGCTTAAACCCAGGAGGCAGAGGTTACAGTGAGCCAAGATCTCACCATTGCACTCCAGCCTGGGTGACAGAGCAAGACTCCGTCTCAGAAAAAAGAAAGAAAGAAAGAAAGAAAGATAGAATAAAACAGAATGGCGCAGCATGGCGAGGGTCAGTGCAGCACCCGGCGGATCATGAGCATTCAAATCACATTAACAACAGAAATCGCTCGTGCTCACTATCACCATCATTGTCCCATGTTTCACAGCACAGACCCTGCTTCCCCCAAGGAGCTCTTGGCTGGTCGGTGCCTTCTTTCCTCTTTACTCTATCCCGGTGGCATCACACACTGTCCTGATGCACTTTTGATTGACTTTATTAGAGCAGAGGGCTCAAATCCCAGCCTTCGCCCCTTGTTCCTGAAAGAAATCTGCCTTTCTGGACTTGGTCCAGAAAGAACTTGATCCTGAAAGTCAATGTGCCTTTCTGGACTGGGGTGACTGGCCCTCTCCAGGCCTCAGTTTCCCTATCTGTATACCGGGTAGGTTTGTGGGTCTCTGTAGGCTCTCTCAGCTCTGACACAAGACATCACACTGCGAATGGGCCTGGTTCCCCGGTGTCTTCCAGTGTGCACTGGCCTCACCAGGGCCCTGGTTTCTGTCTCCAGATGCCACACAGTTGGCTCAGCTGGTGCCCACTGGATTAACAGCTGGCTTAGCCATTCTTGTTCTCTACCACCCTCCCCGTCCCAAACCCTGAGACTGGGGCTTTGGGCCGACTGACATGGAGGCAGATAAAGATAGTGCAAATAGGGCAAAGAGAGCCTCCCCACTCTATAGATGCAGAAACTGAGACCCAGAGAGGGGAGAGTCAGGCCCAGAGCCCACATGTCCCAACACCCCATGCAGGGCGCTTCCTTTTGTTTTATGAGTCCCCATCTCCCATCCCCTGGTTTATCCAAAGAGGGACAGGGACAGGCCCAGATCACACAGTCAATTCTGCCTCTTCCTACAGCACCAGGAGGCCTCCCCCTGTTGACTTAAAGGCCCACAGGATGACCCTGCCCCAGGAGTGGTCAGGGGCAGGGGAGGGGGTGCCCTGAGATCAGGGCTACATCCTGTGGTTCCCAGTTAACTAAGATACTCTCTCTCTCTCTCTCTCTCTCTGGCATACTCTCATCCCTAAGCTTTGCCAAATAATGTGGCTTTTCTAGAAGTCTCCAGAACATCCCAGGGCCTCCTGGCCTCTTTATTCCCCAATTCAGAACTGACATGTGCAGTCATATGTGCCGCCTTGTGACTGTACCAGAAACGAATCCTTCCCCAACACCTGGGGTGGGACCTGAGTTGAGGGAGGGCAGGGCCATCCCGGAACCCCCATGGCAGGAGGCGCAGTGACAGCTTTTGTAGGCAGAACACACTTAGCACTGGGGCTAAGAGCTTGGGCAGCCTGGATGTACATTCTGGCTTTACCACCTAGTAGCTCTGTGTCTTCTGGAAAGTTGCTTAGTCTGTCTGAGCCTCAGTTTCCTCATCTTCAAAATGGTAGTAAAAATGACTACCTTGAAGGGGAGTTGTGAGAATTAAATGATAATGCATATAAAATACTTCACACAATGCCTGGCATTTAATAGACTCTGGGTGGATTTAATACACACTTGGCGTGGCGATTTACACCTGTCATCCCAGCACTTTAGCAGGCAGAGGAGGGAGGACCGTTTGAGGCCAGGAGTTCACGACCATTCTGGGCAACATAAAGAGACCCCCATCTCTACAAAAAATTAAAAAACTTAGCTGGGTGTAGCAGCACGTGCCTGTAGTCCTAGCTACTCAGGAGGCTGAGGTGGGAGGATCAGTTGAGCCCAGAAGGTCGAGGCTGCAGTGAGTTTTGATCATGCCACTGCACTCCAGCCTGGGTGGCAGAGACCCTGTCTCTAAAAAACAGAAATAATAAATCACACTCTGGGAAAGGCGCTATTTGTTGTTATGACCCACTCATAAACCCCTAGGTATTTGGCAGGGCAGGCATCTGTGGCCTTGGAGGCCCCTAGAATGCTATCCCAGGAAGATCCTCCAGGGACCCAGACCCAGGGAGGCCAGTGTGGCTGTGGTTTGTGGCACGTGGTGCAGGAGAGACCAGGCTGGAAAGACCTGGAAAGAGAGGATGAGTGAGCTGGGGCCGGGCTGGGGAGGCCTCAAATGCCAGCACAAGGAGCTCAGACTTGATCCAGCTGGTGATGGGGGAGCCCCCGGGGTGCATTAGAGCAGAGGAGTGATGAACTGAGAGCTGTGGTATGGGGTTTTAAACAGTCAGTGTGGGGCAGATGGAGAGGTGCAGAAAGAGGGTGATGAGGGTCTGCGGGGGGTGTGGCGTGGAAAGTGGGAGGGTATGGAGAGAACCCATGAGACAGCTGCGGGTCAGCGCTGGGGTTTTGGGACAGCAGACATGGAGGCAGACACGGGCAGTGCAAAGAAGGGCTCCCCACTGTACAGATGAGGAAACTGAGACCCAGAGAGAGGAGAGTCAGGCCCAGAACCCACACCTCCAAACACCCCTTGCAGAGCGCTTCCTTTTATTGTATGAGTTCCCACCTCCCATCCACTGGTTTACACAAGCCCAGAGAGGGGCAGGGACAGGCCCCGATCACACAGCCAATTCTGCCTTCCTGCAGCACCAGGAGACCTCCCCCTGTCAGGTTACAGGCCCACGGGATGAGCCCGCCCCAGGAGAGGTCAGGGGCAGGGGAGTGGGTGCCACTTCGGCTCTGCAGTGGTTAAAGACATCCAGCATCCTTCAGGGTAACTTTAAGAGGCTTTGGGACACAAAGGGGCACTTTCAGCTGGACACAGAGCCCATGGTTCCCCCTGCGGCAGCTGATTTCCTTGTAAAAAGAAACAACCTCGCACTTTGGCAAACTCCCCTTTCTCCAAGCCTGCTCCGCACCCCCCAGTTTTATTTAACTTAATTCCTACACCAAATCCGTGAGGCTGGAATTGTTATCCTTGTTTCAGTGGAGAAGAAACAGAGCCTCAGAGAGGTTAAGGAACCTGCACGTGCTCATCCAGCAAACAGCTGATGTCAAATCTAGGTGGGTCCAAGTCACGTGGTTTCAAGGTTCCCCAAGTAGAGTGGACACACGCAGCAGGATCCGGTTAACAATGTAAGGCTGGTAGCCAGTGCCCAGTGACGATGCAGACAGGAGGCTTGTTGCTGCTCAGAGCGGGGGAGGTTCCCTTGAACTGACGGGCACGAATGGTTCCTAGGAGGAGGAGAAGCTCAGACTGGGTCCTGAAGGAGGAGCAGGGCTTGGCTGGGGTGGGGCAGAGAAGAGCATGTTTTATTTTATTTTATTTTTTGAGATGGAGTCTCACTCTGTAGCCCAAGTTGGAGTGCAGTGTCACGATCTCGGCTCACTGCAACCTCTGCTTCCTAGGCTCAAGCGATTCTCATGCCTCAGCCTCTCAGGTAGCTGGGATTACAGGCGCGTTTGCCACCACACCCAGCTAATTTTTGTATTTTTAGTAGAGACAGGGTTTCACCACATTGCCCAGGGTGGTCTCGAACTCTTGAGCTCAGGCGATCTGCCTGTTTCGGCCTCCCAAAGTGCTGGGATTACAGGCGTAACACACCGTGCCCAGCCGAGCACAGGGTTTTCAATCACCTTTTTGTACCTTGAAGCCTCTGCCCATCAGAACCCTGGAGCCCAGCAGCCGGGTATGTGCCTTTGACAGACCCATTCCAGCCGCATGGTGTGTGGCAGGTTCCCTAAGGCTCGGCCACATGTTGTTAGGACTGGAAAGGAACAAAACAGCACTAATTGGACAAGGGTCTCTGATTCCCGTGGGTCCCTAATTCACTGGAGCCACCTCCCCGCCTCTGACTCCTTGAGAGTATTCACCTATGAATTTAGGAATTTTCAACTTTCTGTTCTGCCCACAACCCTGCCCTTTGGCGTGGGGCCCAAGGGGTGGGGGACCCAGAGCGGGTGTTGCTAGGCTGACTGATGGCAGCCTTCAGAGGGAGTGAGACCACCCCTCACTTACTCCTTCCCAGAACCTCTTCGCCACTGCTGGTTTTTTTTTTTTTTTTTCAGACAGTGTCTTGCTCCATTGCCCAGGCTGGAGTGCAGTGGAGCAATCTCAGCTCATTGCAAACTCATCCTCCCGGGTACATGCCATTCTCCTGCCTCAGCCTCCCAAGCAGCTGGGACTACAGGCACCTGTCACCACTCCCGGCTAATTTTGTTTATATTTTTAGTAGAGACAGGGTTTCACCATGTTAGTCAGGATGGTCTTGGTCTCCTGACCTCGTGATCCGCCTGCCTCAGCCTCCCAAAGTGCTGGGATTACAGATGTGAGCCACTGCACCTGGCCACCATTACTGTTTTTTTTCTATCAAAAGTACTAACTTTGTGATGTCATGTGGTGTGGCGGTGAAAGACCAGCCCTGGAGTCAGGCCATGTGGTTTGACTCTCAGCTCTGCTAGTCAGGGAGCCCGGGCTGGATTTCTTAATTTCTCAGTGCCTCCATTTCTTCATCTTTGAAATGGGGTTAGTAATAGTCCCTTTATATGAGATGCAACCATTATATGAGATGATGAACCGCAAACACCGGCATGATGCCTGGTTCTTACTGACAATGGCTACCACTTGCTGAACACCGATACATCACTGCATGCCTGGCCTGACTTGGCTGGGCTCTAGAGCTTGGGCTCTTTTGGCCACAGTACTCTGTCTCCTCAGAGCACCTTTGTCCTTTACTCCTGAAATATTTGAAACGTCAGGAAGACGAGACTTGTCCTTGGACAAGCGGCAGAAGGCCAGGGTATGGCCAAGTTATCAGGATGCTCTCTCTCCTTCCAAATAGGGTTCCCCTAGACCACCTAGCCCCACTATGCTCTAAGAAAGAATCATCGTAATTCCAGCCTCCTCTCCTCCCCTTGGACCCCCAAACCTCTCCACCTGCTCCAGGTGCCCCACAGTCTGTGGCAGGACCATTGCTATGTAAATGTCTTGCAAATACCCTGGTGTCAACCACCAGTTCTCCAGTGAGGCAGGACTACCTCCTGAGACCATCACTTCCCAGCCATGCGGCCCAGGGCAACGACCATCTGCTCCCTGTTCTTCCTGCTACGGGTCCTGGCTGAGCCGGCTAAAAACTCGGACTTCTACCTGCCTGGGGATTACCTCCTGGGTGGCCTCTTCACCCTCCATGCCAACATGAAGGGCATTGTTCACCTTGACTTCCTGCAGGTGCCCATGTGCAAGGAGTGAGTCTCCAGTGTGGGGCTGGAAGTGGCAATGGGGATGGGATGGGAGGCCAGATCTGGTCCTGTGGGTCCTTGGGAGCTAGACCAGGACCAAGGGCTTAGAGCACTCCTTCCCATTCATTGCCAACCCCCTTATTCTAGATCCATGCTCCTAGCCCTCAGGGAGGCCTCATACAACACGGGTTACCAAAATCTTTGGCGATTGTGCTCTGAAACACTGAGACTTGGGTCATCTCAGTGTCATTTATTTATTTTTAAATAGAGTTACAGAATGTTCGAGCCTAGAGGGCTTTTAGAGGCGATCAAGACTGCTCTCACCCACTTTGGCAACTGGGGGACTCCCAATGGGTCCATGTAAAAGCCCATTCAAAATCCTCTGGGATGCAGAATGTGATTTTTCTCTATATAAAGTTCTCAGACTGCATTTTCCAAGGGCTGTGGCTGGGTGGGTAGGGGTGCTTTCTGGCCTAGAGGGGAGTTCCTCTTCCCCCACCTCTTCCATGAACCCCTTGGGATGACAGCATCACTTGGAGATTGTGGCGCCTGGGTGCATCTGCATGCAAGCACGAAGGCTGGGACATGGAGCCAGCCTGGGACTATAAAACAGTGACCTCTTGCAGAGAGGGTGAGGGTTTTGTGGGAGACAAGGAGAAAGGTAGGACAGTGCAAAAGATGATTAAGGGTTGACTATAAGAAATGCATTATTTATGACATTGGGGAAGATTATATGTTGGCTTGAGAATGGTGAAGGTGATGGCACTAGGCACAATGCTGGGTTTTCTAATGCTTGTGACCATGGTGGGGAGTATAATGAAGGTGATGGTGGTGATGAAAGTAATGGTGATGATGCTGACAATGTTGATAACAGTAATACTGGTGATGATGACAATGAGAAAAAGTATGATGGTGATGGTGATGGTGATGATGATGGTGGTAACGGTGGTGATGATGGTGACAGTAGTGATGATGATGGCAGTGGTGGTAATAGTGTTGGTAATGATGGTACTGGTAGTGATAATGGTGATGATGATGATGGTTTTAATGATAGTGTTGGTGATGATGGTGATGGTAGTGATGATGGCGTTGGTGGTGTTGATAATAGTGATGCTGATGATGGTGCTGATGGTGGTGATGGTGTTAGTGATGGTGTTGGTGATTATGGTAATGGTAGTGATGATGGTGATGGTGGTGTTGATGATAGTGTTGCTGATGATGGTGCTGATGGTGTTAGTGATGGTGTTAGTGATGATGGTAATGGTAGTGATACTGGTGATGGTGTTAGTGATGGTATTGGTGATGATGGTGATGGTAGTGATGATGGTGACGGTGGTGATCGTAGTGATGCTGATGATGGTGCTGATGGTGGTGATGGTGTTAGTGATGGTGTTGGTGATGGTAGTGATGATGGTGATGGGGGTGGTGGTGATGGTGATGCTAATAATGATGGTGCTGTGATGGTGATGGTGGTGAGGGTGTTACTGATGGCGCTGGTGATGGTAGTGGTGATGGTGATGGTGGAAATGGTGGTGGTGATGGTGGTGATGATGATGATGGTGGTGATAGTGATGGTGCTGATAGTGATGGTGGTCATGGTGATGGTGATGATGGTGGTGATGATGGTCACAAGGTTGTGGTGACAGTGATGGCCCTGGTGGTGATATTGGTAATACAGGTAGTGGGTGATGATGTTGATAGTGGTGATGGTGATGATGGAAGTTTTAGTGGATAATGGTGGTCACATTAGTGGACGTCAGTAGAGTGGTGATGGAGATTATAGGGATGGTATTGATTATGGCCACATGGATAATGGTGTCAGTGGTGGCCATATGGGCAATGGTGACCCTAGAGATGTGGTATGGTGACAATGACATGGTGAAAGTGCTGGAGCCTTCTAGGGTGGTTCCTTCTCAGTCAATGCCTTGGCTTTCCTGTGGCAGGGAGGAGGAGCAGGCTGGTTCTCTTATCCCTCCCTTTCTCACTCTGGATCTGCTTCCATCTCATACTGCTGTGGCCCCTCCAGGTATGAAACGAAGGTGATGGGCTACAACCTCATGCAGGCCATGCGCTTTGCGGTGGAGGAGATCAACAATGACAGCAGCCTGCTGCCTGATGTGCTGCTAGGCTATGAGATGGTGGATGTGTGCTACATCTCCAACAACGTCCAGCCGGTGCTCTACTTCCTGGCACAGGATAACAACCTCCTTCCCATCCATGAGGACTACAGTAACTACATGCCCCGTGTGGTGGCTGTCATTGGCCCTGACAACTCCGACGCTGTCATGACTGTGGCCAACTTCCTCTCCCTCTTTCTTCTTCCACAGGTGAGGCTCCTGGGCCCTGGGGAGTGGGGCAGAGGAGTGGCTGTCTATAGGCCTCAGAGGCCACTTCTTCCAACAATCATGGGAGGTGGTGATAGGACCAGAAGCAGGGTCAGGGCATCAGCCCAAATCTTGAGAAGACAGCCCAGCTTATGGAATAAGGGCTCAGGCTTTGGAAGTGGGCAGATCTGGTTGTGCAACTTGGCACCGAGTCTTGGCCACAGTGAAGCCTTTGGCAAATCTCTTAACTCTTCTAGGCCTCAATTTCCTCACCTGTAAAGTGGGATGATAAGCGTTCCATCCCAGGACTATCTGAAGATTAGTGTTTCAATCTGTGTAAATTTCCAGCACATAGTAGGTAGTAAATAATGTTGTTTTATAAAGCATCTTACACAGGAATAAAACTTGGAGTGCTTAGTATTATTCTGCACAGTTGCCTAGCACAAGGTCTGCCTCACAGTAGGTCCTCACGAAAGAGTGATTTGTATTACGACTATTATTATAACTATTATCATAATCATGATTGAAAGTGGCAAGTGCAGTACTGGTACAGGCTACATGTTCATTAAAGATCAGCTAGCAAAAAACTTGGCACACAGTTAGTCACGAATATTGTGATTGCTACTGTTTAATGTTAGTACTTTTACATGAAGCATCTAGCTGAGGACTAAATTCATTCTTTCATTCATGTAACAGATATTTATTGAGCACCTACTATGTGCCAGGTACTGTTGTAGGTGCTGGGGTACAGCTAGCAACAACATAGAAATCATTGCCTTCATGGAGCTTCTATTCTAGTGGGGACAGACAGAAAATAAGTGTAAACAATAGGTGATGCAGGATGTTAGAGGTGAGAAGTGCAATGAATAAAATAAAATGTGGGGCTCTGTCACGTCAGTGGAAAGGAGGGGCTGGTAGAGGGAGATTGCAATTTTCAACAGGGTGGTCAGGTGGGTCTCACTGGCAATTGGGCAAAGACTTGAGGGAGGTGAAGGAGTGAGGGAGCCATGAGAGACCTAGGAGAAGAACATTCCAGGAAGAGGGGTTAGCAAGTGCCAAGGCCAGGAGGTGCCTGGTATGTTTGTGGAACTAGATGAGCACAAATGGAGCCAGAGGGAGAGAAGAAGGAGATGAAATCAGACAGATGAGAGCTGTGCAGATAAATGATTGAGCGCTTAGGGGCTATTCAAGGACTCTGGCTTTTCCTGGGTGACGTTAGGAGCTATTGAGGAGTTCTGAGAAGAGGAGTAAAGTGACCTGATGTGTGTGTGAGCAGGTTCACTGGGCTGCCATGTTAAGCTTAGACTGCAGGGGAAAGGTGGGTGGGTAATGTTGCAGTGCAGGCCCGGGATGATGGTGGCTGGACAGGAGGGAGCGGGGAGCTGGTAGGCACTGGATGGATATATTTTAAAGGTAGAGCCAAGAGGATTTGCTGACAGATCCAGTGTGACCTGTGTGCGAAAGAAGAGTCAAGGACAACTCCAGAGTTTTGGCCTGAGTCACTGGAACGATGGACTCATCAACCAAGATGGGGAGGATGTGGATGGAATGGGCTCGGAGGAGAACAAAGGTTCAGTTACGATTTGTGAAGTTTGAGACGTCAGACAGGCAGTTGTGGTATGCATCTGAAGTTCAAGAGAGAAGTCCAGGCCAGGGCTATCCACTGGGAGTTGTTGGCATGGAAATGGGATATAAAGCCATGAGGCTGGATAGGACCACCAAGGGAGGGGAGAGCAGCTGGAGAAGAGGCAGGGACCGAAGCCTGAGCCCAGGGTCCTTCAAGGTTAAGAGGTCATAGAGAAGAGAAGGAACCAGGAAAGGAGATGGAACACCCAGTGAGTTGGGAAGAAAACCATGGAGCCCCGGAGGCAGAAGGAAGAAATGTGGCTGGTTGCTGAGCCTGATGGTGATGAGGGGAGGAGGAAAGCGCTGTTCCCAGTAAGAGTTTCTAGGTGATGGGGATGATGGCTATGTCATTTACCTAGCCCAGGATGTGGTTCTCACTAAAAGCCAGTGTGCTGATGACTATGAGGATGATGGTATATGTGGCTTGGCCCAGGCCGTGGTACACAGTAGGTGCTCAATAATCATGATGAGGCTGAGGTAAGGCACCTGGCCTAGGGCCTGGCACACAGTAGGTTCTTATTGCATGGGGCTACCTGGGGACCATGATGATTGACGATGGTGTAAACCACCTACCCCTGGGGTGACTTGCACTAGGTGCTTCCCAAATAATGATGGTGGATACAGCCCTGGGGTGAGGGCAGAGCGCCCAGTGGGGCACTCGCTCATGCCACGGCCACTCCCCTCACAGATCACCTATAGTGCCATCAGCGATGGGCTGCGAGACAAGGTGCGCTTCCCAGCCTTGCTGCGCACCACACCCAGCGCCGACCACCACATCGAGGCCATGGTGCAGCTGATGCTGCACTTCNCCATCCATGAGGACTACAGTAACTACATGCCCCGTGTGGTGGCTGTCATTGGCCCTGACAACTCCGACGCTGTCATGACTGTGGCCAACTTCCTCTCCCTCTTTCTTCTTCCACAGGTGAGGCTCCTGGGCCCTGGGGAGTGGGGCAGAGGAGTGGCTGTCTATAGGCCTCAGAGGCCACTTCTTCCAACAATCATGGGAGGTGGTGATAGGACCAGAAGCAGGGTCAGGGCATCAGCCCAAATCTTGAGAAGACAGCCCAGCTTATGGAATAAGGGCTCAGGCTTTGGAAGTGGGCAGATCTGGTTGTGCAACTTGGCACCGAGTCTTGGCCACAGTGAAGCCTTTGGCAAATCTCTTAACTCTTCTAGGCCTCAATTTCCTCACCTGTAAAGTGGGATGATAAGCGTTCCATCCCAGGACTATCTGAAGATTAGTGTTTCAATCTGTGTAAATTTCCAGCACATAGTAGGTAGTAAATAATGTTGTTTTATAAAGCATCTTACACAGGAATAAAAACTTGGAGTGCTTAGTATTATTCTGCACAGTTGCCTAGCACAAGGTCTGCCTCACAGTAGGTCCTCACGAAAGAGTGATTTGTATTACGACTATTATTATAACTATTATCATAATCATGATTGAAAGTGGCAAGTGCAGTACTGGTACAGGCTACATGTTCATTAAAGATCAGCTAGCAAAAAACTTGGCACACAGTTAGTCACGAATATTGTGATTGCTACTGTTTAATGTTAGTACTTTTACATGAAGCATCTAGCTGAGGACTAAATTCATTCTTTCATTCATGTAACAGATATTTATTGAGCACCTACTATGTGCCAGGTACTGTTGTAGGTGCTGGGGTACAGCTAGCAACAACATAGAAATCATTGCCTTCATGGAGCTTCTATTCTAGTGGGGACAGACAGAAAATAAGTGTAAACAATAGGTGATGCAGGATGTTAGAGGTGAGAAGTGCAATGAATAAAATAAAAATGTGGGGGCTCTGTCACGTCAGTGGAAAGGAGGGGCTGGTAGAGGGAGATTGCAATTTTCAACAGGGTGGTCAGGTGGGTCTCACTGGCAATTGGGCAAAGACTTGAGGGAGGTGAAGGAGTGAGGGAGCCATGAGAGACCTAGGAGAAGAACATTCCAGGAAGAGGGGTTAGCAAGTGCCAAGGCCAGGAGGTGCCTGGTATGTTTGTGGAACTAGATGAGCACAAATGGAGCCAGAGGGAGAGAAGAAGGAGATGAAATCAGACAGATGAGAGCTGTGCAGATAAATGATTGAGCGCTTAGGGGCTATTCAAGGACTCTGGCTTTTCCTGGGTGACGTTAGGAGCTATTGAGGAGTTCTGAGAAGAGGAGTAAAGTGACCTGATGTGTGTGTGAGCAGGTTCACTGGGCTGCCATGTTAAGCTTAGACTGCAGGGGAAAGGTGGGTGGGTAATGTTGCAGTGCAGGCCCGGGATGATGGTGGCTGGACAGGAGGGAGCGGGGAGCTGGTAGGCACTGGATGGATATATTTTAAAGGTAGAGCCAAGAGGATTTGCTGACAGATCCAGTGTGACCTGTGTGCGAAAGAAGAGTCAAGGACAACTCCAGAGTTTTTGGCCTGAGTCACTGGAACGATGGACTCATCAACCAAGATGGGGGAGGATGTGGATGGAATGGGCTCGGAGGAGAACAAAGGTTCAGTTACGATTTGTGAAGTTTGAGACGTCAGACAGGCAGTTGTGGTATGCATCTGAAGTTCAAGAGAGAAGTCCAGGCCAGGGCTATCCACTGGGAGTTGTTGGCATGGAAATGGGATATAAAGCCATGAGGCTGGATAGGACCACCAAGGGAGGGGGAGAGCAGCTGGAGAAGAGGCAGGGACCGAAGCCTGAGCCCAGGGTCCTTCAAGGTTAAGAGGTCATAGAGAAGAGAAGGAACCAGGAAAGGAGATGGAACACCCAGTGAGTTGGGAAGAAAACCATGGAGCCCCGGAGGCAGAAGGAAGAAATGTGGCTGGTTGCTGAGCCTGATGGTGATGAGGGGGAGGAGGAAAGCGCTGTTCCCAGTAAGAGTTTCTAGGTGATGGGGATGATGGCTATGTCATTTACCTAGCCCAGGATGTGGTTCTCACTAAAAGCCAGTGTGCTGATGACTATGAGGATGATGGTATATGTGGCTTGGCCCAGGCCGTGGTACACAGTAGGTGCTCAATAATCATGATGAGGCTGAGGTAAGGCACCTGGCCTAGGGCCTGGCACACAGTAGGTTCTTATTGCATGGGGCTACCTGGGGACCATGATGATTGACGATGGTGTAAACCACCTACCCCTGGGGTGACTTGCACTAGGTGCTTCCCAAATAATGATGGTGGATACAGCCCTGGGGTGAGGGCAGAGCGCCCAGTGGGGCACTCGCTCATGCCACGGCCACTCCCCTCACAGATCACCTATAGTGCCATCAGCGATGGGCTGCGAGACAAGGTGCGCTTCCCAGCCTTGCTGCGCACCACACCCAGCGCCGACCACCACATCGAGGCCATGGTGCAGCTGATGCTGCACTTCCGCTGGAACTGGATCATCGTGCTGGTGAGCAGCGACGCCTATGGCCGTGACAATGGCCAGCTGCTTGGCAATCGCCTGGCCCGGGGTGACATCTGCATCGCCTTCCAGGAGACACTGCCCACAATGCAGCCCAACCAGAACATGACGTCAGAGGAGCGCCAGCGCCTGGTGACCATCGTGGACAAGCTGCAGCAGAGCACGGCGCGCGTCGTGGTCGTGTTCTCACCCGACCTGACCCTGTACAACTTCTTCAATGAGGTGCTGCGCCAGAACTTCACGGGTGCCGTGTGGATCGCCTCTGAGTCCTGGGCCATCGACCCGGTCCTGCACAACCTCACAGAGCTGCGCCACATAGGCACCTTCTTGGGCATCACCATCCAGAGCGTGCCCATCCCGGGCTTCAGTGAGTTCCGTGTGCGAGGCCCACAGGCTGGGCCGTCACCCCTCAGCAGGACCAGCCAGAGGTCTACCTGCAACCAAGAGTGTGACAACTGCCTGAATGGCACCTTGTCCTTCAACACTGTTCTCAGGCTCTCTGGGGAGCGTGTCGTCTACAGCGTGTACTCTGCGGTCTATGCCGTGGCCCACGCCCTGCACAGCCTCCTCGGCTGTGACCATGGCACCTGTACCAAGAGGGAGGTCTACCCCTGGCAGGTGAGGGGGTGGCTGCCATAGAGACTGCAGGGCACCTCCATCCTCCTCTCTTGGGGTTCTGGGCAAATGGGTGTGAAAGGGCACGGGTATCCCATTCTTCCAGACACATAGCACTAGTCCTTCCTGGTGCCAAAACAAAATTGCTTTTTAAATTAATTTAATGCTCACCATTCAAGATAGTAGTCTGTTCTTGGACATTCAGGTGGAATTCACCAGAAGGAAATCCCACAGGCAGTGGGAACCACAGCCCCGCCCCCCCACCTCCCCACCGACCAAGTCTCTCCAGGGTTGAGAGCCTGGGACGGGCTTGTGTTTTCCTGTGGACCCTCTAAGGCCTTGCATTGCTTTTATGGATCTTCTCATTACCCTCATTCTCTATCACCCTGGTTCAGACATAGACTTTAAATCTGTTCTTCTGGCTTAACACACACATCCACATCCATAGTAACACACAGAAACACCCCACCACGAAGCCTTCTGGGATATAGAAGGCTTCACTGAGGATCAGAGGAGCAGAGGGGATTTACATTAGAGATGCGCACTTTATACTTTGCTATTGGAGATCTCTGTTCTTAAACGGTTCCTTGGCTTTTTCACAGTTTGGGGCCAGCCTCCCACCCTGTTGCTTAGCCACTTTCCTAAACCCTGCCCATCTCCCCTCTTCGTTCTCCCCTTTCGCTCACTTGCTAGATCCCTCTCCCATCTTCAAATAACTGTTCACTTCTTTAACAGAACAAATTAGTTTGCTCTGAAGAAATTCTCTTTCTCATTCTATTTAATTGTACCTCTCTATCCCATAATCTCAGATCCTAACCTTGCAACCATAAACACTTTTCTTTTAAAAGATTGCAGTCATTCTTTAAAAGGAATTCTGGTGCCAGTTGGTAAAAATACTGCCTATTGTTATATGTCCTGTTACATTAATAATATACATAATTATCATGGGTGCTTTACTGTTGAGTGCCTACTAGGCACTCAATGGCTAGTATACATCGCATCTAACTCATGACTCTCCTGTGAGGATAATCTACAGGTAGAAAAACTGAGGGACAGGAAGTCAAAGTGACTAGCCCGTGATCACTCAATGGTAAGTGGTGGACCCTGGTTTTGAACTCAGGTCTGGCCTATTCTGCTGCGGTTTTCCCGCTTCACCTTCCAGGCATCCTCCCAGCTGCAACTGGAAGGAGCTATGATGAAAGACAGTTGACAGCAGAGACCAAAGGGCACCAGTCATAGCAACCAGGATGTCCCATCCCTTTTGTTGAGCACCTACTATGTGCCAGGCCTGGGGGACCACCAACCCAGGGGGAGATGAGGACAGTTAAGAAGATCTGTCTACCAAGTGTAGCAGGAAGTCAAAATTGCAGCTGTGCATGGAGCAGGGGCATCATCATGGTGGGAGAAGGTCAGGGAAGGCAGGACTGAAGTAGGGAGTGAACAGACACTGGACCTTCCAGGAGGAGAGTGGGAGAGTGGTGGCCTGGCCACGTGGTCAGGCTCGAGTGGCGAAGACTGAGAGGTGACCCGAACTGCAGGTGATACTGGAGGACATCCAGTGCCAGGTGAAGGAGAGGGGGCTTTGTCTAGAGGCAGCAGGAGTTCATAGAGCATTCCAAGCACTGAGATGACGTTCTTGAGACAGCCCTACAAGCCAATTTAGAGCTGGGGTGGGGGATGATGCAGTCAAGTAGCAGGGAGCCCAGCCCACCCTATGTAGGCTTCACCCAGGGTCTCCGCTGGCATAAACAGAGTCCTTGTGTGAATTAGAAAATGATGCCCTTTTGTGCAGACAAGTTAGACCAAGATGCTCTTTGGCTTCAGATGGACGCAGACCTGTAGCAAGCGCATGGCTTGGTGACCTGAGTCGGCTGGACTCCAACTGTTCCTCCCAGTTGTCCTAACTGGACCCATTCTTGCAGGGCACAATCTGCAAAATGGTATGTGGTGTCCTTACTACCTCCCACCCTCCTTGCCAGGTCACACCACGACACTCTGTTTATTTTTGTCGTAACAGGTATCCTAAGTTGTGATTGTGTTGATATCCTTTGTTCATTGGCTACTCCCCACACCTCCCAAACAGAGGCCAGTGAGAGCAGGGATCCTGTCAATCCTTTCCAACGCTGTATCCCAAGTTGCTGGCACTGGTCTGGCTTGGCGTTGCTTCTCAGTGAATATTGAATGAATGAATGAATGAATGGGTACTTATGTGCCAGACACTGTGTTCACCTCTTTACATGAATTCTCAGTCATGCCCAGACAGACACTGTTGAGCAGATACTGTTATTACTACGTGGGTGCTCTCCCGTACACAGGTGAAACTGAGGTTTAAAGAGGTGACAGGCACCCAGCTAGGGAGTGGCCAGGGGTGGTGATGAAATAGTGCTGGAGTAGTGGGGATGGGCACCGCTATGAGAGGCGAGGCAGAGAGAGAGAGGCCTCAGGGGTGATGAGAAGAGTTGGAGATGACACTGGGTGGATGTGCTGCCCGTGGTGATGGTGGTGGTGGGATCAGATCAGTGGGAGTTTGGGTAAATCCAGGCTGGCAAATTTGTGGCCATCCCAGCAAAAATGCTCAGTAGATTAGCAGGGTGTGGTGGCTCACACCTGTAATCCCAGCACTTTGGGAGGCCAAGGCAGATGAATCAAGAGGTCAGGAGTTTGAGACCAATCTGGCCAACTTGGTGAAACCCTGTCTCTACTAAAAATACAAAAAATTAGCTGGGCATAGTGGAGGGCACCTGTAATTCCAACTGCTCAGGAGGCTGAGGCAGGAGAATTGCTTGAACCCAGGAGACGGACATTGTAGTGAGCTGAGATCGCACTTCTGCACTCCAGCCTGGGCGAGAGAGTGAGACTCCGTCTTAAAAAAAAAAAAAAATTCAGCCAGTCATTGAATCATAGAGGGTCAGGGTTGCGAGGTCTTCTCAGGTTCCGGTCCAATCCTTTTATTTCACAAATGGGGCCCTTGGCGGTGGTCTGGCTCTTCCCCACACACCTCTCTCCACCCCTCTCCACCCCTCGGGCATCTTGGATATGGCCCACCTGTTCGTACGTTGTGAAGCAGGTGGCAGTGAGCTGGGCAGAGCTTGGCAATCAGACCTGGAATGGAATCCCAGTGCTGCCACTACTAGCTGTGCAAACCTGTGCAAATTTAATATCTCTGAGCCTTGGTTTTCTCATCTGTTAAGTGGAAGGAATCATATGTACCCTGTTGAGTTATTGAGGGGATTTGCAATCATGATGCAAATTACCTGGGGCAGCTAAGAGGCTGAATATACTCTTCTTCTTCTCTGACACCAAGTGCTGGTCTCAGGAGAGAGTGCGGGGTTGGAGAGGTGGACTTGAGTCTGCCTTAAATGTACAGCTTATGCTGGGGTAGGGGTGGGGCTATATGGGGAAGGGGAAACAGGGTTCAGCCTGATGAGGGAACCCCAAGGTGCCCAAGTCCCTGCCAATAATAGTCTAGGCTCCCACCCACTCAGGACAATTACAAGGCCAGTGCTTTCTGACCCCTTGGGGGTGATATCTTGGATCCCTCCAGTCCCAGGTGCTCAATGCTGCTTGGGCAGGTCACTACAGAGGTGCAACATGGGCATCCAGGACCTGACTCCTAGGGGCCTCCGCCATCCTGATCCTCATCCTCAGGCTGACCACCTGGTTGGAGCCTCCTTCTTCTTGGCGTGAAGGACCATTGCCCTTGGGCCTAGCAACCTGTGCTGATTCCAAAGAGTCTTTCTGAGTCAGGACCTCACCTGCTGGGCAGGGAAGGGAGAAGGCCAGGACCAGACTCCTTTGGCTACCTGTCTGTCTGTGTGTCTGTCAGTCCTTGAGCAGGTGAGCCCTAAAGGTGTAGCCCAATGGACACTCCCATTCATAGAGGGAAAATCTAGGAGCCAGGTCCATGGGATATTTGAGCTGGAAGTCCTTTCAGGGTTAGCCCAGCAAGGTTCAGAAACTTGCTTAGAGTCACACAGCAAATTGTGGACAGAGCTGGGACTGGACTTTAGGTTGAAGGATGCCCACTTCAAAGCGTGCTCTAGTTTGTTCCAGCTGCTGCCTACTGAGAGTGATGGGGTGCTGGGGGTGGGGGTGGGGAGAGACTGGAATGAGAGCTGACGCTAAGGTCTGGGGAGGCAGGAAGGACCCAGGGATCAGGGGAGATCCCAAGTGACCTTTGCAGGTGACAGAGACAGTGGACTCTGTACCTCATCTCATGTGTTGGGTTCCAGAGGGATGACTGAGGTGACTCCCAGGGAAAAGGAATTGTATCGGCATCTTGGTAGGAGTGATTCCTGTCTCAGGCTCTGCTCTAAGTCCCTAACATAGATGAACTTATTTTTTGCTTCCAAGCCCAGAAGATAGAGTTTTTATTGCTCCTACTTTGCAGAAGAGGAAACGGGTTCAGAGAGGTTAAGCAACAGGCCCAAGGACTCACAGCAAGAGGCAGAGCTGAGGCCTGAACCCAGATGTATCTGATTCCAGAGCAGAGCTCTCAGCCACTGACTCCTAAACTGCCACCTTTTTGGAGATTTATTGCCTCCATATTACAGAGTTGGAAATCAAGGCTAGTGGAATGGTAGAATCTTGCCCAGGTCCAGGAAAAATTCTGGCTCGGTTCTGATGCTAGCTCCACTTCCCTTCCCTCTGACACTGCCAGCTGCTTGAGAAGATCTGGAAGGTCAACTTCACTCTCCTGGACCACCAACTCTTCTTCGACCCGCAAGGGGACATGGCTCTGCACTTGGAGATTGTCCAGTGGCAATGGGACCTGAGCCAGAATCCCTTCCAGAGCGTCGCCTCCTACTACCCCCTGCAGCGACAGCTGAAGACAATCCAAGACATCTCCTGGCACACCATCAACAACACGGTCAGCCAGGGGGCCTGGTGGGTGGGCAGACCTGGGGCGGGGCCTGGCGGGCGGGCGGGGCC
>NW_016814761.1:1922318-1980750 GCF_001698545.2 Rhinopithecus bieti | reverse complement strand
CGGGGCCTGGGGCGGGGCCTGGTGGGTGGGCAGGCCTGGGGCGGGCTGGGGCTCATGATGGAGTTGCTAGGGCTGTTTTCATTATGGACAGAGCTTGGAGATTCTTTATCAATTGCTGGGAGATTCTTTATCAATTGGTGGGGGGATGTCTATTTGTGGGTGTATAGTCTGGGGTCCTTTCATTCCCCCATTCATTGGGAACTGTGTCTGTTCAGAGCTTTCTAATTTCCCAGGAAGAGGGGCTCAGGGGCCTCTGCAAATTAAACATTCACTGAACATGTGTGTGCCTCGCCTGGTGCTAAGGATTTCAGTTCTCACATCAACCCTGGGGCAGTGGTCCCCAACCTTTTTGGCATCAGGGACTGGTTTTGTGGAAGACAATTTTTCCACAGACTGGGAGGAGGGTAGTTTCTGGATGATTCAAGTGCATTACGCTGTGTGCTTTATCTCTATTATTATTGTAATATATAATTGTAATATATAATGAAATAATTGTACAACTCACCATAATGTAGTATTAATGGGAGCCCTGAGCTTGTTTTCCTGCAACTAGAAGATCCCATCTGGGGGTGATGGGAGACAGTGACAGATCATCAGGCATTAGATTCTCATAAGGAGCACACAACCTGGTCCCTCACATGCACAGTTCACAATAGGGTTTGTGCTCCTGTGAGAATCTAATGCAGAGGTTGATCTGACAGGAGGTGGAGCTCAGGCGGTAATGCAAGCGATGGGGAGCAGTTGTAAATATAGATGAAGCTCTGCTCTCGCTCACCTACTGCTCACCTCCTGCTTCGTGGCCAGGTTCCTAACAGGCCACAGACTGGTACTGGCCTGTGTCCCGGGGATTAGGGACCTCTGCTTTATTAATAACTGCTAGGATCTCTATTCGTGGGTATATGGTCTGGGGTCCTGTCCTTCCCGCATTGATTGGGAACTATGCATGTTCAGGGCTTTCCAGCTCCCCAGGAAGAGGGGTTCAGAGACCTCTGCAAATTAAGCACTCACTGGACATGTGTGTGCCAGGCCTGGTGCTAAGGGCTTCAATTCTCATATCAACCCTAGGGGATAAATACTACCATTCTCTCCATTTTATAGGTTAGGAAACTGAAGGCATTGAGAGGTTGTGTGACCTGTCTGAGACCACACAGTTAGTCCGTGGTGGAGGTTCTCTATATACAGCATACAGCTAGTCTATGGTGGAGGTTCTCTATATACAGCATTCAGGCTAAAGCCTGTGATATGGCTTGGCTCTGTGTCCCCACCCAAATCTCATCTTGTGGCTCCCATAATCCCCACATGTTGTGAGAGTGACCCAGTGGGAGATAATTGAATCATGGGGGTGGGTCTTTCCTGTGCTGTTCTCCTGATAGCAGATAAGTCTCACAAGATCTGATGGTTTTAAAAATGGGAGTTTCCCTGCACAAGCTCTCTCTGACTGCTGCCATCCATGTAAGACATGACTTGCTTCTCCTTGCCTTCCGCCTTGATTGTGAGGCCTCCCCAGCCCCATGGAACTGTAAGTCCATTAAACCTCTTTCTTTTGTAAATTGTCCAGTCTTGGGTGTGTCCTTATCAGCAGCTTGAAAGTGCACTAATACAGCCTGTCATTGGATGCTCTTGTTTTAGTATGGTAGCTATGCCTTCAACTGAGTCTGACATCTGTCAATCTAAAGATCCATTATTTTACCCTCTTTAGAGAATAGACCATCAGAATTCTGCTGGAGTAGGAAGGGATAGAGACCTACCTTGTGGAGTTGGGGAGGGGATCTAGGGATTGAAAAGCTTCTGGAAGAGCCTTCATCACTCTCCTTTGCTAATACCCTGCACCCTCTTCCCCCCAATCCCCAACAGCACACTCTATCCGCAGTTGGAGAGGTACCTGATGCTGTGCGTTTCTGAGTGCCTTGAGGATTTTTGTGGAGTATATTAGGGTGGTGTCTGTGTTAGTTTCCTGGGGCTGCCATAACAAAGTATCACAGACTGAGGTGGGTAGGGAGCTTAAACAGATGAAATTTATTGTCTCACAGTTCTGGAGGCTGGAAGTCCAAGATCAAGGTGTCAGCAGGGCTGGCTCCTTCTGAGAGCTGTGTGGTAGAATATGTTCCAGGCCTCTCCCCCAGCTCCTGGTGGTTTGCTGGCACTCGTTGATATTCCTTGACTGTAGATGCACCACCTGTATTAGTCCGCTCTTGAATTGTTACAAAGAAATGCTAGAGACTGGGTAATTAGAAAAGAGGTTGAATGGGCATACAGTTCTGCAGGCTGTACAGGAAGCATGATGCTGGCATCTGCTCAGCTTGTGGGGAGGCCTTAGGAAACTTACAGTCATGGTGGGAGGCAAAGGGGGAGCCAGCTTTTCACATGGCTGGAGCAGCAAGAGAGAGTGAAGGAGGAGGTATCACACACATTTAAACGACCACATCTCACAAGAACTCACTCACAGTCAGGAGGAGAGTGCCAAGAGGTTAGTACTAAACCATTCTTGAGAACTCTATCCCCATGATCCCATCACCTCCCAATCACCTCCCACCAGGACTCACCTCCAACATTGGGGATTACAACTGGACATGAGATTTGGGTGGGGACACAGATCCAAACCATATCACCACCCCATCTCTGCTTTCACCTTCAGGTGGTGTTCTCCATGTGTCTGTCTCCAAATTCATCCCTTTTATGAGAACACCACTCATATGAGATTAGGGACCAACCCTCCTCCAGGATGACTTCATCTTAACTAATTATATGACTATGTTCCTGCAATGACCCTATTTCTGAATAAGGTCACATTCTGGAGTCCTGGGGACTAGGTCTTCAAGCAGGATATAGTTCAGCCCATAACACTGTCTTAACTTGGGTTTCTCCCAGAAAGCAGTGCCTGAGATAAGGGTTTATGTGCAGAAGATTTATTCCAGGACATGATACATGGACAGGAACAGGAGTGGGAGACTGGGGAGAGTTCCACAGGGAAGAGGGAAAGTTGGTGCAAGAGAACAACCTCAAGCCAGACACTACTCTGAACAACTGGAGGTCAATCTTACTGGGACCTCCCGAAGAGCCACCTTAGCATTGTCTCCCAGAGGAGGGTGGCGGTAGTCCACTAGCTCCCATCGCCTGGTGGTCGGGGGTTGCTCTGTGGGGTGTTAGCTCCAGAGGTCTCCCATGGGCATTTCATACGGCAGCCTTAGGGCAGAACACAAGACAGAGCTGTGTAGCCGAGGCCAGGTGCTAACAAATGGCATTTCCTTGAAATTGGTGACTGCAGCAATGGCTGGAGTAAACAGTGGGTAGAGAAAATATGAGGCAGGCCACAGAGAGGTCCATTTCTTGTTCCACTCAGTGGCTTTCCTTGAGCCTGGGGAGTCACAGACTTTTTAGACTTTTTAGAGCAGTAGCCAGTTCAGCCTCTAACAGAGAGCTGTTTGGTGGACTCAGCCACAGCCCAAGGTTGTCACTGATATTCATCTCTCTCTTCCACCGACCGTTCTGGATTTCTTCACTCCCAGCCAGCATTTGGCTACTCTCAGTCACTTGCCTGGGTGGTGATCCAGACCTACCTCCCCAAGGTGTCTGGGCCCTTAGTTGCCTTGCCTTTCTGGGCTGTGCCTGCTGCAGATCCCCACCAGCAGGTGCACTGGGATTGAAGCACCCAGGGTTGCCAGACCTACTCCTTGGGTGCCGGACCTACTCCTTCCTACTCCACTCGTGTAGCAACCACCTCAGCTCCACCCACAAATCCAGGTCAGTTACCTCTTCCTTTCTTGGCCTTCTCATTCACTGGCATGAGGACCCCAAAATGACCACATGGTAATCATAGAGCCCTATAGTGTCTGCTGGTGGAAGTATTCCCCCTTTGGGAACCAGAATCTCTATTCCAGCAAAGTCTAAGATTGTAGAGAGGAGAAGCACCAATGCTGCAATGGGCCCATGAGAATAATGGTGCATGTAGCCAATCTTTCTGGTTGCTGGATACACATATTCTAGCTGTTGGGGCCACAACATTATACACAAGCCATTCATTCAAAACTTCATCTTAAAGGGCAGTGTCCCCACCTTGCAGGGCATCCTGAAGACGGTACCTTAGCTGAACTTTTAGTATGCCATTTCATCTCCTGGTTAGATAGGATACTTCTGGGTAATGTGGTATATGTTAGGATCAGTGGAGCCTGTGATCACGTGCCCATGCCACACCCCTTTACCATGAAGTTGACTCCTGATCTGAGGTGATATGGTATCCTGCATTAGTAGTTCATTCGCTCTGGAAGCCCTCAGAAGGCGATGCTGCACTGAAATCAAGGAAGGAAAATTCTTATGAGGTTGAAACACTGCTTCTTCCAGAAAGAAAAGGATCTGATGTAATAGATCTTTCAGCAGTTGGTTGGCTGGTCTCTTTGAAGAATTGTGCCAAGTCAAGGGCTCAACGTGGGTCTCTGATGCTGGAATGTTAGGTGTTCTGCAATGGCAGTAACTAGGTCAGCCATGATGAGAGGAAGCTCAAGTGAGAGGAAGCTCAAGCTATTGGGTTCATACCCATAGCCTCCATCCCTGACATCATGGCTACTCTGTGCGGGCCTTGGGGTGGCTGAGGACAGAAGCCAGCTGACCTCCGTTGGACAAATCCTCCTCTTCCTCCTCCTCCTCCTCCTCCTTCTCATTCTCCTTCTCCCTCTCCCCCTCCCCTTCCTCCTCCTCCTCCTCTTCCTCCTCCGTCCTCTTCCTCCTCCTTCCTCTTCCTCTTCCGCTTCCGCTGCTGCTGCTGCTGCTGCTGCTGCTGCTTCTTCTTCTTCTTCTTCTTCTTCTTCTTCTTCTTCTTCTTCTTCTTCTTCTCCTTCTTCTTTTTCTTCTTTTTCTGAGACAGTCTCGTTCTGTTGCCCAGGCTGGAGTGCAGTGGCGCAATCTTGGCTCACTGCAACCTCCGCCCCAAGGAATCAAGTGATTCTCCTGCCTCAGTCTCCCAAGTAGCTGGGATTATAGAAGTGCACTACCATACCTGACTAATTTTTGTGTTTTTAGTTGAGAAACAGTTTCGCCATGTTGGCCACATTGGACTGGAACTCCTGACCTCAATTGATCTTCTGACCTCGGTCTCCCAAATTGCTGAGATTACAAACATGAGCCACAGTGCCTGGCTGGGACAAGTCAACCTTTCAATCTGGTTTCTATTACTTTGTGTTTGCTCTCTGGTTTGCATTAACATGAGACACAGAGATCTTCATGCTTTGTGCTCACTCTCATGGATCCATTCATATACCTTTCCCCAAGCAACCTTGTCTCTATTCTTCCACTCTTGTTCCTTCCAGGGCCCTGAACAACCAGCCAAGCCATTCCATATGTCCAGGATCTCAGGAATATCCATCCTTCCGGACATCTCTCCATCCACACAAAGCAAACAACCAAGTGTTCTGCTTGCACATCTCTACATACAAGCAGTATCTCCCATCATTGCTGTCCTTCAGGATTCACTCTGAAAAAAGCTTTGTATCCCTGAAAAAAGCTTAGTATGGCAGCAGTCCACTGTCAGCTTACATTAACATATCAAACCAACCTACTTGTGAATCATTCCTGAGTGTTCTTCTCTATTTGTCATAAAGAATCTCTCCATGAGGTCTTATGTGTGATTTGAGGGAGAGGCATTTGTTATAAGATAAATAGATATAGGAGTCACAATAATTGATTTAAGAAATTTACTTGGACCCACTGGTGCTTCTTGGATACCATTTCCCTTATATGAAGACTTGTTTTTATTCCTTCCTCTCTATAAGACTCTGTGAATCTGATAGTCGCTTGATGTCCTGGGGTCAGATACTCAATTTCCATAATGGCCCAGCAGGACTCCAAGAGTTGATTTTCAAGTAGTGAGTGGCATGTTGTGTAGAAGGCATGGCATTGTTGCATCTCTCTCTTAGGGCTTGCCAATTCTTATAAGCATAGATAACTCAAACATCATCACATCTCCTTGATCATGTGGCCCCAGTGGCAGGATCGCTTACACAGAAGCCAGGGTCTTCTTCAGAGTCATTCTCTGGACCTGTTACCTTCTGCCTTGAAACTGAAAGCCTTCTGTATCACCTGATAAATGGGTTGGAGCAGTATTTCCAGGAGCAATTTATGTTGTCCCTCAAATCTAAAGAGGTTCACAAAGTGCCACACTTTCATGGTACCAGGTGTAGGGTCGATGACTTGTCTATTATCTTAGAATGGATGTCCTGGCATTCTCTGTACCATTGGCCTCCTAAAAACATCACCAATGTGACAGCACCCCCAACCCCAAGTTTTGAATCTTTGTAAGGTTTATCTCCAACCCTCTGGCATTCATAGGTCTTGCTTGGATATAAAAGTGCTTGCTACTTTCTACTAACCAGGTCCAATTACCATGGTGTCATGAATATCATAGACCTGCATGATATTCTGCAGAATGTCAAGATGAACAACTTCCCTGTGGACTATGCTGAGATCGAGAGTGAAAGAGTAAATTCTGTGATAAGATAGTGAATGCTAGTGATTAGATAAGATAGTGAGTGTTAATGATAGAACATGTTTCTTCTTTTTAAACACAGATGTTTATAATAATAAATTTCCCTCTTAAGTATTGTTTTCACTGTACCCCATTAATTTTGGTACATTTTAAAATGTTTTATTTTGTGATAAAAGACATATAACATTTACCAATTTATTTTAAGCATACATTTCAGTAATGTTAAGTATATTCACGTTTTTGTGCAGCAAATCTCTAGAACTTTTTCATTTTGCAAATTTCTAACTATTCCCATTGAGCAACTCCTCATTTCTCCCTTCCTCCAGCCTCTGGCAACCATCCTTCTACTTTCTGTTTCTATGAGTTTGACTACCTTAGATACCTCATATAAGTAGAATCATATAGTATTTGTCTTTTTGTGGGGTTATGTTGTGTTTTCATTTTCATTAATTTCAAGGTATTTTCTAATTTCCCTTGTGAATACTACTTTGACCTATTGTTATTCAAGGGTATGTTGTTTAATTTCCACATATCTATGAATTCCCCAAATTTCCTTCTGTTATTGATTTCTATTTCATTAGATTGTTGTTGGAGAACATACCTGTTATTATTGCAGTCCTTTCAAGTTTATTAAAACTATGTTTACTATTTGCTATAAATAAATAGCAATGGTGTCAGAGGCCAAAATTTTCTCCAGTCTTTTTTTGTCTCCCATTTTATCTTTGGTTTTCCCTAGATATTCCTTTTTTTTTTTTTGAGGTGGAGTCTCACTCTGTCTCCCAGGCTGGAGTGCAGTGGCGCTATCTCAGCTCACTGCAAGCTCCGCCTCCCGGGTTTACGCCATTCTCCTGCCTCAGCCTCCCGAGTAGCTGGGACTATAGGCGCCCGCCACCTTGCCTGGCTAGTTTTTTTTTTTTTGTTATTTTTTAGTAGAGATGGGGTGTCACCGTGTTAGCCAGGATGGTCTCGATCTCCTGACCTCGTGATCTGCTCGTCTCGGCTTCCCAAAGTGCTGGGATTACAGGCTTGAGCCACCGTGCCCGGCCGATATTCCTTCTTAATTGCTGTCTCAGCCTTGCAGTTATTTCGGTTGTATCCCTTGATTGACGTGGTGGTGAGATAGAGGGGAAGTGTTCTGTAATCCTGTGATTAGGTCTCAATCTTTCAGTAAGCCTGTGCCCCAGAACTGTGAACTTCATAAGTGCTTCTCACCCCGCCCCTTTAGGTAAGACAAGAAGGCTAGAGAGGGCTGGAGTTGGGATTTCTCTTTTCCCATGTCAGTTAAGTTCTGGTAAAATTCACATCAGTTGGGTTCTGGTAAAATAGTTTCCCTTGAGGAAAGGCATTTGTTAAGCAGAACAGAATGCTCTGAGCATATTTCAAAATGGCTCCTTTCCTTATCCCCTGCTAGAAGCATGAGGGTTTTTTTTTTTCCTACAGTTTCTACCCCAAAAACATAGGTGGCTCCTAGACTTCCTCCCCTGAACATCCTGCTGGTTGGAGAGGGGAGGAGGCCCCCAGAATGTGGGAAAAGAGGACTCAGGGTCTCTTGCCCTCCCTCCTCCAGGTCCCTGTGTCCATGTGTTCCAAGAGGTGCCAGTCGGGGCAAAAGAAGAAGCCCGTGGGCGTCCATATCTGCTGCTTCGAGTGCATTGACTGCCTTCCTGGCACCTTCCTCAACCAGACTGAAGGTATGATTCGCAGGCCTAGCACTCCTGCCCTGCCCCGGCTCCAACCGTGGAGTCTCCAGGGCTTGTCTCCTTTGGCAGGGTCTCTGGAGTCCCCCCCAGGGGGTGTGAGTGTCCAAAGGCCAGGGACCAGATCTGATTCCTCTTGTATCCTCCCAATACCTAGTGTAGAGCAAAATCCTCCATACGGGCTGCTTCAGAGAGGGAGGGAGAAGGGACGGGCCAACACTCCTCCAAGCCAGACTGCAGCTGATCCCACTCCACACACACGTAGCCCGGGGTTCAGGGAGTCAGGCTGGGGAATACCCACTGGATGAATGAATGAATGATGTTTGCAATAGGAGGAAAGTTTCTGGAAGACAGGGAAGACACTATCTCATTTATCCCTCTGGCTTCCCAAGTGCCTAGCATAGCTCAAAGCATAGCCTGGTTGCTTAGTGGGTGCTTGTTGAATGACTTCCTTGATGAGAAGAATGATCATTTCTCCCCATAGAACATAAAATCTAGGAACGTGCAGACAACGTCACCTCTGTCCACATTAATGTTTAGCACAGTTCACAGTTGGAGCTCAATTCTTTTCCATGACTTCATGTGAATTAAATGGATGAAGACATTTACCAATACAAGTATTTCATATGTGCCTAGCAGACCACAGGACACAGAGGAGGTGGTGAACGAGTTTGTGGAATGATTTCATTGGCCTTCCTCCCACAGTCAGTCAAAAGCAGGGAGGTGAGGGCTGGGTTTTATCCATCTCTCTGTGGCCTTCCACCTCAGGTCCCTATCACAATGGATGCTGCTCAAAAACACATGTATTGCATGCATTCTTTGAGTAAGTAGTTGAATGCCTCTCACACCAGAGGGTGAGGTCTTGGAAGGGAGGAACTATAGTTGGTAGGCTCTGGGTCAAGGAGACCTGGGTTCAAATCCTGCCTCTCTAACTTGCTGACTTTGGGCAAGTTACTTAACCTGGCTGAGCTTTGGTTTCCTCATCTGTGAAATGCAGTTGCTGTGAGGATTTGATGAGCGAATGCACATGAGAGACTTGAGGAGTATTGGCTGTGAACGCAAAGGTGGCCCTTGGTGCTCTCTCTCCATCCCCGGGGCCTGGCCCTGTGCAGGGCTGGGAGGATGCAGGTGCTTGGGAGACGGGCTTGGCTAATGGGAGTCGCTGTGGGCTTTTGCAGATGAATACGAATGCCAGGCCTGCCCGAGTAACGAGTGGTCCCACCAGAGAGAGGCCTCCTGCTTCAAGCGGCAGCTGGCCTTCCTGGAATGGCATGAGGCACCCACCATCGTTGTGGCCCTGCTGGCTGCCCTGGGCTTCCTCAGCACCCTGGCCATCCTGGTGATATTCTGGAGGCACTTCCAGACGCCCATGGTTCGCTCAGCTGGGGGCCCCATGTGCTTCCTGATGCTGACGCTGCTGTTGGTGGCATACGTGGTGGTCCCGGTGTACGTGGGGCCGCCCAAGGTCTCCACCTGCCTCTGCCGCCAGGTCCTCTTTCCCCTCTGCTTCACCATCTGCATCTCTTGCATCACCGTGCGCTCTTTCCAGATCGTCTGTGTCTTCAAGATGGCCAGCCGCTTCCCGCGCGCCTACAGCTACTGGGTCCGCTACCAGGGGCCCTACGTCTCTATGGCGTTTATCATGGTACTCAAAATGGTCACTATGGTGATTGGCATACTGGCCACAGGCCTCAATCCCACCACCCATGTTGACCCCGATGACCCCAAGATCATGATCGTCTCCTGCAACCCCAACTACCGCAACAGCCTGCTCTTCAACACCAGCCTGGACCTGCTGCTCTCAGTGCTGGGTTTCAGCTTCGCCTACGTGGGCAAGGAACTGCCCACCAACTACAACGAGGCCAAGTTCATCACCCTCAGCATGACCTTCTATTTCACCTCATCCGTCTCCCTCTGCACCTTCATGTCTGCCTACAATGGGGTGCTGGTCACCATCATGGACCTCTTGGTCACTGTGCTCAACCTCCTGGCCATCAGCCTGGGCTACTTCGGCCCCAAGTGCTACATGATCCTCTTCTACCCGGAGCGCAACACGCCCGCCTACTTCAACAGCATGATCCAGGGCTACACCATGAGGAGGGACTAGTGCCACCCGGTGGCGTCTGGGAGGGAGGGAGGGCCACGGCGTTGGGAGGCAGAAGCCAGATGTCTTCCCTGGCTGGCTCAACTCCAGATGGAAGCAGGGAAGCCATCCCCGACTACTCCCACCTTGCCCTGGTTAATAATTTAGCATTCCTTGGAGGTCCTTTGCATCTGGGCCATTTTTACCCACTTAGTGATGGGTGTCTTAAAACATCCACACTTCACTGATTTCCCTTGACCTATTTTACATGCCAGGCACTGCCATCTTCTAGGAAAAAAACCATCCAAGGTGACCTGTTGGTCTCCAAGGACAAAGTCTGATTTAGCAGCCTACAGCTGCCATCTGGCGGTCGCAGTGGGCACCTGCGGGTTGCAGCTCATTCCCTTACTCATGGTCAAGGCAAAGGGAGGCCTTGGGTGCGCTGGGCTGGGTGCACTGGGCTGGGTGCACTGGGCTGGGTGCATTGGGCTGGGTGGGCCGGGCTGGGCCAGGGTTGGTGTGGGCGGGTGGGGCCTGCCGGTCAGCACGCGAGCTTGGATAGTGCAGCCATGGCTCCATTTGGTAGCTGTCTCACATGTCCATTTCCTTTCCTTATTCCTGAAGCACTTGGGCCCAGGTCCCTGGGTTATCTCTAAGGGATGGCCAGGCATAGCATGCTTCCCAAATGCTTGTGAATAAACCTCACTTGGGTGAAATGAATGCACTTCCTTCCTGTTTTCTGACGTCCCCTGAGAAAGAACATGTGGAATTAGGAGACCTCAGTCTCAATCCCAGTAGTACCACTTCCAAACTGTGTGACTTTGGGCCATTGTGTTGACTATGAGGGGACAACAGTTAACATTTATTGCCAAGTCCCTAGTTAAGAACTTTACTACTTTACCCATGTATTCCTCACAAAACTCTATTGGTTGTGTGCAATTATGCTCCTTATTTTACAGACAGTGGGGTGAGGGCAAGGGGAGAAAGAACTCAAAGAGGTTATGGAGCTTACCCAGAGTCATAAAGCTTGTCTGAGCACCCCCTTCCCCTCCCCAGAGCCCATTCCTGGAGCCACTGTCCTCTACAGAGTAACATTCAGGCAGCCCTGCCTGGGAGGCTCTCCCCACCACAGTGCACAGGGGGAAGGCTCAGGCTTCCCGGACAAGAAACTGTGCTATGGCAGGGGCTTCAGATTTTAAGCAGGTGGCTGGTGGGTGCAGTGACCAGAAAAGCCTTTGAGAGAAGCTGGCATTTGGAAAGAGCCTTGAAGGACAGAGAAGTGTTGGAAGGCAGGACGTTTGGGTGTGTGGGGGAGGGGCAGGTGGGGACAGCAGGAGGAAAGGTGGGATGGAAGGAAGCCCAGGCAGTTCCAAGAGGAGCGTGTGGCTGAGAGTGGCCGGGCTGTGAGAACCCAGCTTCGAAGGACAGCTAGGGCCAGATGTGGGGTGCCCGGCCCCGGGTGTCTGGACCTTGACTTCTCTGGGTGGCTTCTGTCAGAATCCTGTGCACATGCTGGTTTACCCTTCTTCTGGATCACCTGGGATGCCATCTTGGCCCTTTCTGGCCACAGTGACCAGCCTCCTCTGCGGCTGGGTCCTCTTCCCACAGTCCCCAGGGCTGGCCTGGCCTAGTGGGCTGGAGACTGTTGGGCGCAGACCCCAAGGATAGACGGTCAGGGTCTTTCCAAAATGTCCCTTCTCTGTCCCATTCACTCACTTCCCAGGGGAGCCCAGAGCCTGGGCCGAGGCCCACCCCAGTCTCGAGCTTTCGGGGAGCCACTCTGCATGATCCATCCCTGGGTGCGGCTGTGTCCCGTCCCCCTTGCCCTGGGGACCAGATTTTCAGAGGCTCAGGGAGTTTTAAGCTGTTAATTCTCTTTTCTTGCATGCTTCTGATGCCTTGGTTTAATTTTTTTTTTTTTAAGAGATAATCACCGAATTTCTTGGTTCTGCTTCGCGGACCACCATGAGAGAAGAGAATGCTGGAATCCCACTGACCTCAGAGGGCCTCTGCTCCATACCTCCTAAAGCAGCCCAGAGGCTGGGATCTTGAGCCTTTAATGTTCCCCATCCAGTGATGGGAGCCTCACCAGCACAACTGTAGTTATCAAAAAATTATTCTTAGATTGAATCAAAACCCTACTCCCTGGGATTCCAGTTTATGGACACTAGTTTTATCCTTTGGGACCATGAATTAAATCTAATTCCTAGCCTAAGCATGGTAGCTCACGCCTGTAATCTCAGCACTTTGGGAGGCCAACGTGGGAAGATTGCTTGAGGCCAGGAGTTGGAGATCAACCTGGGCAATGTAGCAAGACCCCTTCTCTACAAAAGTAAAAATTAGCTGGGCATGGTAGTGAATGCCTATAGTCCCAGCTACTCAAGAAGCTGAGGTAGGAGGATCTCTTGAGTGCACGAGTTCAAGGCTACAGTGAGCAGTGATTGTGCCACTGCGTTGCAGCCTGGGAGACAGAGCAAGATCTTGTCTCTCCCTTCCCCCCTACAAAATCGAATTCCTCTTTCTCACGATGCATTTTACACACAATAACAAAAAGAATTGCCTTTCAAGGAGCACCTGCTGTGTGCCAGGTACTTTTCACACATTATCTCCAGTTCCCACAATGGCCATGACCCATGGGTACCAGTGACGTTGGTGGACACAGGCTGATACCTCCCACACCCCTTCCCTCCGCCCTACCTGGCAGCCCCATATGGTTCCAGGGAAGATGAGGCCATCTCCTGGCTCCAAGGGGTGCAGCTGGTGACCTAGGCCGAGCAAATCAGCACTGTTCTTCCCAGTCTGCAGTGATTGGCTCAGAGGTGGGCACATGACCTTGGTTGGTCCAATCAGAGAGACTCTCAGAACTTTTGCTAGAACCAAGCTTCTTTGTAAAGGAACTTGCAAGGCTCCAGACCGAAGAGCTGGGGGCAGTTCTTGTGGGATCACGAGGCGAGTCAGCCTCAGGGGAAAGCTGAACCTTACAGAAGGCAAAGAGGAAGGATAGAAAAACTCAGCCCTTGAAAGTCTTTGTGAGCTATTGGATCTCACCTGAGGGCAGCCCTGCCTCTGAAACCTTCCATTTCATGAGTCAGTTAATATTCCTCATTGCTTAAGTTAGCTTGAGTTGGATTTTCTGTCCTCTGCAACCCAAAGCATCCCTGTACTATTGTAAAGGAAACTGAAGCTCAGAGACGCTGATTAACTTGCCCAGGGTCACCCAGCTCTTAAGTGAGCGAACTAGGATTTGGGCTCAAGGGGGGATTTGGGAGGGGTTACAATAATTGGGTTTTCCTCACGTCATCTCTTCTTTGGTCTGAAGGTCGCCAGGTGCTCTTAGGACCTGATTTAGGCCATCATCCTGGTCCTCTCCTTTAGACACACTCTGATTTGCAAGCTTCTCTCTTCGACCACTTTTCGAGCTTTCCTCTCTTTGATCCCTGTCATCCTTCCCAGATCCACAGTCTCTGGCCACCTGAGTCATGTCCCCTAAACCAGTCACAGTCAGGAGCCCTCCTGCCTCAGGAACCTCCTGTGGCTCCCCAGCACCTGGACAGTAAGTCCTCATTAACGTTTTTGGTACATTATTGGAAACTGTGACTTTCGACAAAAAGACAAGGCATATAGTGAACCAATATTTTGTTCCCATCCATATTATAATGAAACAACGTTATTTGAGGACCTGCTGTAAGTCCTTTCGCTTAAAGTCGCAGTTTTGAAAAACCTATCCACGACAGCATTAAGTGAGGACTTCCTGGACAGTCATGCCTGACCTTCTATGTGTGTGGAAAGCCTCACAAAATCTGAATCCTGCTCATCTTCCCAGCCTCATCTCCTGCTTAACTCTTTTCCTTGACACTTACCACTGTCTAACGCATTATAGAGTTCACTTCTTTGTCTTTATCTCTCCCTATATACTGCAAACTCCATGAAGGCAGCGAATTTTGTGCATTTTGTTTACAGATGTGTCTCAAGAGCCTAGAAAAGCACTTGGTACAGAATGGTGCTCAGTAAGTGCTGTTTGAAAGAAAGAAAGAAAGAAAGAAAGAAAGAAAGAAAGAAAGAAAGAAAGAGTGAATGAATGAGTGAAATAGAACTTTAATGGATCGTGAGGTCAGAAGCCAGGAGAACTTGCAGCAGGCCAGGAAGTAGGGAAGGTAATGGACAGAGTGAGTCTGTGAGCAAGGAGAGGGTGTTGGAGGCCAACACCTCATTCACTCATTCATTCATTTACTCACTCACTCATTCACTTATTCATTCACTTAGCACATGGCTATTGAGCAGTACTAAGGGTCAGGCCCTGTGTGGCACTGCGGGTATGCACCCAAGAGCATAGTCCCTGTTCCCAAGCAGCTCACATTCTAGTGGGGGACTCAGGACACCAGGCAGATGCTCACGACACCATGCGGTCGTCTGTGATGGGGTGGCTCATGGTGCCACAGAGACACCCAGAAAAGCTTCTTGCCTTGGGCGTTGGAGGAAGGCTCCCTGAGCATTCAGGCATCAAGTAGAGACCTGAAGAATGAATCACTGTGAGCCAAGCAAGGGAGATGTCACCAGGGATGCACCAGACAGAGGAGTGGCCTGGCCAAGGACCCAGGGCAGGGAAACTGGGAAGGTCAGAAAAAGAGTAGGGGCTAGTGGATCTGGAGCTGGAGAGAAAGTGGGTGAGCTGGGGGAGAGGAAGACAGCGAGACAGGGAGAGGCGGGCAGGGGCAAATAGAGGGAAAGAGAGTGAGGAGGCAGGAGAGAGGGAGGAAGGGAGTTGGAGGTGGAGGCAGAAAAGGGAGAGAAGGGTATAGAAGGGAAGAGGGAGAGAAGAGGAAAAAAAGAGAGGGGAGAGGGGGAGAGACAGGGGAGAGAGGAGGAGAGAGGTGAGAGGGAAGAAGGGAAGGAGGACAAAGGAGAGAAAAGGGAAGGAGAGTGCATTAGTCTGTTTTCATGTGGCTATAAGGACATACCTGAGACTGGGTAATTTATAAAGAAAAGAGGTTTAACTGGTTCACAGTTCTGCAGGCTGAACCGGAAGCATGGCAGCTTCTGCTTCTGGGGAGCCCTCAGAAAACTTCCCATCATGGCAGAAGGCAAAGGGGGAGTGAGGTGTCTCATAGGGTGGGAGAGGGACAAGAGAGAGAGCGCGGGGAGGTGCCACACACTTTTAAACGATCAGATCTCATGAGAACTCATTCACTATCACGAGGACAGCACCAAGGGGTTGGCACTAAATCATTCATGAGAAATCCACCCCCATGATCCAGTCACCTCCCACGAGGCCCTACTTCCAACACTGAGGATTACAATTCAACATGAGATTTGGGCAGGAACACAGATCCAAACCATATCCGTCTCCTCGGGCAGGCCCATGAACACTGGATGGAGAAAAATGGCAGAAGCTTGTAGACACTCTGAGAATCTGGGGCCACCTGGACAGATGCCCATCCAGGCCCACTCCATAACCAGAAGCAACCACTCCCGCTCATCCTCTGGGACAGGAGATAAGGCCCATTTTTCCTGGGCTTCAAATCTCCCACCTTGGGCTTCCCTAGGGGACCCTCAGAACCGCTGCCCTCTGTGGGGTGTGCGGGCTGGGGTAGAGGAGGAGGCCAGGGCACTGCCTTCCCCTTCTACAGGGAAGTGGGAAATGTGAGTTTTCCATACGATAATGGACAGGCCCATCTGCTTCCAGTTAGCAGCTCTGGGTGAGCCTAATTGTCAGATCAAACCATTTGATGTTCCATGTTAGATAAGCAGTTAGAGCAGCCCCAGTGGAGTCTGACACTTTTTGGATGGAGCCCAAGCCCTGCATCCTACCACCGCGGGGCCTGGGGTGCTAATGCAAACCAGACCCTCGTGCACAGAAGCGGGAGGATATTCACAAGTGTCAAGAAGCTTTGAAGCGCCTGGGCAGATGCGGCCCTGCCTTCTTCCCCCTGCGCCGCCGAGGAGGGGCGTGGGGGCTCCTGAAACTTAATCTTGAACGTTGAGGAGGAGGGAAGAGCCCTCGGAGGGTGGCTTCCTGACACCAGCTGTGGGTGGGGACACCCAGCAGCCCTCAGGTCGAGCCATGGTGAAGAGAAGCGGTGGAGAAGTATTGAGCTCAAAGTGGAAAGACCTCGGTTCTTACTTCCCATACCACCTGCTGCGGGTCACATGGCATGAAATAACTGATGCTACATGGCTTTGGGCAAGTGACTTCGTCTCTTAGCGCCTCAGCTTTCCCATCTGTGAAATGGGGGAACATAATCCTGCCTCACTCAAGGTGGAGAGATTTGGTTTAGATCCCTGATTTGCTACTTACTCTCTTGGACATTTTTTTTTTTTTTTTTTTTTTTTTGAGACAGGGTCTGGTTCTGTTAAGCATGCTGGAGTGCAGTGGTATGATCATGGCTCACTACAGTCTCTACCTCCTGGCTCAAGCCATCCTCCCACCTCAGCCTCCCAAGTAGCTGGGAGTATAGGTGCGTGACACCTTGCCTGACTCATTTTTTTTTTTTTTGGTAGAGATGGGATTTTGCCACATTGTCCAGGCTAGGACAGAATACTTAACCTGTCAGTTAAGGAATTCATCTGTTACTAACCTTATCTGTAAAACAGGGTTAATACTTGGGTTGTCATGAGCATTAAGTGAGATAATACATGTCAAGTCCTCAGAACCATACCTGGCCCAAGCACACACTGGATAAGTGTTAGCTGTTGTATTAGTCAGTGTTTGATGGGTTGTGCTGTCGTGACAAACATCCCCTGAATCTCAGTGGTTTGCAGGAACAAAGATGGATTTCTCTCTTGTGTTACATGGCCGCTATGGGCTGGCTGTGGCTCTCTTCCTTGTGTCTTCTTTCCTGGGTCTGGGCTGAAGGAGCAGGCCTGTCAGAAAAGTGCTACAGTCACAGCAGAGGGAAGAGAGCCACAACAAAAGCTCACTATGACTCTTAAAGCTTCTGCAGGGGGTGGCACATGTACTCATGCTCACATTTCATTGGCCAAAGCAAGTTACTTGATCTTGAGCCTGGTGTTAATGGGTGAGGGAGTTAAGTCCTCTCGCAGGGTGGGCCCCCCGATGTATGGAGGGTTCCAATGAACACAGGGGCCTGGAGATGGGAGGGTTATTATTCGAATGTTTAGTCAAGAGTTTGATTTGGATTGTGGCACAATGATGAGTTTCTCAAACATTGTCATTAATGTCTCCACACTTGTTTATGCTCTTTCTCACTTCGGGCTCTGGTTTCCCAGGAGCTCAGGGCCCTCCCTGAGCCTGTCTGATCCCTGCTGCTGTAAGGAAAAGCCCACACAGAATAATTCACAAAAGGTGAGTTAGGAGCCCTCAAGAGGAAACCTGGACACCATGCTTGACATGCCAGCAACAGTGGGATTCAGGCACCAGCCTGGAAGAAAGAGAATTTTGCCAAGGAGGCCTTCCCAGTATCTGTGAGGGGGGCTGCCTGGATTGCTTACCCCAGACCCTTGACCCAGAGCTGAGCCATCAGCAGAGGCTCACCCTTCGACTGTGCTCTGAGTCATGAGCCGGCCTGCCCAAGCAGACATTCAGGAGTTGCCTCAAGACCTGCCTTTTGGGGGGTTCCTCAAGTGGACTTGTGTGCCTATAGCTCCTCTCCTAGTCACCTGGACACACAAGCTCCCAGGGAGGGGACAGGTTTGCTGAACTCTGGATTCTGGGCTGCGCCACCATCAGTCCCTTCTCCCAGCCCTCGGGGTTGCTGACTGGTTGTGGTGCCAGCAAGTACTTTGAACACAAGTCACAAAGCTCCCGAGAGTGAGTGTGCCTCCCACCTTGCCCAGAACATCTCAAAGCCCAGGGAGGACCTTGTGCATGGCTTTCTTATGATGGCAAACTGAAGGTGTTTTACAAAGATAAAGAACAACCACTGCAATGGCAATGGGTGCTATTTATTGGGCGCTTCCTATGAAACAGGTGCAATGTTTAGCATTTTGCGCACATCATCCCATTTAATCTTCATAGCCACCCACTTGGGTATTGCTATTATCCCCATTTTATAGACGAGAAAACTGAAGTGCAGGGGAGTTAAGTAAGTTGTCCTGGGTCATTCATTCAGTCATGGATGGAGTTGAGACTGGGACTCAAGTCTGTCTGACTCTAAAGTGAAAATGGAAGTGGTTCTTCTAGTGGTTAAGGTGGGGATAGTACAGTGGCCTTTGTAACAATGCTATGATAACATGTAATATAACAGCAGTACCAATGACAACAGCCACCATTGAGACAGCTCTGAGTTCAGACAACTGGGTGGGGAGGTGTGGAGGAGGGCAAAGCTTGTATATTAACACATTTCCTTCCTATCATATGTAGATCTTGTGTTTAATCCTTATGACAACCTTCCAAGGTATACAAAATTACATTATTACAAAGCGATATATTTTCTGAAGAGGAAATTGAAGCCCAGAAATGTACAATGCCTTGTCCAAGATCATAGAGTATATAGGTGGTACAGCCAGGATTGGAACCTGGAGTGGTCATTTGGTGTTGGTGACAGTGGGCAAGTGGTCACGTGGTTGGCAGGATAGTGATGTAGGTCAGCAGTTCCCAACCTTTTTGGCACCAGGGACCGCTTTCATGGAAGACAATTTTTCCACGGACCAGAGTGGTGGGATAGTTTTGGGATGATTCAAGTGCATTCGATTTATTGTACACTTTATTTCTGTTATTATTACACTGTAACATGTAGTGAAATAATTCTACAACTCACCATCATGTAGAATCAGTGGGAGTCCTGAGCTTGTTTTCCTGCAACTAGACAGTCCCATCTGGGGGTGATGGGAGACAGTGACAGATCATCAGGCATTAGATTTTCATAATGAGCACACAACCTAAATCCCTCACATGCGCAGTTCTTAATAGGGTTCATGCCCCTATGAGAATCTAATGCTGCTGCTGATCTGACAGGAGGCAGAGCTCAGATGGTAATGAGAGTGATGGGGAGTGACTGTAAATACAAATGAAGCGTCTGTCGATGGCCCACTTGCCTCTCACCTCCTGCTGTACAGCCTGGTTTCTAACAGGCTACAGACCAATACTGGGGACTGGGGACCCCGATGGAGGTCACAGCTGTCCAATTGGGGTAAAAGAGAGTTGGCTAAAACAGAGATTCCCCCAATGTGTAAGCACAGCATAAGTTATTTCTCTGCTATGTAAGTCTGGAGGTGGCAGGTGTGCAGTTGAGAACTGGTGAGCCACTGCCACCCTCTACACTTAGCATCCATCTCTGGATCCAAGATGTCTGTTCCAGCTCCCGTCATCACATCTGCATCCCAACTAGTGGGAGGGAGAGTTGGAAGAGGGGTACATGTCTATTTCTTTTCAGGCATGACTTGGAAGTGGCAGACATAATTTACTCTCATATGTCATTGGTCAGAATTTAGCCATTTGGCCACATCTTGCTACAAGGGAAGATGGGAATGTAGTAGTTAGTGGGCATCGGGGGTGGACACTGTGATGCTCCACTCCAATATCCTTCAGAACTGAAGGACATCTTTTTTCAGCTACTGGGAGGGCTGCTGGCTGACAGTCCTCAACCCTCTCCAGAAATGGCTCTTGGCTGGAGAGAGCTGCCCCACCCAAGATTATGCTCCCTACCTGGGGGTAGCCTGCACACAGTGGCTGGATGGCATGGGAGTGTCACAACCTGCACAGTTCTGAAGGGCCACCCGGTCTTCACAGGTCCTTGTGGGGTCAGCCAAGGCCTTATCTGAGACAGTATGATGCCCGCATCTCCCTTTGCCCAATTCCATTTCTTTTCCTGCCCCTACACATGTGTTGACCCCAAGGGCACTCCTGGCCCATCTCTCTGCTGATCTCCATCTCAGGGTCTGCTTGCAGGGGAAGCCAACCCTCAACAGCATCCCTACGCCCAGATAACCTTGGGAGCTCTGTCACTGAAGGCAGCAGGGGACAGTGCCTGCTGATGGGCAACAGCAGTCTCTGCTTTAGTTGTGGTGGTGGTCATTGGGGGATGTGAGAGAGTCCATAGCTGTGGGGAAGGTGGTGTTGAGGTTGTTGTCATGGTGATGGTGGCCATGGCTGTGCTAGAGAGTGGGATGCTGTGGCGGTGTAATGGTGATGTTCGTTCACCTGGGCTAGGCTTAACTGCCTGCTGGATCCCACCCAATCCTGGCCTGCTCTTCACCTCATGAGTGGGCTCCTGTAGGGGCTGTTCTCTTTCCCTCTTTGACATTCCATCTGGACAGCTGCCATCTGCCTTCTCACTCCTTAGACTCCCTAGTCCCTCCTTCTCCTAGCCAGCCTGGTGGCTGCCCTGGATAGACTCCTGCCTGCTGCCTCTACTCCCCAGTCCCGACTCAACCCCATCTCCTGCCCTTCCAGCTCCACATCCCTGACAACCGACAGCCATTTGGCTCTCCTAGGGGCAGATGCCCAGCCTACACACAGTCTCTCTGGGAAACTTTCTGGTTTCAGTGTTAGCTACAGGGGGTCCTCTTTGCTCTCCAGTGCAACCCAAACTAGATCTGGCTTGGTGACGATGGTGATGAGGGTGAAGAGGTGCTGATGGTAGTGATGGTGTTGGTGGTGATGTTGATGGTGATGGTGATGATATTGGTGGTAATGGTGATGGTGGTGATGGTGGTAGAGTGTTGGTATTGGTGTTGGTATTGATGATGGTGCTGCTCCTTCTGTTGGGGTGGTGATAGTGGTGGTGGTTATCATGTTGGTGATGGTAATGGTGGTGTGATAATCATGGTGGTATTGATGATAGTGGTAGCAGTGGTGTTGGTGATGGTGATGATAATGATGGTGGTAGTGGTGATGTTGGCAATGGTGATGATTATGGTGGTGGTAGTGGTGGTAGAGTGTTGGTATTGGTGTTGGTAGTGAAGATGGTGTTGCTGTTGTTTGTGTTGGGGTGGTGATAATAGTGGTGGTTTTCATGTTGGTGATGGTGATGGTGGTGTGATAATCATGGTGGTATTGTTGATGGTAGTGGTAGCAGTGGTGTTGGTGATGGTGATGATAATGATGGTGGTAGTGGTGATGTTGGTAATGGTGGTGGTGGTGGTAGAGTGTTGGTAACGGTGTTGGTAGTGATGATAGTGTTGTTTGTGTTGGGGTGGTGATAGTGGTAGTAGTTATGGTGTTGGTGATGGTGATGGTGGTGGTAATGATGGTGGTAGTGTTGATGGTAGTGGTAGTAGTAGTGTTGGTGATGGTGGTGGTGGTAATGATGGTGGTAGTGGTGATGTTGGTAATGGTGATGGTGATGGTGGTGATGTTGATAAATATATTAATGCTGACCCTTTCCTTTCTCGCTGGATGCCTTCATTAAACCTCCAGTTAGGGGCCAAAAGCTAAGGCCTCTTCTTTTGTCCTTTCTTATGTTGGCAACATATGGATTCAGCTCCTTGTCAGATCTGGGTCATTAGGGGATTCACCCACATTCTGGCTGGGGTATAGCAGCCTGTGGGATGGAGTGAAGTGGGGTTGAAGCCTGGAGACCAAGGCCCCTCACCGTCACCCCTTCTCTATAAAAGATTAGGCAGACCTGACCGAGCCCCTGTGTCCTTGTCACCCAGTCCTGAGGGGCAAGTTTGGGCTTGTGGTACAAGAGAGAGAGCACTGGACAGGGAGTCAGGAGACTATGCCTGTGTTCTGACTCCCTGAGTGACAAATCCCTTTGCTTCTTGGTGTCTCAATTTCCCCACTTGCATAATGAAGAGGCTGGACAAGGGCTGAGGATTTAAGCTGTTTCTCACAGTGGCACAAGCACTTTGCACCTCTTCCACCCTGACAGCCTTAGCCTGAGTCTCTAGCTCATCACCCCTGGGTGCTGGGCAGCTCCTCAGTAGCCCCCTGCTTCTGTCCTTGACCCTCTAAAATCTATTAACCACTGATATGGTTTGGATCTGTGTCCCCACCCAAATCTTATGTTGAATTGTTATCCCCAGTGTTGGAGGAAGGGCCTGGTGGGAGATGGTTTGGTCATGGGAGCGGAGTTCTCATGAGTGATTTAGCACCATCTCCCCTTGGTACTGCATAGGGAGTGAGTTCTCACAAGATGTGGTTGTTTAAAAGTGTTTAGCACTTCCCCCATCTCTCTCTTTTGCTCCTACTCCAGCCATGTAAGACAAGCCTGTTTCCCCTTCGCCTTCCGCCTTCCGTCATGATTGTAAGTTTCCTGAGGCCTCCCCAGAAGCTGAGCAGAAGCCGCTATACCTCCTATACAGCCTGCAGAACTGTAAGCCAATTAAACCTCTTTTCTTTGTAAATTAGCCAGTCTTAGGCATTTCTTTATAGCTGTGTGAGAAAAAACTAATACAAAACTTAATCTGCAAAGCAAAAGTATTAAACGGATGAATACAACCACACAACATTCAAAGTGCCGTTTAAAACCCAGTCTGATTTTGCTACATCTCTGCTCAAAATGGCTCCTTATTTCATCTGAGTAAAAACCGGAGTCATCACAGGCCCTACCTGATCTCCCTGTAACCTCTTTAATGTCACCTACTTTCCCCTCTGTTCCAGTGGCACTGGCCTTCTTGCTGTTTCTCAGACACATGAACCATGGGCCTGCCTCAGGGCCTTTGCACAGGCCATTTCCTCTGCTAGAAGCGCACTCACATGGCTGGTTCCTCCACCTCCTTCAGGCCTCTTCTCAGCCATTCCTTCTCAGTGACACCTTCCTGAGGCCCCCTCTGCATGTCGTCACCCCCAATCCCTAATCTGCAGCCCATCTGGCAAGATACATGCTTGCTAACTCATTGCTAACTCATTGTGTTTATCTGTCCCCTATGCCCCCGCCAATAGAGAGCAGTTTTGTCTGTTTTATTCTCTGCTGTACCCTCGGGACTTGGGACAGAGCTTGGCATTTTGTAGGTGCTCAATAAATACTTGTTGAATGAACTTCTGTGTGTTTTTGTACCCCTGTTGCAGTCAGGTACTGATACTGCTGAACAAATTCAAGGACACAAACTCTTCCTGTCCTGTATTTAGTGGTGAGGAGCAGTGGAGAGGGCCTTGGACTTGAAGCTGGTGTCCCAGGATGTATCCTGCTGCAGCCACTTGGGGTGCTGTAGTGTTAGGTAAGCTACTGCCCCTCCCTGGGCTTCTCCTAGCTGTAAAAGAGATAAGAATAATCCATCCCTATAGGGAGATGTCTCCAGGCTACTTAATACACAGTAGCTACTATGATCATGTATCTTAGCTCCAGATGCTATAACAAAATATAAACTGAGCGGGTTATAAACAACAGACTTTTATTTCTCACAGTTCTGGAGGCTGGAAGTCTGAGTTCAGGGTGCCAGCATAGTTGGGTTCTGGTGAGGGCCCTCCTCTGGTTGCAGATTGCTGACTTGCTGTATCCTAATATGGTGGAAAGAGGGTGAGAGAACACTGTGGGGTCCCTTTTAGAAGGGCACAAATCCCAGCCGGGTATGGTGGCTCACACCTGTAATCCCAGTGCTTTGGGAGGCCGAGGTGGGCAGATCACCTGAGGTCAGAAGTCTGAGACCAGCCTAACCAACATGGAGAAACCCCGTGTCTACTAAAAGTACAAAATTATCCGGGTGTGGTAGCACATGTCTGTAATCCCAGCTGCTCGAGAGGCTGAAGAAGAATTGCTTGAACCCGGGAGGTGGAAGTTGCAGTGAGCCGCCGAGATTATGCCATTGCACTCCAGCCTGGGCAATGAGAGCAAAACTCTGTCTCAAAAAAAAAAAAAAAAAAGCCAGGCACAGTGGCTCACGCCTGTAATCCCAGCACTTCGGGAGGCCGGGGCAGGCAGATCACAAGGTCAGGAGATGGAAACCATTATGGCTAACACGGAGAAACCCCATCTCTACTAAATATACAAAAAATTAGTTGGGTGTGGTGGCAGGCACCTGTAGTCCCAGCTAATTAGGGAGGCTGAGACAGGAGAATGGTATGAACCTGGGAGGCAGAGCTTGCAGTAAGCCAAGATCGCACCACTGCACTCCAGACTGGGCGACAGAGAGAGACTCCGTCCAAAAAAAAAAAAAAAGGGAGAGCATTAATCCCATTTGTGAGGGCTCCCTTCTTATGACCTTATCACCCCCCAAAGGCCCTGCCTCTCAGTACCATCACATTAGGGATTAGTATTTCAACAGATGCATTTTGGGGGTACATAAACATTCAGTCCATAGCATCATGACTACTATTATTGTGAATTCTTAACTCCACAGTCCATGATATCTATGCATTAACAAACGGGAGGCAGCAATAGGGGTTGACCTAGGGTTGAACTTAGGAAATTGGTAGAGTCCTCAGGTCTCCTCTGCCTCCAGACTCCCTAGATCCTCTTGATCTAAGAGGGGCGCTTCTCAGACTCTTTAAGGGCCTATCTCAGCCACTTCTGCCAGGGATGTGAAAAGAGGGCCCTTCCCCCCTGGAAAGAGTAATTCTTAACCCAAGGGAAGGAAGGAGCCAGCCACGAGGGAGGGCAAGAGCTCTGGATTGGGAACCAGAAGACCTGGATCAATTCTTAGCCAGGCTGTTGGCTCCAGGGACCTTGGGCCCATCATTCCTCCTCCCTGGGCCTCAGTTTCTCCATCTGGACCAGGTCATCTCTAAGCTAAGGCTGCTTCCCACCTGCATTCAGTCCAACACAGCAGGACCTCAGCACCGCCCCATCCACCTGTGGCCTGGTCTTCCTCATCCCTCATCCCGTTTGCCTTTACTTGCTTGGGCCTCCCTATCTCCATCCACAACCCTTCTCACAGGGAGTCAGGTACGTGTACCTCAGTGTGGCTGAGAAAAGGATTCCTGCAGTGGGCCTTCCTGTCCAGGGCAAGGCCTGGTGTGGGCAGGGGACCTGCGTCTCCCACCACTTCGCCCCAGCCTGCCTGCTTCCCGGGCAGCTCCCCTAAATCGGTGCCCTGCCTGTCAAAACACGGAACATAGCCAAGATATGAACCAAGATGAGGAACTGGAGACCAAGAACTCTATTTATGAAACCGCTATGATCCTCTTCCCTGGGCCACTCAATGGACCCCGTCACTCCCTGCCTCTGGGCCTGTTGCCCCATCTGTGCAAAGAGAGTGGTTCCTAACTTGGACACAAATCTTCCCGATGGTTCTGATGACTAGCCTCATTCTAGATCACGGGACTGGGGATGTCCCTGTGGCGCAGCTTGTTGTCAGGATAGTGGCCACAGCCCAGGTCCTTCTGGAAAGCGGGTCTGAGAGCCAGGTGTGCGCTCTCTGCAGGGCACTTCCAGAAGCTGACAGCAGATGGTGCTGTTGGCCCCATTCCTGTGCAAAGGGAGGCTGAGCCGCTGCCAGGGGCCCCGTGCTTGGAAGCGCTGGGCAGGGCTTGAGGTCCTCTGTCTTCCAGGCCCAAGGTTGGACGCTTGGGTAGACACACATACACACACACACACATTTAACGCGGAGACCAGAGGCGCACGACGTGCAGGCTGCTTCCCATCTATCCCAGAGGCTCAGGGAACGGTGTGGTGCCCAGAATGCCATGGGGCCCCGCACGGTTACTTCACCCCGATGTGTGCTTCTGCTGGTCACCTCCATGGTGCGTCTGCCAGGCCTGCAGGTGTGGGAGAGAGGCAAGGATCCAACAAGCCAGGGCCATCTGGAGCCGTGCGGTGAGCGCAGGCATACAGCAGTGCCTAGTGGTCTGTGGTCCGTGTGTATGCAAGTACCCAATGGAGCCCATGGTGGCATGACGAGGTTGCGAGGGGCGGAGCATGTAAGCACCCCAACGCTGTGTCCCTCTGGGCGACTGCTCAACTGTGTGTGGGGAGATGTATGCGTCTGTGGCTGTGCCTACAGGCATCTGTGCTTGCGTGTACACATGTGTTTGGTACATGCGTGTGCTTGTGCGGTAATCACAACCTCTTGGCTGGTCTGATGGGACAGGAAGCAGGAGGAATGATGGATGGTTTAAATAGTAGGGAGGGTGTGAGTAGACAGGCTGGAAAGATTAACCAACCTCTTTGTTAGGAGGGTGAGGGCTGAAGCAGGTGGACCCGGTGCCCAGAGACTCCGGCCCAGATCAGGGAGGGGCGTGCCAGTCCTCACAAGCTGGGGGGAGATGGCACTGACACTCTCATCACGGGTTAAGTGAGTATCCTTGGCACCAGGCATGTGCTGGACCCTTTCCATTCACACACACTCTCATCTAAAACCCCCTGACGTCTCCATTGTACAGAGGAGGAAACTGAGGCTGGGGGAGGTAGAGGAACTTGCCTGTGGTCAGTCAGCGAGGAGGTGGTGGAGTTGGGTCTTGAACCGAAGTCCAGTCCCAAGCCCTGTCACCAAATCGCCTTTGCCTCAAGCCAGCCTGGCAGGAGGGAGGGACGTGGTGCTGATGAGCAAGGGTGGGGAGAGGCAGGGAGAGGGGCAAGGATGAGAGGAGGAAAGGGAGCCCGTGACTCCTGGGGCAGTGGGAAAATCCTGGCCTGGGAGACAAGTGCTCCCACAGAGCATTGGCCTCTGCCCTTAGCTGTGAGGTCAGTCCCTCAGAGCCTCAGCTTCCCTCTCTGCCAGGCAAGGGGCTCAGCCCAGGCGTGCTATGCCCTGAGGGCATGCAAGAGACCTTTTTGGGCACTGCCCCTTCCCCATTAAACAAATGTTTATTGGGCATCTACTGTGTGACACAGGGGAGTGCCCTGGGGAACAGGACATGCCAGCTGTCCACCTTCATTAAGCCCAGACTCCCACAATAAAGGGAAGCAGGGAAGCGGCCAAGACTGAAGTAAGTGAGGTAAGTGCTGTGAAGAATGACCGGGGCGACTGGACAGACAGGGGCTGGGGCCACTTGTGGCCAGGGAGGGAGGCTGTGGGGGAGGGGCTGCAGCAGCAGGGTCTGGGGAGAGCATCTTCCAGACAGAGGGATGGGGAGGGGGCAGGAGCTGGATGGGGCTGGGACTCTCGGGATTTCATTCTCAGGGCAACAGGACGTCACCCAGAGAACTGAAGCAGGAGAGGACCCGATCTGGTTCGTGCTTGAAAGATCACCAGATGCAATATGGAGAATGCTTTATGAGGATCAATGATTCTGCAGAAGGCGACCAGCATGTGGCAGGGATTCTATAAAAAAGCCACCCTCAGTCAGTGCGTTTAGGGCACAGGGGGCCTGGGAAGCTGTGATTTGAACTCTGTACCTTTGAGCAAGCCCTCTCCCTGGTTTCTCCCTTCCCCTTGGCCCCACCCCAAACCAGGCTTTTTCCTTGGCTTATTTTCTTATGCCTGGGGTGATTTATTTTATTTTATTTTATTTTTTATTTTTTACCACCGTGAAGCTTGGGAACGAGGTCTCCAGGTGTAGACCCTTTATCCCAGCTCAGGGCTGGAATTCTAGCTGGTCTTATTGGCAGGATGACTTCAGTCAAGTTGCTTCTCTGAGAGCCTCAGTTTCCCCATCTGTAAAATGGAGGTAATGATGCTTCTTAGAGCACCCGATGGTAGCGGTAAGGATGAAACGGGATGGAGCATGCAAGGGCTCCGTGCAGTGCCTGGCGCATCGTCAGAGCTGTTGTGATCTTGTTGATCACTAAGTGAGCCTTATGTCCTGGCCCAAGTCACTTAAGTCTCTTAACAGCAGTTTTCTCCCTGTAGAATCCCTGAGACCTGGGAAAGCCTGTGACGCATAGTAGGCACTCAGGATACTTGTGCTGGGGAGTTGCTCCAGCCTACCCAGCCTTCTTTGGCCGGTAGGCAGGAACCAGTCCGTTCTGCAGAGGTGGCTTGGGGGCAGAGGTATGGCCAGGAGGGGGTGCAGGCTCACCTGAGGTCCTGTGGTCTCCTCCTCCACCTCCCTCAGCTCCCCCTCCACCTGCCCTCCCTCTAGCCCTCCCTCCACCCTCCACTGTGCCCCAGGGAGTGGGCATTTGGAATTCTCCCAGCGCCCCTTCCCTTCTCTGATTTCCATGTTTAGAATGTATCTGCAGATGCATCTCTCTAGCACGGGGCTCAGCCTTTCTCCTTCCCTCCCTCCCTGCCTGCGTCTCTGGGAGCTGAGCTATCTGCATGCACAAGAACCCAGAAAAGCATGTCCACCCGGCCCCTCCTTGCCAGAACCTTCTGAAACGCCCTGTTCCTATCCCTGCTGCCTCAGCCCTGACAGGACAACGATTCCATTTTGGGGGCATTGGGATTTCTTTTTGCACACCGCCATCTTTGTCTGCACCTGTGGCGGCTGTCTAGCTCAGCGGCTGTGGGGTGGTACTCTCAGATCACAGGCCTGACATTTCAGTGCTTGTGTCTCTGTGCCAGGCAGGCACCAGCCCGAGCAATCGATTCTCTCTGCATAATCGCTCAGCACCGTCCATAACATTTCATCAGCCCCCATCGGCCCTCTGGGCTCCTTCCTCTGGGCCACACGCTGGGTTGCCCATGCCGGGGCTGGGTGCTGTTTTTCAAAATCCCCGAGAGAGCTGCCGCCTGCCCCCTGCTGCCATCCCTGTTGCACTCCCCATGAGACTGGCAGGGCTGCCTCAGTTTCTGGTCACCTCCTCATTCCATGTCACCTGGCGTCAGCCACATTAGGTTCCCTCTGGTTCCTCTAAGAGCAGAAGTCTTTCCCAGCTCAGGGCTTTTGTACATGCTGTGTCTGCCACCAGAGCACCTTCCTAGTAGCCCAGCATATTCTCCTCTTTGCCTAGCTCACTTCCACTTAGCACTGGGGTCTCAGCTTAGCTGGTGCTTCCTCCAGGAAGTCCTCCTGGATTTCCTAGGTTGTTCCACTTCACCCCTTTTTACAATCAACTCATCTCTTTGGCACCCTGTCCCTCCTGTAGTGATTTATTTGACATCTGTCCTCCTCATTCCATTTGACTAGGCCCTCTCTGTTTGCCTTACTTCTGTAGTCGTTGGGCTCATACAGTGATGCCCAATAAATGCTTAGTGAATTGAATGGCTTATTGGATGAAGGTTTGCTGAGTACAGCCACTCAAAGGCCTGACCTTTTGGCCATGGCAATGTCCCTCCCCACAATCATGAGGAAGAGAATGAGTCTGCCCCAGGCCTTCCTTTGTATAATGAGGGTAGTGAGGCTGGGAGAGGAAGGAATGGTGGTGATGAGGGGAAGGGAAATAGGCTCTCCTAGGCCAGGGCCAGGCCTGCTCCTCTGTCTCTCTTCTGTCTCTGATGTGTGGTGGTGCGTGGGGACCCTCGGCTGAGCAGAATGTAAAGAATGCTCATGTGGCTGGTGGGGTGGGTGGAGCTGATGGTGGCGAGGTTAACAGTGACAGCTCTTGGCAGTGGTGGTGACTGTGTTGATGATGGCGGTAATGATAATACTCAAGCTGATGTTGTTTGCTTATTTGGCAGTGGAAACAATGGCAATTTTGCCGTGGCTTTGGGGTGATGGTACAAAGCATGTTTGAGAAAATGGACTTTGGAGTTAGGCAAACGTGGATTCCTCTCCTGCCCCTATCACTTTAGGCATCCAAGAAACCCTTCAGTGTCTCAGTTTCCCCATCTGTAAAGTGGGTACAATAAGAGTACCTACTCCATTGGGGCATGGCCGGGACTAGGTCGGTTGTGGGGATTAAACGAGAAGATGCCTGGAAAGTTCTTATCGCAGTGCCTGGCCCATGTGAGGTTTTGAGTGACCTTGTGCAGAATGGCATCATTAGGATGAGAGCTTGGTGATCCCCAGGGCGGCTACCATTGCTGGGGATGATGGTGGTGACATTTGGGAGGAAGGGGATGAAGAAGGCAATGTGGGTGCTTTTCCCAATGCAGAGGTAGTTGACAGGGTGAAGTGATGCTGATGATGTTGATGATGGTGATGGTGACAGAGAAGTTTAAGACTGATTAATTCAATTGTTGCTTAAGCAAGCAGCATGTGTTTTGTGTCAGCAAATTTGGGGGAAAATAAATATGACCCTTGATTTTCAGGAGTCATGAATAAAACAGAAAATTCACACACATACGGTAGGAATAAAACAAGGTGGCACGTGATTGGATGTCAAGTGGACGCTTTCCATCAGAGGAGAAGGGGAAAGGCACCAGAGGGAGGTGGTTCTGAGGCTGGGTGTTCCAGGAGGCAGGAAAGGGGTAAGCGCAGGGATGGTGCTTCTTGCAAGCTCAGGGAAGAGTGAGAGGTGGGAGTCAGGGCTGGGGATGGGGGACCGGCGGGAGAGGTAGAGGAACCTTGGTGTTTAGTCTGAAGCTCTGGTTCTAGTCCCAGCTCCATCCCTGACCTTCTCTATGACCCTGAGCTTTCTCTGTCCCTAGAAATAGGCCCTGGTTTCCCCATGGCTTCAAGCCTCTTGATTGAGCGTCCATTTTACAGATGGGCACACTGAGTGCATTTGAATCCTCATTTTAGCAAGCAGGTGGTGACCTTGCAGAAGGCATCCTCGGAGGTAATCAGGCTGGCATGTGTCACATCAGGGTTGAGATCCACTTCTGAGGAATCGCCCAGGGATGTCTGAACATCCCTCCTTTCCTCTCATTTGCATGTTTAAAATGTATCTGCAGATGCATCTCTGGCTGCCAGCCTCCCTTCCCCCACAGCCAGCAGCTCTGGGAGCTTAGTTATCTGCATGTACCAAAGCCTAAAAAAGCACATTCCATGCCAGTGCCTCCCCTTCTGACGTTGGCATCCCAGATGTGGATCATGACCAGAGAGGGCAGCACCTTGCCGATGCCACACAGCCAGAGGAGGCAGAACAGCAGCTCAAGGGACACAGGTGAAAGCCACGGTGTGACCCCCATGTTGTCCAGGGCTCTCCCTTCACTGGGTTGACCACAGGGGTGGGGAGCAGTGGAGCACAGGGGGAATAGGGACAAAGGAAACTAACCCTTATCTAGTGGACATAGTGTAATTAAGCCTGTGGACTTTGGAGCCAGAAAAGCCTGGATTTGAATCCCAGCTCTACCACTTAGTGCTGTGTGACCTCAGGCAGTCTACTCAGCCTCTCTGTGCCTCGGTTTCCTCTGCCATAAAATGGAGATGATAATTATAGAACTTTCCTACTCGGAGGCTTCTTGTGAGGATTAAGTGAGTTTGTATGTAGGGCCCTAGGGCATAGCTGCCCCGTGGAAAACCTAGCTGTTATTATGTGCCCTGCACTTTGTATATGCAAATTTGCTTCGTTGAATCCTGTCCCCCCTTGAAGTAGGAATTATCCCCGCTTTGCAGATGAAGAAATTGAGAAGGGAGGTAGGAAGCTTGTCCAGCCAGGATTCATGCCCAGGCCTGGCTAGCTTTGTGCCCACTGAGCCGCCTTGGCAGGGGAGAGTGAGGGAGGGGTCTGGAGGGCTGATGGGGGGCTGGCGGGCTGGGGAGGGGAGTGGGAAGTAGCCAGCCTGACATAAGGCCCTCAAGAATGTGGTCCGCTTCCTCCCGGGCCCCTGGGACCTGGTTATCCTGGATGTGGGGAGACAGCTGTGGCGGGTGTGGGGGGAGCCTCTGGGAGCCTGGGCCCCCCTTCTCTGCTTTTTCTGCAGGGGTGGGAGCTGCGGGTCAATTAACCCTGGCAGGGCTGGAGTTGGGAGGTGGGGAAGCGAGAAGAGAAAGGCAAACAGAGGCGACTTGGGGTTGGGGAGGGGAGTAGGTGAGGTCTGAAAGAGCCTGTGGGTGAGCCTGCCCTCAGTAGCCAATCTCCAGGTGTGGCCAGCTGGCCCTCCCTAGGAGGCGCTGAGAGACTAAACTTCTGAGCATGACAGAGTGGGAGGAGAAAAACAGGCTTTTCTTTTTTAAAGATGGAGTCTTGCTGTGTCCCCCAGGCTGGAGTGGAATGGCGTGATCGATCTCGGCTCACTGCAACCTCCGCCTCCCAGGTTGAAGCGATCCTCTTGCCTCAGCCTCCTGAGTAGCTGGGATTACAGGTGCCTGCCACTACACCTGGCTAATTTTGCTATTTTTAGTAGAAACGAGGTTTCACCATGTTGACCAGGCTGGTCTTGAACTCCTGACCTCAGATGATCTGCCTGCCTCAGCCTCCCAAAGTGCTGGGATTACAGGCATGAGCCATTGTGCCTGGCCAGAGAACTGGCTTTTAACCGGGTCACAGCTGGAAGGGCCACTGGGAGCCTCTAGCCCCACTCTCTTGCTTTATAGAAGGGAAAACTGAGGCCCAGAGAAGGACAGGCATCAAGTGGCTCAGAGTCACCCAAGAATCAGTGGCTGAGTTAGGAACAGGCCCAAGGTTTCTGGCCCCAAAGCTGGAACCTCCTCTATTGCCCAAGCTGCTCCTCATCCTCCCCCAGTCTCGGGGAAGGAGTTTAATTGGACAGTGGACACAGACTCCGTTGGCTCAGCTTACACAGCATGCCACATGTCCGCTCACCAGCCGGGAACTCCAACCTTGAAATAGTAATAATGAGGATACTAATAACATTTCATAGCTTTCTGATTTTATAAACAGTTAATAGCTTTGGTAGGTTTCTATTTTTTAGTATTTCAGAGATTACCAAGCCCTTCACATCCATGATCTCACGTGATCCTAACCGCACATTCTGTGTATGTTGTGAATCCATTGTACAGATGTGGACACTGAGCCTCAGAGGATTGAGATGATTCGCTTAGTCACACAGCAAGTAATGATAGTAGTAAATCTTCCTAGACACTTTCTGAACGCAGGCTCGGAACTGTGAACTCTTAACCGACCCACTGGCTCCTGCTAGCAATACAGGAGTCATCCTTAATTCCTCCCATCCTCCTGCACGTCTCCCAAATCTTGGCTCTATCTCCACAGGTGCCATGTTGAAACTGGCTGCCATCTCGTTTGTTTGTTTGTTTGTTTTTGAGACAGGGTCTCTTTCCGTCACCCAGGCTGGAGTGCAGTGGCGCTATCACGGCTCAATGCAGCCTTGACCTCCTGGGCTCAAGCAATCCTCCCACCTCAGCTTCCTAAGTAACTGGTACCACAGGCGTGCGCCACCATGACTGGCTGATTTTTGTATTTTTTGTAGAGACAAGGTTTCGCCATATTGCCCGGGCTGGTCTTGAACTCCTGGGCTCAAGGGATCCTCCCACCTCGGCCTCCCAAAGTGCCGGGATTACAGGCGTGAGCCACCGTGCCTGGCTGGCTGCAGTCTTTTCTTGCTCGGATACCTACAACCTCTTTGCTTGTTTCTGCCTCCATCCTTGCTCCCACCCCACCCCAGGCCATTCATTCTTCACAAAGCAGCCAGGGACACTTCCACTAGTAGGAATCAGATCGTGTCACTCACCTCCTGGTGGCTTCCACCAGTTTTAGAAGAAATTGTAGGCTTTTCAGTCAGCCCATACGCAGCCCTGCCTCCCTCTGCTCTGATCTCATCTCCCACGGCTCTCATCATTATTCTTGTCACCCTCTTGTTGTGTCAGACACAAATGTCCTCCTTCCTTTTTCTTGAACCCGCCGAGCTTGTTCCCACCCCAGGGCCTTTGCACGTGCTCTTTCTTCTGCTTGGATTGCTCTTCCTGACATCTATGCACGGCTGTCTCCCTGTCCATTCAGCCTGGCCTTTGCTGACATTGATCTCCAATTACATCCCTGGGCTGGACTGTCTCCGTAGTGCTTAGCAACATCTGAAATCATCTCACTTGCTTCTTTGCTTTTGAGTTTATGATCCGTCTCCCTGACCTAAAATATAAACATTCTGAGAGCAAAGACTTCATCTGTTCTGTTTACTGCTGTAACCCCAGTTCCTAGTACAACGTCAGCACATTGTAGGTACGCAATAAGCTAGTGGTTGACTGACTGATCAAGTTAGCCTTGAGCTCAAAGGTGACATTTCCTCTCTGGCCACCTGCCTGGGTGTCTGACACTCCCAGGCTGGGACCCCACCCCTGCTGTTGTCAGTGAGCCAAGGAAACTTTGGGCCCAATTCCTGAAACACTGAGACTCATGTTTCTTCCTGCAATATTCAAAGCATGAACTTCTTGCTATGTGCCAGGTGGCCCACTAGGCCCAGGGGAAAAAAAGGTGCAAAAAAATAAGATTCTGCCTTTAGGGTGCTTAAAATGCAGAGGATAAGAGAAGAGATATTGACAATAGTCTAATGCAAGCCAGGCAGCACCTACTATGTGGTAGGTGCTTTGCAAACATCATCCCATCCAGTCCTCGTTGAATTAATAGCTGTTGGAGAGACGATGAGATGAATTATAAAAAACAAAACAAAACAAAACAAAACATTTTACAGATGGGAAAGTTGAGGAATGCAAGGATAGTGCATTGCCTAAGGGTACCCAGCTGGCACATGGCAGAGCTGGATTCAAATCCAGGTCTGTCTGGCTCCAAAATCTATGCCTAAGAGAAAGCAGGAGGTCACCTGTGATTGGGATGGGAGAGGACAAAATTGAGGACCAGGGGAAATAGAGTGGGGAGAGAATTTCTGACAGGGGGTCTGATGTGAGCTGGGGACAGGGATAGGAAAGAGCAGCTGGCTGTGGGATCAGGGATTGGCTTAGTTTTCCTGGTGATATGTGATGACAGGAGGAGAAGAGAGAAAAATGAGGGAGGAAGGTGGGCTGGGTTAGACCATGGTGGGCCCAGAAAGCCAGACCCTTGGCGTTTGTCTCACCATCATGGTGACAGTGTCAGCAATGAAGGGAAAGTGTGGGGTTGAATCTGGGCCCTAGGACATTTCCCAGGAAGTCAGTCCAGAGGGAGAGAGACTGGGGGAGGAAGCCTCGCTAAGCTCAGCCCCATGCCAATTGTCAAGGCTTGTGGAGGAAAGGAGAGGTCCGTCAACTAGAAAATCATGTGAATTGGAGAGAGTTTGGGATTTCAGTTTGCAAGGCTGTGAGGTGGTAACCCCATTTCCTTGAACAAGAAGCAGTAGGAGCTCTGAGTTTTTGGAGTCACTGGACTTGGGTTTGAGTTCCAATTCTGCCATTTCCAGGCTGTGAATGTGATCTTTGTGTGCCAGCTCACTTTCTGAGTCTGGTTTCTTGATAGAATAGGAATTCCCATTGTTATAAAGACTAAAGGACTTAATACATATGACATACCCAGAATAATGTTCGACACAGGGTGTTTGCTCAGGCAGGGACTATGGGGAACTCTGCAGCCTGAACATTTATTTGAAGAGAGGCTAGAAATGCGAATTTTAATTCAAATCTCCCACAGCTATGGTGCAAGAACCCTCACTCTTCAAATAAAATGGCCCAGAGCCCGCCAGTGTGGAACCTTGTCTACAGAACACCTGGCTGAAGAGATTTGGGACTTTCTGAGGTTGCAGCAGGTGGAGATGGATCAGTCCAGGGTATTTGAGGCAGTGCATTGTTAGCTGACAAGTTAATGAGGAAGAAAAGCTCTGTTGACCTGGTCAAGTTCACAATCAGAGCAAATCACTGGCATTAGATTGGGATGCAGGAAGCAGCAAGGTCTGGGAGCAAGGAAGCCAGCGATCTGGCCTTGGCTCTGGACAAGCCTGCTCTGTGACCTTGGGCCAGCGCCTCTCCATCTCTGAGCCTCTGTGACATGAGTGAATACATTCTTTCAACAGCTCTGCCTTTCCAAGCTCTGGGGACAGGGGCCTGGGTCTCTCACCCCCAGCAGAAAGTTGGGAGGGCCTCAGGGGAGAGAGCCCCCCTCACCCTTCTTGGATCCTGGGAACAGTGTGGGGTCTAATCTGCTGTTGACATTCCGCTGGGTCCCCAGGCTGCATGCGGAGCTTGGGTTTCTCTCGGCCTGTGAGATCCTCCGCCCCTCACAGCAGGCGGGCGCTGGGATAGAGCACTTGCTCCATGTCACTCTGGGGTGGATTAAGGACCCTGGGGCCTGGGGATTGGGGGTACTGAGAAGACGGGGAGATGAGGGGCAGGGCTGGGGGCCAGCTGCTGGGTCGGGGCTCCTCTTCCTGCAAAGACCCTTCAAGGAGGCTGTGCTCAGATGAGCAGGCTGGGCCAGGGTGAATAGGCAAGGAAAAGTCTGTGGGATCTCACTATTATTACTCCCATTTAACAGAGGAGAAAAACTGAGCCCCAGGAAGGGGAGACGACTCACCCAAGCTCACATCGTTTTTAGAGGATGGTGAGACTGGAATCCAGGTAGCTGGACCCTCAAGCCTGCACATTAAACTCACCTGCTGGGTATGGGTGTCCACGGCTGCTGGGGGCAGAAAGAAGAACCTGAAATGGTTTTTGAGGCTTCTCTCTGAGCCATGCCTGGAGCTCAGGCACCTGGAGCTAAGGCCCTTGGGCTGGCTGGGACACCTGCCCCTCTCCCCTTTTCTGATCTCCCTCCTGCCTTCTTCTCTCTTCCCTTTTCTTCACGCCACCTGTGTGCTTGGTGTTAAATGAACAAGAAGAGGTCTCAGAGACAAACTGGCACCACCTCTGTCCCCACGACACTCATGATTGACTGGGAGGACAAAGATGGGGATCCCCATTATGAGAGTGGTCAGTCTCCAGATGAGGCCAAAACTAAGGGCCTAGGGCTTGCAGGAGGAGGGGAATGCTTCCAAGAATTCCTCCTCAGTTTCCCCACCATGGTGGGGGTTAAATGAGATATTCTGTAGGAAGCACCAAATGCAGCCTGGCATACCAGCTTCATTCATTCATTCATTCATTCATTCACTCACACAGAGTGCCAGTCTCCCAGAATCCAAAATCATAATGGACAACTATAATTACTCAATTACTCAACGCCAGGCTCAATGTTAAGCACTCTGGATTCATTGCCTCATTTGTTCCACACCAGAATGCCAAGTGGTAGATGCTATTACCTGCCCATTTTACAGATGAGGCGTGGAAGGGTTAAGCAACATGCCTAAGGTCATGTAGTTCCTAAGTGGCAGAGTTGGGATTCAAACTCAGATCAGCCTGGAGACAGAGCCTAAGCACCCCAGTTGGTACTTCACTCTTGGTCTGGTCCTCAATCCTGGGCACCGTGGGTGGGCACGAAGTCTCAGAACCACGCTTTTCTGGGCCTGCTAGATGGAAAACTTCATGAGGCCAGGAGCTGTCTCTGGGCTATCTCTGGCCGAGGCTCGCCTCTGGAACCCCTTTGTCTGAAATAATCTAGTAGGTATTTTGGAAATGAATGAATGGATGAATGAAGGAATGAACAGCCACCCAGGCAAGTCTCCTGAGATTTCTGGAGGGGACTCTGTGGGCAACTGTCAGGGCTGGAAGTGAGTCCAGGCACCTCTGCCTTGTGGCACGGCCTCGGAGGATGATCTGACTGCCTCTCTTGCCTGCTTCTCTACTCTTGCCTCCTCCAGGGTTTAGAGGGCCCATGGAGATGGGGCAGTGGCAGGTTCTGGAAGCCCCAGATAGAATATCAGTGGCTGAGCCCTTGAAAATCTGATCTCACCCCAACCCATCTCCCCAAGGTTTCCCCCAGACCATCAATCAGCAGCGAGACACGATTGTATTTTATAGCCAGACCAGAGTGGGGGTGGCATGAAACCCAAGCCCCGACTCCGCCTGGGGTCCTGCCTGCTTAGGGGGATCAAGCAGACCTGGGCAGAGCCTTAACCCTTTGTGGTCCTGTTCCTACCAGCTGTGGGCACAGCTTCTCTCCTCCAACCCTACCAAGCTAGGTCCCTCAGGGGTGACAGAGGCACTTACACGGAGGCAAAAAGGTCTTCTGGAGTCTTGACTGCTCCCAGGGACCTGCAGGAAGGCCCGTGGATTAGAGGATGGTTTGGCCCCCACCTGAAAATCTGTGTTCTGGCTCAAGGTCTCTCTGCTTTATGGCTGTGTGACCTCAGGCAAGTTGCTTCCCCTCTCTGGGCTTGCTCCTCACGTCCCAGCAGCCCCCTTGCTGATCTCACTGTGGTTGTCCCAGTGTCTTCAGTGTGGGCGAAACTGGCCTTGGGCTCCACCTTCTTCACACCAGAGTCCTTCCTCCGGGAAGAGCTTCTCCACAGAGACTCTTAATCCCTGTTTCCGTTTTGGAACCTGAGGCCCAGACAGAAGTCTCCATTACCCGAGATCATACAGCAGATCGCTGCAAATTAGGCTGGAGCTGCTGATCCCAGGGCTAACACTCTCCTCCTTTCTCCTTTCCTCCCTCCTGCCACTGGAAGGGGATCTGTGGGCCATTCCAGGCTCTTGGGTTGCTGTCAGGGCTAAGGTGATCAGATGGATATCCAGTGTCCCCTGTGAGTGGAGCTGGGGGACTCGGGCCAAGGAATAGAAGTTCAGAGTTGGCTTGAAGCCACTGCTCCCAGCTCATGACCTTCCAGGGGCATCCTAGGGAAGATGCCACGTGGTCTTCAGGGGAACCAAGGCTGGTGGGAGAAACCATGGGGTGAAGGAATTTGTTTACCTCCAGGAAGGAGGACTGGGGAGGCAGGGGTGACACCTATACCTTTGGGGTGAGTCCGTCTTTGGGCAGAATGGATGACCTTGGAGCGTCAGTGTTGTCATTTCTCAAATGAGAAGGATAACACCGACTTGACTAACGATCCTGAGGCTTAACTACAGTGATGACCACTCCCAGTTGCTCCACGATCTATGGAACCTGAGTTATCATCAGGGCTGCCCCAGGGGGCGCTGAGCACCCTGTCGCTGAGGGGTATTCAAGTAGACCCAGTATTGTGAGGCTGCAGAGGGCCTCTGGGGGAAGAGGTTGAAAGCCCCTTTCAGAGTGATGGGGTGGGGGTGGGGAGGAGCAATCACGGGGGAGGTGCTGTCTTGGGTCTCCAGTTACCAGCTCCTGGAATCACCGAGGTCATTTTAGGGGTGAGGGAGGGCGTTCCAGGAGCAGCTTCCTTGGGCGGATTAGGCTCTGGGGACGCGGGTGTCACACCAACAGCTGGAGGTGCCGGGCTGATGGATGGTTGTTAGGAAATCAATTTTCTGAAGCCCGGTCAGTGGGGTGGGCAGGCAGGCAGGCCTTGGGGAACCTTGGGTCTAGGATGGGGAGGGGCTCTGTGTCCAGCAGGTGGCAGGCGGCCCCTCCCCCGCACTAGAAGTCCTGTCACTTCCCCTGCCCCTTGCCTCTTCCTCTGGCTGTACCTCAGGGTGAGACCCTCCCCTTCCCTCCTCCTGTGCTCCTGCGGGGGAAAAGAACCCAAGTCCGGGTACAGGGGTCAAGCTTCTAACTGGCTGTGTGACCCTTTTGGGTCTCAGTTTCCCCATGTGTAAGTAGAAGAAGTTGGTCTAAATTTCTCTCATTTCCCAGGAAACAGTGAGCCAGGCTGGCTCCTGCTCATGCTTTAGGTCTCACTTTAAACATCACCTCCTGGTCGGGCATGGTGGTGGGTGCCCGTGATCCCAGCACTTTGGGAGGCTGAGGCTGGAGGATCGATGGAGCCCGGGAGTTCAAGGCTGCAATGAGCTATGATCGTGTCACTGCACTTGAGCTTGGGCAACAGAGTGAGACCCTGTCTCTAAAAAAACCACAAAAGCATCACCTCCTTAGGGAGCCTGCCCCTCTCCTCCACCCACCCTCCCTCCTTCCTCCACTTCTTTCCCTCAGCACTGTCCCCAGTGGCTTCATCTTTTCCCACCTCTCCCTCTAGTAGGTAAGCTCCCTGAGGGAAGGCATGGCTCCTTACTCCCTGTTGTATTCCAGGGCCTACACATAGGCACATAGTAGGGCCTACTTCTGGCACATAGTAGGTTCTCAATAAATAATTGCTGAATGAATAATTGGTGGACCCTCTGCTGGGCACTCTGGAGGCTCCAGGAAGCAGTAAGATAAGTCCTGGTCTCAAGGAGCTCTAACAGTCTAATGGGGCTGGTGGACATGCTCCCAGATTACTCGAATTCTGAAGCAACGAGCAAAAGGCCAGGCACGGGTTGGACAGATGGCCTGGAGCACAAAGTGGGGTGAAGGGCAAGAACTGATTGCGGAGGGGATTGGGGAGGGGCTGGGGTGAGTCCATGCCTCTCGGCCGCTGGTTTCACACTGGAGTGTGGGCATCACAGTGGCCACAGGAAGACCAGCCCTGGAAGCTGGGCCCAGGTTAACGGTCCCTCCTCATTAGCTGTCCCGGGGGCTCCTGGCTTTGGCTCAGAGCCTTTAGCATTGCTTAGGTTCTGCGTTCTTTGGATTGGAGAATCCCACCCACAGGCAGCCAGAGGAGGCAGGGTAGCATATTGGGTGCAAATCCCTGCTGCTCTCTCCTGGATGACCCTGGGGCAGGCCTTAGCCTCCCTTTCACACCTGCTGTATGGAAGGAGGCCAGCACCTCCACTCAGCGCAGACACCGCTGTGCTAAACACAGGGCCTCACTGTGCCTGGCACATCGTAAGCCCTCAGTCTCCTCTCCATAATCAGAGGAACCTTCATACTCATATCCCAGCAGGAAAAATCGAGCCCCAAGAGGGGAAGTCCTGAATATTTAGTTAAGGGCCTAAGTTGTCCGCAGAGTCAGGGAAGAAGCCTATCAGTGGTTTTCACCCTTTCCCCACTCTGCCTAATTTCTCTGCTTTGGATGAGACTTTTCAGAAACTCCACTGGAATCCTGCCTCTGCTCCTGATAAATCCCGATTTGTAGAAAAGAGAACTGGGAGGGCATTGTCCAATCGATGTGGCAGATGAGTGACTAAAGCCCAGAGAGCTCCCTGGCCCAAGGTCAACTGAGCTTGCTAGAGGCAGGGCAGGTCAAAGATGGAACCAGGATCCGTTCTGGGAGCTGCTGATGTCTCCTGGCCATGCCTCTGGATACGAGGTCGGGGGTAGCACTGTAGACGGTCTTTCCTCCTCCTCCTTCTTGCTCTCCTTTTTCTTCCTTAAAAGAAAACAAAACAAGGGGTCCCCATGACTTGAAGAATGGCCCAAATCCTGTGTCTGGCTCCGGAACGTTTTATGGCTCTTTCCAGCCAGGGACGTGAAGCTCTGGCGACATGAGCTCCCCTTTCCTTGGCCCTGGCCCGGGAAGGCTCATCCATCTTCCCAGCTGGCGGCTGCATGTGGGAAAGGCCCCGCTGGCAGGGGCGACACCTGTCGCTCTCACTCTCCCTAAGCTCAGCACCGAGGATCCTGCCAGTCCCTCGTGGAGGGGGTGATAGGTGTGGGGAGGGGGACTGGGGAACCTCTGTCACCGTCACAGACCTGGAGCATTGCTGACATTGTCAGGGTGACAGGGCTGTGATAACTGTGGGGGTCCCTAAAAGCCTGGGCTTTCCCACTGCTCTAGTATGCTGGTTTCTCTTCCAGAAGAGGTGGCAGGTCCTGGGGGCCCCCAGAGAGGAGAGGAGCCAGCCTTAGCCCTGCTAGGGCTTGAACTCCAAAAGCAAGACAGAGTCAGCAGGCAGTTACAGTGCAAAGGTGGCACGGGCAGTGAGGGGAAGGGCAAGCTAGGCTGCAGGAACAGCATCTGTGAAAGCCCAGAGGCTCGGCAGGGCAGGGCATGTTGGGAAACTCACAGGGTATGAGATCGGCGTGGGGAGCTGGATTAGAGACAGAGCATGCTTGTGGACTAATTTTGACAGTGATCTCAGGTGGCTGTGGGTTCACAAGCAGGAGCAGGACACCTACAAACCTCTCTGCTCTCAGAGTGGAGGAGGGATTGAGGTGAACAACAAGGCAGAGAACAATAGGTGAGGTCAGGGATGCGTTCCCACGGAAGGCAGAGGGAAGACTGGTAACAAGCCTGAGAGTCAAATCCTCTTGGGCTGCACCCAGCCCGGTACTCCTGGCAGTGTCACTTGTGAAGGTACCTCCCTTCTCTGGGCCTCAGTTTCCCCACCTTTGTAATGAGGGAGTTGGACAAAGTGTGGTGGACCTCTGACCAACCCGAGTTACTACACAGCTCTGCCATTAATCAGTGATGGAGACATGCCCCACCCTCAGTTTCCCTATTTGTAAAATGCCAAACCCACAGGCATGTGGGAGCACCCACTTGCCATTTGTAAGGTGCCTAGCACAGGGCCTGGCACACAGAGAGGAGCAGTGACTGAGAATTTCTTTCTTTTAGCCCATCCCAGGTTAAAGTCACCCATTCCTGTTATTGCTGTAATTGGAGTCTTGCTGGGAATACAAGAGCGCTTGGTGCTAAAGGAAAATGGTGGCCAAGGGAGCCCTGGGTGGGGCCATGGAGGCGCCACTCAGGTTTCAGAGATCCAGGGACCCACGGAGCACGGAGAATTTTCCCAGGCTGGGGGCGGCAGGCAGCTGGAAGTCATCCGTCCCAGGGAAGGGAAGGATCAGGGATCTTGCCAAGGTCTTTCCCTGGGAACAAGAACTCGGGAGGGAGGCAGGATTCTCCCATCCAGCCTGGAAAGACGAAACCCTTCTGCCCGGGCAGCTGCTTACGGGGATGCCAAAAACCAACTGGCCTGGCCCCCGGGCTCCACTGGGGCTGTGATAGTTGGGGGGTGGCATTTGGATCCCAAAGAGCTCTGGGAGCCAGGAGGGCCCTGCCTGGAAGCAGCCACCCTCTGTGCCTGAATAGCCTTTAGCATAGACTTGCCCTGGGAGGGGACTTGAGGACATTGCCCCCAGGATGCCGGGGTTCCCCCTGGGTATCCAGAGTGCCATAGCCCAGGAGACAGGGAGGTGGGGGCCCCGTGGCACAGCAACAGCCCCACTTTGGGGCCTGGCGGACTCCAAGTTCAAGTTCATTTCAGGGTCAGTATTATCTGCTCTGTAAGGTTGTTGCGAAGATTAGAGATAATATCTGAGAAGCACCAGCATATAGTAGGTGCTCAGTAGAGGCTAATTATATTACTGGAGGAGGTGTAGACAAATGATTAAGAGCACTGGCTGCCTGGGTTCAAATCCCACCTCTGCCACTTCCCGGCTTGGTTAATTCATGAACATTTCTGAACCTCAATTTTCTCATGTGCTGCACTTGGACTTGCCTGGCAACACAGTGAGTCCTCAATAAACACAAGCTGTTACAGCCGTGATTGTTGCTACCGACATTGAATGAATGAATGTGGGCTTTCAGCCCCAGTCGGCAGAATGAGAGTACTCTTTTTTTTTTTCTTGCCAACCTTGATAACAATAAGAACTCTCGCTTACTCCATGCCTTCTGTGCCCTGGGTACCCTGCCTGAAGACTTATAGATGCAATCTCAGGGTCTGTCTGCCGCTCAGGGTAGAATAATGTACTGTCTCGTTTTGCAGGAGGGGATAGAAAGACCCTGAGATATGGAGAGACTCATCCAAGGTGTCACAGCTTGTGAGTGACATGGGGAAAATTTCAACCCAACTTCACAGAGCAAGAGGAGCAGGCTGGAGGAGGATATCCAGGCAATGGAGACAGACACAGATACAGTGGGAAGAGCACTGCACTGGACTGGGAGTCAGGAGTCGTCCAGCACTCTTGTCCTAATACACAGTGGCTAAACTTTGTGAGCCTCTGTATTCTCCTACGTAGCTGGAGATAATAAGAGACAACACTGAATGGAGTTGGGATGAGCCTTCATTGAAATCATGTGTGTAGAGTGCATGGCACAGTTCCTGGTACAAAGTGAGTGCTGGTGGCAGTGGGGTGTCGGGAAGGGGGTTTGTGTTGTTGATATTCATGGTATTACTGGGTTTGCTACTAATGTAGAAGGTGTTCCTGGTGGGTTAAGGTAGTAGTAGCGGCTGTTGTTGGAATAATTGTTGCTGCTGTTGTTGATGGCGGTGATATGGTATTGGTGACGGTGCTGGGGTATTGATGTAATTGGTAGTAGTGTTAGTATTGGTCATGTTTTTGCTATTGGTGTTGGGGTTGTTGATGGTGGCGTTGACACTGACACTGACAGTGTTGCTATTAATATCGCTGTTGGTAGTGTTGTTACAGAGGGATCGTGTTGTTGATATTGATCATGTTCAAGTTATTGGTGTTGGTGTTGAGGTTGTTGTTATTGGGAGTGGTGGTGGTGATGGTGATAGTAGTGTTAATGTTTTACTGGTGATGTAGGTGTTATGTTGTTATTCGTGTTGGGTGTATTGTCACTACTGGTAATGTTGAAGTTATGGTGTTGGTGTTGAGGGTGTTCTTTTTATTGTTATTGGAGGTGGTCATGTTATGGGGTTGATGGTGGTGGTGTTGCTATTAATGTTATTGCTAATGGTGGTGTTGGTGGTGGTGCTAACATGACTACAGGTGGTATTTGTGTTGGTGATGGTGTTGGTGCTAATGCTGTTAGGAGTTTTGGTGTTGGTGTTGGTGGTGCTAATATGATTACTGGTGGTATTTGTGTTGGTGGTGGTGTTGGCACTAATGTTATTACTGGTTTTGCTTTTGGTGGTGGTGGTGCTACCATGATTACTGGTAGTGTTAATGTTGGTGTTGGTGCTAACATTATTATCGGTTTTGGTGGTGTTGGTGTTAGTATTAATGTTACTGCTGATAGTGGTGGTGGTGGTGGTGCTAACATGGTTACTAGTGGTATCAGTGTTGGTGATGTTGTTGGTGCTAACATTATTACTAGTTTTGATGGTGGTGGTATTGGTATTGGTGCCAACATTGTTGCTGGTGGTAGTGTTTGTACTAATGTTATTACTGGTTTTGGTGGTGGCAGTGGTGCTAACATTGTTACTGGTTTTGGTGGTGGTGGTGGTGGTTTTGGTGTTGACATTGTTACTGGTGGTGTTGGTGGTGGTGGTGGTGTTTGTACTAATGTTATTACTGGTTTTGGTGGTGGTGGTGGTGGTGGTATTGATGCTGACATTGTTACTGATGTTGTTGTTGTTGGTGGCTTGAGGGATGCTGTTGTGTTCTGCGTGTAGCACCCGCCCAGCCATGCTGAAACAATGCCATGGCCAACATCCCTTCAGCTGTCTAGCCAGACTTGCCTGAAGGCATCTGTACCTGCGGCCATGCCTGTGTGCTTTCTTTGGCATCTGGCTTTCTTTGCCATTCCTTGTTTTCCTTTTGAAAAACCCAGCATGGACTGCAAAGGGTATGGTCACCGTTCAGTGGGTTTAGGGAGGGGATCCGGGTGTCCGGTAAGGCTACTAGCTGAGGTCCTTGAGTTGGGTGAGAAATTACCCTGGGTTGGGGGCAACCTAGGATGCAGGTGAGACCTGGGGAAGGTGAGGCCCACAGAGCCTTCCCCAAGGGGCTTTTCCTTCCCTCCAGCTCCCCTCTTCCTCCTCCCTGCAACTCTCTTTCTGTCTACCCTTGTTGTTCTCTGATCCACTTATTCAGCAGACTCACTGGGGGCCCTTGGTACCAGGCCCTGAGAGGGCCTCTGAGGTACAGAGATAAATACGGCACTATTTTAGGCCACAAGTGACTGCGAGCACCTTGAGCACAGGGAGCTGGCCTACCTTGTTCATCACAGCATTCCCAGCACCTGTTGAATGGATAAATGAATGAATGAATGAATGCATGCAGCCATGCCACCCCTGTCTCCAGGAGCTCACACACTGGTGAGACCATCAGTGGCTGCAGTGGTGTGTAGCCCAAGGGAGGGAGGGATCAACTCTGCCTAAGGGGTCCAGAAAGCTTTCCTCAATAGGTGGCGCCTGACCTGGACATGACAAAGACCCAAGTGGGAGGAGGGAAGAAGGAAAGGCTGTGCATCTGCAGAAACCAGCCTTTACTTGGGGCCAGCTGACCTCACTTCTCCCCCTCCTTACTTCCTGAGACTTGATGGGGGCTGCTGGTCAGTGACGAGCCTCTTGGGCACGAGGCCCTGGTGAGCTGCCTCCTTGGGTTGGGTTGGGGTGGAGCTTGGTCAAAGCCTTGCTGGAGGGTGCTAGTATGGGCCCAAGTGCAGCTTGGGGATGGCCTAGAATCCTCATGGAGTCCAGAAGGGTCCTTAGAAATTGGCTGCCCTAGTGGTTCCCAACTGGGTTCCTCGAAGCCTTGGGATTCCACTGAGGTACCTCTGCAAATGAGAAGCGGACTGAAGGCCCCAGCCCCAGGCATAGCAGCACCTCTATTCCATCTTCCCCTTCCATGGCTTTTTGTTAGAGGATCAAAATCCTTACCGTGGCTGGCAGGGACCATGGCCCAGCCCCCCTGGGTCTTTTGATCTTCCCCATATACCAGTTTCACACTCCTAGCCATGCTGTTCCCTGCGTCTGGGACATCCAGTGGATTCCTATGTATCCAGGCCTTTGCTTCCTCAGGGAAGCCCTCCTGAGCCCCCAGAAGGACCCTGCACCATCCTCCCATCCCCTGGCACCCCGGTCTGCCCCTGGCACCCTTTCACTTCCCGTCTCACATTCCGTATTGAAACCATTTGTTCTCTGCCTTCCCACCCACAGTCAGCTCCAGGGGGCAGGAAGGAGGCCTGTCTTCTTTGCTGCTCTGTTCCCAGGGGCCAGCCCAGGGCCTGCAACAGGAGGTGCTCAGCGAATTATTGAAATAAACTGTCTTTTCCAGCTCCTGTGGATTGTAGATGGACTGAGGTCCAAAGTGGGATGTGACGGTCCCAGGGTCATGCAGCAGGTCAGCAGCAGAGGCAGCCTGTGTGTCCTCTGTCTCAGGCTCCTCCCACTGATCCCTGTGACCTCTCCAGGGCTCTTCTCTCACCTTCCCTGGGTGAATCCTCTCCTGTTCTGTCCCCTACTCCCTGTCTTAATCCTTGCACTTCCTCTGAACACTCTCTGGAACATCTGCAAGCTGGGATGGGCATGGGAAGCTGGCAGTGGCTTTGTCTCCCACTGGAACACAGGAAGTACCCCACCCTCAGCTCTGAACACTTGGCCTGGACCCTTCTTCTCTAAGCCCCAGCCTGGGAAAGGCTCCCCTGGCCCCAGTGTGGCATTCCTGGCCCAACTTTGCCAAGGGCCTCAGCTGGTGAAGGCCAGGAAATGGCGGGCAGGGGGTGCTGGCATCCAGACCCTCATGGATGAGGTCGGGGTATTTTCAAGAAGCGGCTTCCTGTCCCAGCTGCTCCCCCATCTCACTTGTGATGGGGGGCCCCAATTGCAAGAGGCGGTCAGGGCAGAGAGGGCTTGGTGAGGAGTGGCTGGCGGCCAGGGTGGGATGAACGATGACACCAGAGAGGCCAGACCACTTCTGGGAAACACCCTTGAAAATCGATTCCTGGTGCGGAAAACCAGCAGGCAAAGCGGGGTCTAGCAGGGTCTTTCGGGGTCTTGTGGGCTGTGGCATGTTCCCCTCTTTCCTCTAGGGCTGCCATGCCCAGGGAGGCTCGGTTCCACCCGGTTCTGCCAGGTTCCCAAGGAACAACTGCCCATCTGGAACAACTGCCCTGCTGCCGCCAGCTAGGCAGGGACAAGAACAACAACAATGACAGCCGTGATGTTTACTTAGCAATTCCTACTTCACTGTGCTCCAGGAGGGACTTGGGGCAGTGTTCAGTTTTGCAAATGATCAAATGCTCTCACATAGTAGGCGCACAGCAAATATCAGTGGAATATGACCATCTTATTCCCTTGGGCCTTCACAACAACCTTGACAAGCGGGAAGTATTACTATTTCCATTTTGCACATGAGGAATCTGAGGCTCCCAGGTTAAGAGTTTTACGCCAGGGCTCCTAGTGTGTGTGAGCAGCCCTGCGGCTTTGACTGCAGATCCCACAGTCTACAGTGGGCAAGTAGGGGTGCGTGTGGCAGAAGGCCCTAGAGGCGGCTCCCGTCCTGGGCAGCCAGGAGAGTGCTGAGGAGACAGAAATCGTAGACTGTGGTGCCACAGGCTCCAGAACAAACAGGCAACCCACCAAGGAACACTTTCTAGTGTTTGCTTACTTTTTCTTCTGATTATTACAGTAAGGCATGCTTATTAGAGGAAATACAGAGAAGTAGAAAGAAGAAAATAAACACACCACCCAGTGGCAAATGAGGCTAAACCAGAGGTGAGGGGCAGGTGGGGGCGTTGAAAGCAGGACACTTTGGGCTTACAGTTCTCTTCTGCCCCTGGGACAGTGACTCCAATTTCCTGAGACTCAGTTTCCTTGTTTGTAAGATGGGAATAAGAATCCCTTTCAACATCATGGGAGGATTGTCTGAATAAGATGAGCTGATGCTTGTAAAGAGCCTTTCATGGATCATGTGAGTCTACCATGGTGTTATTGTGGAAGAGTGGCCTCCACCTTCCCCACAACCATCGTCCCATCATTAGAGCCATGCTGTATAGACTTTTGAATCCTGCTTAAAAAAAAATCTTTATTTTGAAATCACTATGGATTCGCAGGGATTCGCAAAGAGTACAGAGGGGTTCCATATACCCTTCATCCAGTTTCTCCCAATAGTAACATCTTACATAGCTCTAGTTTGATATCAAAGCCAGGCAGTTGACATTGGGACAATGTGTTGTATAGTTCCCTGCTTTTTCTCTTTTTTCTTTTCTTTTCTTTTTTCTTTTCTTTTTTTTTTTTTTTGAGGCAGAGTCTTGTTCCGTTGCTCAGGCTGGAGTGCGGTAAGGTGATCTTGGTCCATGGCAACTTCTGCCTCCCAGGTTCAGGTGATTCTCCTGGTGCGGAAAACCAGGAGTCTCAGCCTCCCAAGTAGCTCGGACTACAGGCATGTGCCACAACACCTGGCTAATTTTTGTATTTTTAGTAGAGACGGGATTTCGCCATGTTGGCCAGGCTGGTCTCGAACTCCTGACCTCAAGTGATCTGCCTGCCTTGGCCTCCCAAAGTGCTGGGATTACAGGCATGAGCCACTGGGCCCGGGCAGTTCCCTGCCATTTTATCACATGTGTAGATTTGTGTAACCACCACCACACCCCAGATACAGAACACAAAGACCCCTGTGCTACCCCTTTATAACCATGCTCCCCTTCCTCCTGCAACCATCTCTAACCTCTGGCAGTCCCTAATCTGTTGATCTACCATTTCATCATTTCAAAAGCATTATAGAATTGAACTTATACAGAATGTGACTTTGAGTTGGCTTTTTTTTTTTTTTTTTTTGAGACAGGATTCTCGGCTCACTGTAGCCTCACCCTCCCGGGCTCAAGCAATCCTTCTACCTCAGCCTCCAGTGTAGCTGGGACTACAGGCACATGCCACCATGCCTGGCTAATTTTTGTAGGTTCTTTTTTGTTTTTGTTTTTGTACAGGTGGGGTTTTGCCATGTTGCCCAGGCTGGTTTCAGACGCCTGAACTCAAGGGATCCACCGGCCTTGGCCTCCCAAAGTGCTGGCATTATAGGAGTGAGCCATTATGCCCAGCCCCAGCATGACTCTTTAGAGATTCACCCAGGTGTTGTATATATCAGGAGTTGATTCCATTTCATTGCTGAGTGTTAGTCCATGGGATGGATGAGCCATGGTGTGCCTAACCATTTGGCCATTATAAATACAGCTGCTACGAATGTGTGTGCACAGGTTTTGTGCAGACACCAACTTTCCTATCTCTGGGATAAATGCCCAGGAGCACCACTGCCGTGTTGTGTGGTATGCGTATGTTTGGTTTTTAAAGGAACTGCTAAATTTGGTGGCAAGTGGCAAGAGATGAGGCAGCAGAGACAGAGACTGAGGGACAGGACATGGGGTGATTTGTGCTAGAAACATAACTCCAGCCACAGGGGGCCTGGGTGATTGGGGGAAAGAGGCAGGGAGATCATGGAGACCCCCGAGCATCCAGGGAATGTGGGAATCATAGCCAGATGGAACCTCGGAATCTCTAAGCTGGGGGAGCCCCCAAAATGTTTGATTCCCTCCCTTTGCAGTCATGGAAGTGAGCCCTGAGGAAGGCAAGTGACGAGCCCAAGGTCACACGGAATGATGGTGGCAGAACCAGAATAAGGGTAAAGAAGGGGGAGACTGAGTGAGCTCCTGGCCCCATGATGGATATCAGAGGCACCACTCAGGGAACCCTCCCCGCTGCCCCTAGCTTCCACCACCCATCCTTCACCCCGCCACAGCCTTCCCGCAGAGTTTGGACTGTCACATTGCTGAGACCCCGGATGCTGAGTCTCTCCCAAGCTTACTCCTGCCTAGGCCTCTCCGGAGACCACCTTCTTGGGCAACAGCCAGGCTTCCCAGCTAAAATCTGATGCAACTAATGGAAGCTGTTGGCCAAAAGGCCTCTCTGTGAATTGGGGCCTAATCAGAGGCGGCTGCAGCCACAGCTGGGCTGTGGGAAGGGTGCGGCCCACAGTGCTGGTCCCCCTGGCATCCCTTCTGCTGTGGCCACAGAAGAAGAGGACCAAGTTCCAGGCTGTGGGGTCTTCATGGACCCCCATTTGTTCATTCCACAAGATTTACTGAAGACAACCACATGCCAGGTGCTGGCAACACAGCTGTGACCTAGACTGATGTAAGGCAGATGGCCGTGGCGCTGGCTTCACGGGGCTGGCAGTCTAAACACGGCGGGAGGTGGGGATCAGGTAGACAGGGCCCTCTCCCTTGGAAAGCGAGGCAGGGAGGGGGATGGACGCTGCCCTGGAGAGAGTGTGCCTGGGCTTGAGACGATGGGATTAGGGAAGGATGAGAAGGAGGGGCCAGGCAAAGATCTGGGGGAGAGCATTCCAGGCAGGGGGAGCAGCAAATGCAAAAGCAGAACTTTGAACCAGAAGTCCTGGGTTCAAAGCCTGAGGCTGCCACAACGTGCTGAGGGGCCTCGGGTCAGCGCCCTTTCACGTCAGGTAGCCTGTTGGAGTTGGACTCGCTCATGCTTCCAAGCCTTAGTTTTGTTTTGTTTTATTTTATTTTATTTTATTTTATCTTATTTTATTTTATTTATTTTACTTTAAGTTCCGGATACATGTGCAGAATGTGCAGGTTTGTTACATAGGTATACATGTGCCACGGTGGTTTGCTCACCTATCATCAACGCGTCATCTAGGTTTTAAGCCCTGCATGCATTAGGTATTTGTCCTAATCCAAGCCTTAGTTTTGGATAAGGGAAGACTGGGAAAGCCACATGGGGTGTGGAAGGGGAGCTGAGATTTTAGAGGTGTGGAAAGTCCACCGGAAGCCTGCTGCTCTGTGCTGCAGGCAGACAGCAGGCTCAAGCTTTCTGTGCTTTGGCTAATTGAATTAACTCTTAGCACTTGAGCTGCCAATGCCCCCAGCTCTAGGTTTCTCACATTCAGCCAACTACGACAGTAATTTAGGAAAGGGTATTACCGTATTCATTTCTCCAGGGTGGCTGGAGAGAATCATCCTGCAGGTGGTGCCCCTGAGGAGGTAGACCAGATGGCTCCAGGAAGGGCTGGGCCTCTGATGGGAATTGGGGAGCTTAAGAATAGGCAGGTGGAAAAACTGCTGTGAGACCCAGAGCTCCCCTCCTGTCCTCACTCTGGGGAACCCCCAGAATGATGGGGAGAATCAGCCCCTGTTTTGGGGAGCTACCGGATGGGGGAGGCATAGCAATTGCCCTGATAGAGTTTCCTGTCTGATTCTTAAAACCAAACCAAAAGACAGAAACATATACCAGGAAAGGTAAAAATAAAATGGGACCTGGTTGCTGTGGACTCCGAGAGAGCATTGCAGAGGCATTTGTTTTGCGTGAACTCTGGAGCAGGCAGAGAGATGCCTGATTGGGCCAAGGTGCTCGTGGGTGGGTGGTGAGAGACGCGGGAGCAGTGGGCTCAGGAGAGTCAGCCTGCCTGGCTGTGTGGCCTTGGGTCTGCTATTTCACCTTTGTGTTCCATCTATAAAACAGGAGGTTGTGGAGTTTAAATTAACTCATATCTTCCGAAGAGCGTGGAACAGTGCCTGGCACATAGTAAGTGCTTGACAAATAGATATTATTTGGGTTATGTCTGCTCTCCCCACTTTGCAGTGAGAAGATAGGCTCAGGGAGAAGCAGTAATTTGCCTGCAGCCCCTCAGCTTGTCGGTGGCTGTACCGGGACTTGAACCCAGACACCCTGACTCTGCACTGGGTCATCTATTCTCTGCAGTGTTCCCACTATGCCCACGTTAACGACCCTCCAGGATCCTCACAGTCGCTTTGTGAAGCCATCCAGGGAGGGATCAGTGCCCTGTTCTGCAGATGAGAAACTGAGGTCCAGAGAGCACTGACTATCTACAGCCTGGAACCATATCTTGTTCTCTGTAGCATCTCCAGCCCTTGACCCATAGGCTGTGATCAGACAACAGTTGTTAAGTCGAAGATGAAAAGAGGAAGGAATTGGGGGTGAGGGTCGAGGGTAAATAGGGAACTTAGGATGATTTAATGGCTTCTAGACTGGGGCTGACAATCTAACCCATTTCTTTTGCATCCCAGGCTAGCCTCTCTCTCCCTGTGCCACACGGCCCATCCTAGATTCAGACGTCTGACTTGGGCTTCCACCCCAGGCCCCTCCTCTGGGCTGGAGTGTCTCGTTTACAGCCTGTACCCCTAAGCTGGGGAGGTATATGAGGAGGGGGTGGGGCATGGAGCCTCTGAGCCCGGGTGCTGAGGCTTCATGTTCAGGGCCTTGAGAAACCTCACACCTGGCTGGGGAAGATGACAAGCACGGCAGAACAGTGTTTGTGACGTCCTGTGAATTAATCTGAGCATCCTGGGCCCCGGGCAGTACAAGCGGTGGCAGCAGGGGGAATCCTGTCTCCAGCCTTGATTAAATCAGAACACGCTGCCAGTCCATACCCATTAGCACAGTCAGAGAGGGCAGCTAAGGTGGAGAAGACATGACTGATGAGGGGAGGGGGCACCAGGGTGTGGGGTACAGGGCCAGGCAGAGGCTTGGGCAGCCCAGACAGGGCAGGAGCCTAAGAAGGGCTCACTGGACTTGGCCCTGCATCTGGGCAACAGAGCTCCCCATCTCCAACCACCCTCGCCTGGTGATGCAAGCTGCTCCTGAGGGTCTTGGGTGAGTACCAGCTGAGCAAGTTCATGTGGTCCCTGCAGACCCCAGGGGTACTTATTATTCTGTATGCATAGAGGAGACTTCTCAAACTGGGTGTTGTTGGCTGAGTAGGAGTTTTCTTGGCTCACTGGCCTTATCTCTTATTTTCTCCCCTTCCCACGGTTGGCTAATTCACACCTCTGTGCCTTTGCACATGCCGTTCTCTCTGGCTTCTTCCTTCCCCTACTGTGCCACCTGGCAAACTCCTACATCTTGTGGAAATAAAAAAGACTGACCCAATGAGAAAAGCAAAGGCTATTTATTCTGAGCTTGCTGTAGCAAGGGAGTCAGCCTCCATCACTTGTGTTTTGGCAGAGATTCAAAGACAGCAGCGGTGGGGGGAAAAGAGAAGCCTCGGGTGTGGCCCGATGGGAGGCCATGCGCATGAGGAGGCTAGAGGTGGCTAACTAGAAGCAGAGCTTCCCGTGTGATTGGTTAGGGGTGCACATTTGGCTTTGTCTGGTTGTAAGTTGGATGCAGGAACAAAACTTAGGGAAGCTGTCAGTTATTAATCAGGGCCTGACCCTTTTGGGTCTATTGTTATAGAAGTTATTGTTTAGCTTTCTGGATTGTCCCTAGAGATAGCATGTCTGACTTCCAGCAGGCTGGCTTCCTGGGTTATTTTTTCCTTTTGCAGATGAGGGAGTTTGTTTCTTGGGTGGCAGGGTGCTGTGGGTTGTGGGTTAAAGTTCTATTTTTATATATGGTCTGATCATTGTCTATTTGTATATTCAGTCTTTCAACATCGTTCAAAAACAAGATCAAGGGCCACTGCCTCCAGGAAGCCTTCCCTAGCCTCCAAGATCAGAGTGGGTGTCCTCCTTCCATGCTCCCATACTCCGCTCCAAGGAGGCATCTTGGTCATTAGCTCAGACGATTACGGGTTTGAATCTCATTTCCTTTCCCATTAGCAGTGCATGTCCTGAGCCATGCGACTTATTGCCACCTGCCCAGCAAGCATCTGGATGGTTGGTGATCATTTGTTTATGAATCTCTTTCCTCTTTAGACTTGGGGTGGGGGATGCTGGGGGATGCAGGTCCCGCCACTCCCCATCAACCACCTACCTGGACTCAAGTGCAGCCCTGGTACTGCACAGATATTCTTACCTGTCAGCCTGACCCCCACTAAACTGGAAGCTCCTTGAGGGCAAAAGTGATTTCTTATTCATCATGGTTATCCTTTTATGAGACAGGGTCTGGCTCTGTTGCCCAGGCTGGAGTTCAGTGGCATGACCATAGTTCACTGTAACCTCCAACTGCTGGGCTCAAGTGATCCTCCTGCCTCTGCCTCCTAAGTTGCTGGGACTACAGGTATATGCACAACCATGCGTGGCTAATTTTGTTTTGTTTTGTTTTGTAGAGACAGGGTCTCACTTATGTTCCCCAGGCTGGTCTTGAACTCCAGGCCTCAAGTGATCCTCCCACCTCGGCCTTCCAAGTGCTGGGGTTAAAGGCGTAAACCACTGTACCTGGCCTCCTCTCAGGTCTTAGTGCTTAGCTCAAGATCTTCCCAGGAATGGCAGCCAAGAGGTTAACTGATAAGTGAATAAATGAGTAAGTGAATGAATGAATGCACAGTGTCTCAGATGATCTTTTCCTTCCTTTTCCCACTCACAGGCATGAGCAGACCTCCCCTCCTTCCTTGGTTCTAATAGGAAGCCTCTGTGTGTGTGTATGCGTGTGTGTGTGTGTGTGTGTGTATGTGTTTGGGGGTGGATAGCTGGGACCCATGCCCCTTGGAGGAGGTTTATACTGAAGGAAAGTTGGAGAAACGGGAAGAGGAGGATGCAGAGGAGAACAAGGGCTCCATTAAGGGCAGCCTTTGCCAACTTGAACTCCTCAGTGGCAGGTCAGGCTTCCCCTAGAGGGGATAAGTTCCCTGTCACCGGAGGTGTGTAACCAGGATCGGAGGTGCTACAGAGCCTTTGTTCATTCATTCACTGTTTTTTTTTTTTTTTTTTTGAGGCACGGTCTCTCTCTGTTGCCCAGGCTGGAGTGCAGTGGTGCTATCTCGGCTCACCCCAACCTTCTCCTCCCGGGTTCAAGTGATCCTCCCACCTCAGCCTCCCTTGTAACTGGGACTACAGGTACTCGCCACAATGCCAGGCTAATTTTTTCATTTTTTGTAGAGAGAGGATTTCACCATGTTGCCCAGTTTGGTTTCGAACGCCTGAGCTCAAGTGATCCTCCTGCCTCAGTCTCCCAAAGTGCTGGGATTATAGGTGTAAGCCTCCATGGCCAGCCATTCACTGATTTTTGTATGCATTTATCGAGCACCTCTTTATGCTGATGGATAAAAAACATAAATTTTAGGGTGGAAAATTTAATCAGATCTGTGATTTCGAAAGCATAGTGTATGTGGAATGAGAACCCTATTTATCCCTCCCTGGCCAAAAGTGTCTTAACTCTATGTTACAGGAGATTTCTGACAGCCCTCCATCTCTCCCTCTCTCTAACTTTCACAAATCACAGAAAAGAGGAAAAAGCCATTCTCGGAAAAACGCATGCCTAACCACAAAGAAAGGCAGTTCTCATTAAAAGCTCAGCAACTAAGGGTGGACAAGTAGTTGTCACTTCAGGATGTCAAGGAGCTGATGAGCTGAGCCCCTGCTGTCAGCAACAGATTTTTATTTTAAAGTTGTCTTTTTCTAAAATTTTGTATTGCTGTACATCCTAAACACAGAAAAGAGCACAAATTGTAGGCATGCAGCTGGAAAATTTTTCACCAGTGCACCTGGGAAGTCAGCATCCAGGTCAAGAAATAGAACATCACTGGTTTCCCAAACCTCCCCTGAATCCCTCCTGCCAGTCACCACCCCTCAAAAATAGCCGCTTTCCTATACATGGGATCACACAACACATTCCATTTTGTGCTTGACTTCTTCTACTTGAACTGCTGTTATGTATGGTTAGTTGATCTTCATTCACTGATTCTCAGTGTCTTGTAGTATTCTATTCCGTTGCACGAATAAACCTCAGTTTCTTGATCTGTTCTACTCTTGAGGGAAATTTGAACATGTCCCTTCCTTCTGAAGGCAACCACTGCCCTGATTTCTACCCCCATGGATTAGTTTTGCTTGTTCTAAATGGAATCCTACGGTAACACTATCCATTTGACTTGTTTATCTCGTTTATTGCCTGTCTGCCTGACTAGGATATAAACACCATAGGTATGGATTTTTGTTTGTCTTNCTGAAGGAGTTGGAGAAACGGGAAGAGGAGGATGCAGAGGAGAACAAGGGCTCCATTAAGGGCAGCCTTTGCCAACTTGAACTCCTCAGTGGCAGGTCAGGCTTCCCCTAGAGGGGATAAGTTCCCTGTCACCGGAGGTGTGTAACCAGGATCGGAGGTGCTACAGAGCCTTTGTTCATTCATTCACTGTTTTTTTTTTTTTTTTTTTTTTTTTTTTTTTTTTTTTTTTTTTTTTTTTTTTGAGGCAAGGTCTCTCTCTGTTGCCCAGGCTGGAGTGCAGTGGTGCTATCTCGGCTCACCACAACCTTCTCCTCCCGGGTTCAAGTGATCCTCCCACCTCAGCCTCCCTTGTAACTGGGACTACAGGTACTCGCCACAATGCCAGGCTAATTTTTTCATTTTTTGTAGAGAGAGGATTTCACCATGTTGCCCAGTTTGGTTTCGAACGCCTGAGCTCAAGTGATCCTCCTGCCTCAGTCTCCCAAAGTGCTGGGATTATAGGTGTAAGCCTCCATGGCCAGCCATTCACTGATTTTGTATGCATTTATCGAGCACCTCTTTATGCTGATGGATAAAAAACATAAATTTTAGGGTGGAAAATTTAATCAGATCTGTGATTTCGAAAGCATAGTGTATGTGGAATGAGAACCCTATTTATCCCTCCCTGGCCAAAAGTGTCTTAACTCTATGTTACAGGAGATTTCTGACAGCCCTCCATCTCTCCCTCTCTCTAACTTTCACAAATCACAGAAAAGAGGAAAAGCCATTCTCGGAAAACGCATGCCTAACCACAAAGAAAGGCAGTTCTCATTAAAAGCTCAGCAACTAAGGGTGGACAAGTAGTTGTCACTTCAGGATGTCAAGGAGCTGATGAGCTGAGCCCCTGCTGTCAGCAACAGATTTTATTTTAAAGTTGTCTTTTCTAAAATTTTGTATTGCTGTACATCCTAAACACAGAAAAGAGCACAAATTGTAGGCATGCAGCTGGAAAATTTTCACCAGTGCACCTGGGAAGTCAGCATCCAGGTCAAGAAATAGAACATCACTGGTTTCCCAAACCTCCCCTGAATCCCTCCTGCCAGTCACCACCCCTCAAAATAGCCGCTTTCCTATACATGGGATCACACAACACATTCCATTTTGTGCTTGACTTCTTCTACTTGAACTGCTGTTATGTATGGTTAGTTGATCTTCATTCACTGATTCTCAGTGTCTTGTAGTATTCTATTCCGTTGCACGAATAAACCTCAGTTTCTTGATCTGTTCTACTCTTGAGGGAAATTTGAACATGTCCCTTCCTTCTGAAGGCAACCACTGCCCTGATTTCTACCCCATGGATTAGTTTTGCTTGTTCTAAATGGAATCCTACGGTAACACTATCCATTTGACTTGTTTATCTCGTTTATTGCCTGTCTGCCTGACTAGGATATAAACACCATAGGTATGGATTTTTGTTTGTCTTGTTTATTGCTAAATTCCCAGCCTCTAGAAAAGTGTCCTAGATTAGATTTCCAGAGGTGCTCAGTCTCTAGGTACATGTCATACTCAGTAAAATATTTGTTGAATAAATAAAGTTATAGAGTTGCCTTTTCATTCACCCATTGGCTCATTGTTTCTTCTTAGAGAGACAGGAGAGAACATTAAGCAAGAGGGGCCTGGAGTTTTGGTTTGGGGCTCCATAAATAGCTACGAGCATTGTTGCAAAAGGCACAAGCACACCTGTTGAATATGTACTTAGGAGTAGCACTGGTGAGCCATAGGGAAGGCACACGTTCACCTTTACAGACACTGCAAAAACAGTTTTCCAAAGTGATCATGCCAGTTCACGCCCTAACAGCAGAGCATGAAGAGATCCACCACATCCTCCACAGTACTTAGTGTCTTCTCCTGTGTCCTCATTCTGATATGTAGTTTTAATTTGCATTTCCTTAATGATTCCTGACATTGAGTATCTTTTCATGTTCATTAGCCATTTGGGTGTTTCTTTTGTCAAGTATCTGTTCCAATCTCTTGAACATATTTCTATGGGTTTGTCTTTTTCACATTTATTAGTAGAAAACTTTTAAGAAATATAATGGATATGAGTCCCTTGTCAAATATATTCAAATATCTTATCTTTCTCTGTAGGTTGCATTTTCACTTTCCTAATGATACTGTTCGATGAATAGCAGCTCTTAATTTTAACATAGCCAATTTAGATTGTTTTCTTTGATGGGTGGCACATTTTAGAGCTGTTGAAGAAATTTCTGCCTGCTTCAAGGTCACAGAGATGTTCTGTTTTACTGTAAAATTTTACTATTTTACCTTCCCCATTTAGATCTGCAATCCATCTGGAATGATGTTCTGTGTATGGTGTGAGGAAGGGTTTAGATTTTTTTTTTTTTTTTGTATGGATTTCCAATTCCCACTGCTGTTTATTGGGATGTTCAGTTATTGGTGGAGGTAGGGAAGGTCGGGGCGGGTGG
>NW_016814761.1:1854473-1921415 GCF_001698545.2 Rhinopithecus bieti | reverse complement strand
TCCTTCCTTCCTTCCGTGATACTTGATGTAAAATCCCCCTACCCTGCCATGACACTCTATGTAAAATCCCTCTACCCCACCCTGGTTTTCTTCTTATTTTCTCCCTAGTATTTAGAACCATCTGACATTATATCTATTTTCTATACATATTGATTTTACTGATTCTTGACTGAGGTTTACTTTGTATACATACAGTAAGATGCACAGGCTTTACATATAAAGTTTGATGAGTTTTGGTAAATATCTACTTCTGGCTGGGCACGGTGGCTCATGTCTGTAATCCCAGCACTTTCGGAGGCCAAGGCAGACAGATCACCTGAGGTCAGGAGTTTGAGACCAGCCTGGCCAACATGATGAAACCTCATCTCTACTAAAAAATACAAAAATTAGCTAGCTGGGCATGGTGGCGGACATCTGCAATCCCAGCTACTTAGGAGGCTGAGGCATGAACCCAGGAGGTGGAGGTTGCAGTGAGCTGAGGTGGTGCCACTGCACTCCAGGCTGGGCAACAGAGCGAGGCTCTGTCTCAAACAAAACAAAACAAAACAAAACAAAACAAAACAAAACAAAACAAAACACTACTTCCGTGTACCAACTCTCCAAACAAGATAAACAACATTTCCACCACCCCGGAGAGCCCCTTATGCCCCTTCCTCCAATCCTCCTTCCGAGGGCAATCACTGCCCTGATTTCTATCCTTATAGATTAGTTTTGCTTGTTCTTGGACTCCATATAAACAGAACTCTATAGTAACACTATCCATTTGGCTTGTTTATTTTGTTTACTGCCTGTCTGCCTGACTAGGATATAAGTACTGTAGGTATGGATTTTTGTTTGTCTTGTTTATTGCTGAATTCCCACCTTCCAGAACAGTGCCTTAAATTAGATTTCCAGAGGTGCTCAGGCTCCAGGTACATGTCACACTCAGTAAAAGATTTGCTGAATAAACAAAGTTATAGAGTTGCCCTTTCATTCACCCACTGACTCATTGTTTCTTCTAAAGAGAGGCAGGAGAGAAGGTTAAGCGAGAGGGCCCTGGAGCCAGACTGCACCCTGGCTCCATCTCTCACCTGCTCTCTAAACTAGGCCAAGTCACCTTAGTGTCCTCATTTATAAAGTGGGGATGTGAATGGTTCCTACAACATAGGGTTGTGAGGATGGAAGGAGTCAATGGTTATAAGACAATTTTGTGAGCATTCAGTAATTGCTAATTCTTATAATTAATTAATTAGTCAGCTGTTTGCTTATTTACTCTCAGAAGTCATCTAGGCCATTCATTCATTTATTTGTTCAACACGCATTTATTGAGGATCTACTTGGTGACACATGTTGGTGTTAGCACATTGAATGATTAAGTCCTCACCTTCCTGGAGGCTGGCATTTTGGTGGGACAATGTGTTAGGGGTACAGTCTAAGCTACTAGAACAAATAAACCCAACAATACCGTGGCTTAAACAATTAGCTTTTTTTTGTTTACTTATTTGTTTGTTTTACCTTGAATAACACTCTACAGGTAAGTGATCCAGGCCTACTAGGGACAACTGTGTCATCCTCAACATGTGGCTTCTACCTCTGGGTCAAAGATAGCTGCTACAGCTCCTGCCATTTCTTCTGTAACCCAGCAAGCAGGAAGTGGGAAAGGGCAAGATAAATGTCTGTGCTTTCCTTTTAACCAGAAGGGTCTGGAATCACTTTTACTCGCATTTCGCTGACCAGAACTTTGTCATGTGACCACACCTAGACACAAGGAAGTCTGCGGATTAGAATCTCTGGCTGATGTTTCTAAGAGTTCAGGATCTAGTGGCCTGGGGCACTGACCCCAAATCACCCAGGTGAGCCAGGCCCATTGTGGGGTTGCTTGGGATATATCCAAGCTTGGACTACCAGATTTAGCAAATCAAAAGACAGGACGCCCAGTTAATTTGAATTTCAAATAAATAATTATATTTGAGCTATATTTACACTGAAAAGTGATTTGATATGGTTTGGCCTGTGTCCCCACCCAAATCTCATCTCAAATTGTTATCCCCACGTGTCAAGCAGGGGAACCTGTAATCCTAACCTGTGGAAGGAGGGAGGCAATTGGATCACAGGGGTGGTTCTCCTATGCTGTTCTCTTGATGGTGAGTGAGCTCTCACGAGATCTGATGGTTTTATAAGTGCTTGGAAGTTCCTCCTTCACTCTTCTTTTTCCTGTCGCCTTGTGAAGAAGGTGTCTCGCTTCCTCTTCACTTTTCACCATGGTTGTAAGTTTCCTGAGGCCTCCCCAGCCATGCTGAATTGTGAATCAATTAAACCTCTTTCCTTTATAAATTACCCTGTCTCAGGCATTTCTTTATAGCAGCGTGAAAACGGACTAATACACTATTCATTTTCTATTTGAAATATTGTATTTTATTTGTCCTTTCTCCTAAAAGCTCTTCCTTGGATAAGGCCCAAACTCGCTTTCCCCAGGCCCCCCATTCCATCCCAGCTCTGCCTCTGAAGCCACATGGGACAGACGTATACTCCACAGGACTTAGCTGTGCACTTACTGAGTGATAAACATTGCAGGCAGACACAGAAGGCTCAGGTGATGGGCACCTGCTTTCTGGGGCACAGCAGTCTGTATGGGCAGCTGCGTCTTTCCCAGGAAGGTGCATTAAACAGAGGCCCATAGTTTGTCATATGGTACAGCCCAGAGGCTCCCATCCCAAGGATTTAACTTCATTAGGCAGAGGCTTCCCTGAGAGGGCTTCTTGGAGGAGCTGAGCCTGGAGCCTGGAGTTTCCATGTGGTGCCAGGGCAAAGCCCGAGTCTCAGAATCACTCCAGCCAGGAGACAAATCCCAGCTCTGTTCCTTTCTCCCTGCGTGACTGTGGACAAGTCCCTTCACTCTGCAAGTCTGAGTTTTTCTCCTCTGTAAAATGGGGATCAGAATAGAACTCACCTCACAGGGTGGTGGTGAAGATCAGTTGAGACAATGCTTTTATAATGCACCTGAGACAGGTTTATCTTGCAAAATAAGCTCTAGACGGATGTCTCTTGTTGTGCTGTTAATATTTTTATTGGGTCTTTCAAGGGAGCAAAGGATTGAGATTGCTATGTGGGAGGCAGAGGACTTTCAGAGCAGGATAGGGGTGGGGGGAGAACAAAGGCGAAGAGGTAAAAGGGGTTGAGGTCGCCACCCTGGGCACCCCGAGGCTGGGCTTGGCATGGTGGGTGGCCAGCTTGGGGACAGATTGGAGCCAGCAGGACCCCTAAAGGCCAGCAGCACCGTTCCTCCCCTTGTCTCTTCGCCTTGCCCCTGGGCACCCCTCTTGCTCAGTCCCTTGTGCCTCTTAGTTTCCGAGCCCTGCTCTGGCCCAGCCCACCGCGACCACGGCCACGGCCACGCTGTGGAATTTCCAATTTTCAGCTAATGTGCAGGTCGTGACAGAGGCTCAGAGGCCCTGGTCGGACATAATGGCAGAAGAATTGTAAATGTCGCCCTGAGTGAATGGCAATGAGGAAGGGCGGGGAGGGGACATTTTCCATCGGCCGCGGCGCCGAGCCCGGGAATACATTTTCTCTCGGAGTGTGTCGCATTAGATTTCCAGAGGTGCTCGGGCTCCAGGTACATGTCATTAGTAACAGTTTGGACGATAATGAATCCTTTTATTTCTTTTCCTCACAGCTCATGAATACATAACGAGGCCGCGCTCAGGCGCATCTGGCCCGGCCAGCGCCTGCCTCCGCCACCTAATCTCGTCCATACTCCAATATCCAGGCGGCCCAGCTGGGGCCTGCCTTAAAGGAGCCGCTGCCCTTTCCTGCCTGGGGATGCCGGGCCAGCCTAGCACCAGGCACCACCGAGACCTGGGCATGAAGGGGGATGGCAGACCTGGGGAAGGAAGAAGTCCCAAGTCTCTGGATTGCAGTGTATCCAGCAGGCACTCAACAATGTTGCTTAGTGAACAGTGACTGCCTGGCTGGGGTGGGGCTGTGTGAAGGCTCTACATAGACTATCTCCTTGAGCTTGGCTAACCACTCTACCAGTGGGGGCTTGTGATCCCATTTTACAGCTGCAGAAACTGAGGCTTAGAAGGATAGAGGCTCTGTCATGGCTTTAACAAGGCAGACTGAGCTCGTGCCTATAACTGGCTATCATCTAAGGGCATTTGACCAAGTGATTCTTGATTCTACAACAGGGTTCCCTACCAAGAATCCAGTTTTTATATGTATCATGAATCTGTTCTATTACTTTCCTGAGCAAATGTTTAGTGGAAGACCAGAAAAGTTAGTTCTTTTAAGTAGTTTTCCAGACGTCTACAATCCTCTTTTCCCAAGATTCCCTCCTCCCTCTCCACCCCTTTGACCCACTCTGTTTCTCTTCCCTATACTTGTCAGTTCCTCAAATTATTATCTTAAATCTCACACTCATTTATTTATTTTTATTATTTATTTATTATTATTATTTTTTTGAGATGAAGTCTCACTCTGTCACCCAGGCTGGAGTGCAGTGGCACGATCTCGGCTCGCTGCAGCCTCCACCTCCCGGGTTCAAGTGATTCTCCTGCCTTAGCCTCCTGAGTAGCTGGGACTACGTAGCACGCCACCACACCCAGCTAATTTTTGTATTTTCAGTAGAGATGGGGTTTCACCATATCGATCAGGCTGGTCTCAAACTCCTGACCTCAAGTGATCCACCCGCCTCGGCCTCCCAAAGTGCTGGGATTACAGGCAGGAGCCACTGCGCTCGGTCAATTCCACTTTTAAAATCTGAGCAATGTTGGCGTGATCTTTTGAATACTGGGCTGAGGAAGCAGCTCTAGGAGATCAGGTGTCTGGGCACCAGAATCAGACAGACCTGGATTAGCATCTTGGATCTGCTATTTACAGCTGTGGAATCTGGGGCAAGCCACTTTGCCTGCTTGTGCCTCAGCTTCCTCATCTGAAAAATGGGGATGGCACAGTGCCACCACACAGGGATATTGGGAAGATCAATGTGCTGATGCGTGCAAAGCTTTGAAAACAGTGCACACAATCGCTCAGTCAGTGTTGAATTTTTTTACCAAAAGTTTGGGGGTGGGGTGAGGGAGGAACTCAGATTAGGGCTCCACATGACTTCATCACCTCCACCATCCTCCTTGTCACCACCCCCACCGCCACCATTGTTATTTTGATCCTCACCCCAGCCACCAGGAAGCACTGGCCTGGGACCCAGATGCAGGTGCCTGGAATACCTGCAGCCCCAGGCCTAGGAGGATGGCACACACCTGCCTTGGGATGTGCCGACACCACCATATGCTATCAGGAATTCAGAGCTCCCCAAGGAACTTAGATCCAACTGGGATCACCCATGGTGTCACATGGTCATGAGGGTGAGTCCCCAGGCTCTAACCTATTATTTATTGAGTACCTACTATGTGCCAGTCCTGAAGCTAAGTTATTTACATTTATTACCTCATGTAATGCTCACAATAATCCTGAGAGGAAGGCATCATCATTCCTTTTTTATAGACAAGGAAACTGGGCTCAGAGAGGTTAAATAATTTGCCCAAGGTCACACAGCGGGTACAAGGAAGAGCCTGGATTCAAACCTAGATCTATCTCACTCCAAAATCCATGATCTTAACCATGAGAGAGCACTATGTCCACTTCTGGTTCCTGAGGTTCCATTCTGGCTAAGAAGTCTTCCAGGATTAAGGACAGGTGGAGTAAATGTCCCCTGTCCTCTTGGTGGCATCTGTACCCACTTGTCCCATGACCCGAGGCTTGTCTCACATAGATCTTATGCAAGTCTTGTCCCATGGCCAGTGACTTTAGGTCCAAGCATCTGGAGGGCAGACTTGGCCCTGGAAGGCTCAGGAATGCGGGAAGCTGGGCGTCAGTGCCTCAGTGTCCAGCCCTGCCCCTTTAGGTACCAGTGCCCTTGACCTAGACCTCACCACCCCACTTTGGCTACCAGCACCTCACACTTGTGGGGAGACAGTGTGGTCTGGGGAAACAGCACTGTTGGGAGAGTAAGGAGGCCTCCATCCCAGCCCCAGCTCAGCTGCCTCTTAGTTCTATGTCCTTCTGGCAAATGGTCCCTCTGCATCTCAGCACCCTTGTTTATTGGATGTGGATGCTAACACCCCTTCCCAGGCAGATACTGTACACACTCAGAATGAGGTTCAGTAGATGTTGGAACTCAGTAAATTTGGAAGCTCTCAGTAAACATTAAGCAATTGATATGGTTTGGATCTGTGTCCCCACCAAATCTCCCATTGAAATGTGGCCCCCAGTGTCAGAGGTGAGTTCTGGTGCGAGGCGATTGAATCTTGGAGGTGGATTTCTCACAAATGGCTTAGGATCATCCCCTTGGTGCTGTCCTTGCAATAGTGAGGTCTCCTGAGATCTAGTTGTTTAAAAGTGTGTGGTGCCTCCTCCTACCGCTTGCTCCTGCTTTCACCAGGTGACATGCCTGCTCCCGCTTCACCTTCTGCCATGAGTAAAAGCTTCCTGAGGCCTCCCCAGGAGCCGAGCAGATGCCAGCATCATGCTTTCTGTACAGTCTACAGAACCGTGAGCCAATTAAACTTCTTTTCTTTATAAATTATCCAGTCTCAGATATTTCTCTTTTTTTGAGACAGGGTCTCACTCTGTCACCCAGGCTGGAGTGCAGTGGCACCATCTTGGCTCACTGCAACCTCTGCTTCCTGGGTTCAAGCAATTCTCCTGCCTCAACCTCCCGAGTAGCTGGGACTCCACGCATGTGCCACCACACCTGGCTAATTTTTGTATTTTTTGGTAGAGGTGGGGTTTCACTGTGTTGGCCAGGCTGGTCTCAAACTCCCGGCCTCGAGTGATTCTCGTGCCTCAGCCTCCCAAGGTGCTGGAATTACAGGCATAAGCCACCGTGCCCAGCCCAGTCCCAGGTGTTTCTTTAGAGCAATGCAAGTATGGCCTATCACAACTATAATTTCAATCAGAACTATTCTTTGATTTCCTCCTCTTCATGCGTATTTGTGCAGTAGCCCATTCGTTCAGGGTCCCGTGAACCGAGTCCTTGCTCTCCTGCCTCTCTGTGTTCACTCTCTCCTCTCTTTAACCCATTTGGTGAGAGTTGCCCTCGTGACTCTCCTGATAGCCCACCTCTAATCGTGGCACTGCCATCTTTAGGAACCTTCGATGGCTCCCTCTTGCTTCCAAGACAAAGTTCAAACCACTTACCTTGACATTCAAAGCACTTCAGAAACCGTCTTGAACCTCCCTCCTCACTGTCCGATCTGAATTCTTAGCCTGCCCGAGAGAAACTTCTGTTTCCCCAGAAGGCACCCACCCAATGCGTGGGCTGTGCTGCCACCTTGGTTTTGCCTCTGCTGTGTCCTCTGCCTGGAATGCCTTCTCCACCTCCTCTCTCTCTTATTCCAGCTTGAGTTTCACCTCCTTCCAGGGAGTTGTGTCTTCGCCAATCTCTCTGAGCCTTTGTTTTCTCATCTGTCAAGTGGACACTCACCATGCCCGCACTGTGGCATTTTCTTGAACACCCAATGTTCTCCAAACACAGTAAGTGCTTTGAAAGTGGTGCCCACTGTGGGGTTTCTTCTTTTGATCCTCCCAATCTGCCAATACAGAGCTGGCCATGCTGGGTAACAACAGTGAAGCCCCTTAGACACCCCCATAGTGAGGACCTCCACCCATGCTCCCTGCACAGCCCTTTCCAGGCTCCCTGTTGACTTTGGTACACAATGGGGCTGCCTTGACTGGCCTGGAATTTCAGGCTGAATTTGATGTGACCTGTCCTTAAGGGCTGGCCTCTAAACCAAACCATATTCCCACTGAACTCCCAGTGCCCAGTGACCCCTGGGAGGTGGATGCAACCTAGCTGGGCCATTGCCCGGGGCCACCATCACCAGCTCCTGCCCAATGCTGCCTCCTGAACTAATTCCGTAATCCTGCCTCCTGCCTGGCCCCAGTGGCTCAGGAAGGGTTTGCTGGTCTGCTCTGATCCCACCTTCCTGCCCAGCCCAGATCTGCGGCCCCTGGGCCCCTCAGCCCCACGCTAGGGTCCTGCTGAGATTCTGAATCTCATTTAGAGCCCCTGCTTCACTGGCTTTGCCCCCCTGCCCCCACACCTCCAGCTAGGCCCTGTAACAGGATCCAGATGTTTACTCCCCTGTCCCCAGGGTCCCTGGCATAATCCGTGACAGTTGAGGGGGGCCAGAAGGGGCAGGCACAGCTGCAAGGACTGGGGCACGGAGGAGAGAAATGAGATAGGAGCCCCACTGTCTAGGGTCAGCAGAGGGATATACAGACACGCCCAAACCCAGGCACCCCCTGTCCAACTGACTCTACCTTTTCCGGAAAGCATCCTCTTCTCTCTAGGTGAGGGTGAGAGTGCCTGCATGTGCTGGCTGTGTGACCTTGAGTGACACAGCCTCATCTGAGCCTCTCTGAGCCTTGTTTTCCTCACCTGCTGAACCAGCTGGGATAGGCCAGCATCACTCCAAGACCAGTAGGTGGGGTCTAGTTTGGCACATAGTAGGACTGGCACATAGCAGGTATTCACCAGTCTTGGGCAAGTCACTTTATCACTTGGAACCTCAATTTTCTCATCTGTAAAATGGAGATAATCGTGCCTACCTTTCAGGGTTCCAGGGAGAACTGGCATGTAGTAGGAGCCTGACAAAGGGCAGGTGCTTCCCTCCCGCCTTCCAGGGTTGTGGGCCAGCTCCCATGCAGTCGGAGGTGTGGCAGCCCCTCTCCTGGGGTCTGTAAGAAAGGCCTGGCCTGCCTTGGGAGCCGCTCTCCCAGTGGAGAACTCAGGGCAGGGAGACCCGGGTTCTAGGCCCAGGCCTGTCTCTAGACAAGCCCCTTCCCATGTTTGGGCTTCAGTTTCTCCATCTGAAACATAAGGCCTGTTGGGTTCCTTGCAAGGAACACAGTCCATGCCCACTAAATGCCTGTTCAGTGATTTCCAGAAGGCTCTCCATCCTTTTCTCTCTTCCTTCCATCCACACTCACTGCTCTTCTCCTTCCCTTACTGTTTCCCAGGTGACTGAGGCACCCGTTGGCCTAACCACCCTTCCCAAAGCAGCCCCATCAGCGCTGTCCTGCTCACCGTCCATCACACACGCAGTTGAGGAGGTGCAAGGACCAGGGGAGGGGCAGGGAGGACAGGCCCAGAGGACCTGTTGGCCTCCCCAGCCCCCTGCAGATGTAGGATGGATCTGAAGCCGGGGGAGGGAAGGCTTCTGCATCAACTCTTTACAGGAGAACTCTTTTCTTTGATTTTAATATACAACAAACTCTTCATTCTCTTGGTAATAATTCAAACAAGACAGGGAGACAAACCCTTCACCCACCATAGAAATGAATCTCTTTGCCTAACTCCAGTCCTGGTATCGTTGCTGGTTACTCTTCCAGATACCCTTCCATGCATGCAATATATAAATGCACACGCAGAAATATGGCTTTTGGAGGGTCACTGTATGGGATCGTATTGTATGTAATTTTCTGCCATCTCTAAATGCTACTCGCTGTATCTTAAAGATCTTGAGTTGTCGGTCCCTGTAACTCTAATTCATTTTTTAAAATTCACTGCTAATTTTTACTCCATAAATGTTTATGAAACACTCACTAAGAGCCAGACGTAGGATACGAAGATGAATAAGACCTAAACTCTGCTTTCAGGGAACTTACATGCTAGGAGGGAAGCCAGACATCAAAACTAGGCATTTAAGTACCTGGGAACTGAAGGCTGAGAGGGAGGGACCTCATATGTCGGGGGAGGGGGGATTTAGCCCAACCTGGTTGTGAATGGAGAGGGGGCTGGAGAGAGGGGAAGGATGGGCCAGCAGGAGTTTTGCAGGTGAAGAGGAAGAAGCATTTCAGATAGAGGTCACAGCACGGGCAAAAGGGCAGAGGGCGGGGGGGGGGCGGGTGGTGAAATGCAGATTTGGGAATCACGGTGGCCCAGTCTGGCTGGCATCTGAGGTGCACGGAGGGAAGCAGGAGCAGATAAGGCCAGGAGCCTGGGTGGAAAGGGCCGGAGAACCAGAATTTCTAAAAATCAATTGTGTGTCCCCTGGCAGGTGTTGTTCCTACCTTTATCTATATTAATATCTTTAATCCTTTCAACCATCCTGGAAATGTATTATCTCTGTTTTAAAGATGAGAAATCAAGACACAGAGAGGTTAAGAAACTTTTCTGAGAACACACAGCTGGTAAGTAGAAGAGCCAGTATTCAAACTGTGTGTGTGTGTGTGTGTGTGTGTTTGTCTTTTTTTGTTGTTGTTTTTGAGATAGACTCTCACTCTGTCACCCAGGCTGGAGGGCAGAGGTGGCACGATCTCAGCTCACTGCAACCTCCACCTCCCTGGTTCAAGTGATTCCCCTGGCTCAGTTTCCTGAGTAGCTGGGATTACAGGCAATTGCTACCACACTCTACTAATTTTTTATTTTTAGTAGAGACGTGGTTTTACCATATTGCCCAGGCTGGTCTCAAACTCCTGACCTCAAGTGATCTGCCTACCTCGGCCTCCCAAAGTGCTAGGATTACAGGCATGAGCCACCGTGCCCAGCCTCTGTGTGTTAAATCACTTCATTTCACTTACAAAGGAGATAGGCTCCCTGGATGCACGTGCGGCTGGTGAGTCCCTTGAGACAGGACAGGGCATCTACCTCCTGGGACCTTGAAGGCATGTAGCAAAAGCTGCTGATTCAGGACCCCAGAAGGGCCTAGCAGTCAACGTTGGAGGCATTGGGAAGTGGGTGACTTGTTAAGGGATGGTATCAGGGGAAGTGCTAGACAAGAAGGGTGAAGAGGATGATGGTGACCATGATATAAATCTCTGGTTTTTGTACTGGAGTTTGTGACAACCAGGAGGGCTTGTTAAAACAGACTGCTGGTCCCCAGTTCCAGAGTTTCAGATTCAGGGGATCTAGGGTGGAGCTGGTTAGTTTGCATTTCTAACAAGTTCCCAGATGCTGCCGTTGATGGGAGCCACTTTGGGAACCACTGGTAAAGCTGAAAGAGGAGGAGATAGGCTCATAAGGGGCTTCACACAGCACCTGTGCAAAGCCTTGGGACTCTGGAGCTACTATTATTCTATTTCCAGGGAGGGATTTAAGGCTGAGAGAGGTTGAATGACTTGCTGAGACCCCTACTAGAGTCAGGGTGTCCTCACCCAAGAGTGCATGATCTCCCACTCTGGAAGATTCTGCCACAGGGCCTTTGCACTGGCTGTTCTCCAGTGCTGAACAGTGGAGAAAGGTGGCTGCCTCCTCGACATCATTTAGGTTGCTCTATGAATGTAGCCTCCTGAGAGGCCTTGAATGCAGCCCTGCTAGCCCCTCCCAGAGCCCTCTGCTCCCTTGCTGGGCTTAAGACAAGTTGCAATGACTATTTTCAATATGTAATTGCTCAGCGACTTACCATCTGCCTCCACCTGCTAGAATGTGAGCTCCCTGAGGTCAGGAACTCTGTGCTGTTACCGCTGAGTCCCATTGCCCAACAGTGCTCTGGGATACAAAAGGGCTTATGTAATGTTTGTGGAATAGATCAAATTATTTTTAATCTTCTCTCTCTTTCAGTCAAATGTTCTTGAACTTTTTTGTCTCTCTTTTTGTTTTTAGCTTCCTATTTCAAATCTCAACCATCAAATATGTCCCTGCCCTTGGAACTAACTCACTAACTTGGGCTCCTTTAAAGGACTACCTGATGGTGCCAATAAGCTTTTATGGGCAATGACAGGCAAGAAATCCAGGTCTAATGCTGTGAAACTCAAGGGCTGCCCAGGAGGGATGGTTCAGAGCCTGTCCTAATGAGTACATGGCTGGTGACATCTACCTGCTTGTACCTTCAAGAGCAATGAGTTCTTTTTTTTCTTAAATTGTAAGAATTTGTAAATTCTATATGCTTGATATCATGCAGAAGGACAAAGGCATTGCTCCCAGTCACCCTCCCTAAAGGTAACCATTGTAACCAGCTTTTCAAGTAGCTTCCAGAGACATTTTTATACCTGTGCAGGCAAGCACATCAATTTATTCTTTTTTATTTTTCATACATAAGTGGTATACCATGCATTTTATTATTTTTTAATCTAACTGAATATCTTGTGGATCGTTCCGTCATTAATAACTAGAGAACATCCACATTCTTATTTATGGCAGCAGGAAAAGGAGTAATGTTTTCCTCTGTGCAATGTGTTGGTTGATATTTCCGGGGCTCCTGCCTAGGGAACTGGGTCTGGTGCTGGTGAAAGTCAGAGGCCAGGGTTTGAATTCTAGCTCTGCCACTGGCCCCGGGTCGACCACTGAAGCAGAAGAACCTCAGCGCACTCCTCTCCAAAGGACGACCCCAGCACCTGTCTTGTGAGTTGCCATCTGGATAAAATGTGATATAACTTTTCTGGGGGTTGGTAGTAGTGGTTTTAGATAGAATTTTGCAGGGAAAATTCCAAACTGAACTGTCACCATTTTATAGTATAGCGTGCATTGGGGAACAGAACGCTAAATTTACATGCATTTTGACCCTTAAAATTTGACCATTTAGGCCGGGCACGGTGGCTCAAGCCTGTAATCCCAGCACTTTGGGAGGCCGAGGCAGGCGGATCACAAGGTCAGGAGAGGGAGACCATCCTGACTAACATGGTGAAACCCTATCTCTACTAAAAAATACAAAAAATTAGCCAGGTGTGGTGCCGTGCACCTGTAGTCCCAGCTACTTGGAAGGCTGAGGCAAGAGAATGGTGTGAACCCGTGAGGTGGAGCTTGCAGTGAGCCGAGATCGCACCACTGCACTCCAGCCTGGGCAACAGAGCGAGACTCCATCTCAAAAAAAAAAACCACCATTGACCATTTAAGTAAATGTTGGCCTGAGGTGGGCTAGCTGGGGTTGTTTCCCCACTCTGAATGCCCTGGGTGTGGGCACTCACAGTTCCTTTCCCCTATCCTAGGGTTGCTTGTGGAAACACGTGCAGATCACTGATTTCGGATCAGTCCCTTCATTCCACCCGTGAAGATGGGAAGGCCCAGAGCCATTAGGTGATCTGGCCACACCCCCTGGGGGCTTTGCAGAACCAGGAGTGGAATCTGACCGCCTGACTGTGCATGTGCTATCCTCTCTCCCAGCCCCATGGCTCGCTGCTCCCTGGGTCATGGTCTGACTAGAGTGCCACAGGTGCTTGGCAATCCTGCCTCCTGTGCTTGGCATCAGTAAATTTTGCCTTGGAGTAAAGCTAGTTGGGTACTTGTCTTACTTAACCAGCTAGCTGGTGATGGGCCTTAGGTTCCTAGAGCACATACCATTTGTTTATATCTTTTTACTAAGAAAATACATAGTTGGGAAAAGTTGGTCATCTGGTCAACCCAGAGCACTTGAATAGAGCATTTTTTAGAACCAGGAAGCCTGGGTTTAAATCCCAGCTCTGTCACTTCCTAGCTGGGTGATCTTGGGCAAATGACATAACTTCTCTGTGACTCGGTTTTTCCATTTGTCAAATGGGATTAATATTAATTTCATAATATGATTGTGAGGATTAATGAGATGAAGACCCTTAGCACAGTGGCTATGACAGAGCGTGAGTGTTTAGTAAAACATTGTTATGATCATCCCTTGCCCTCCTGCTTCCCCTCAACTCCACCACCCCCTCACTGGATGCTGGCACATTCATCTCTCAATACCCTGGTATCTGGTTCAGGCACAGACACTTGACTCACCCGCAGATACCAACAAGTTTCTAAATGATGAACACTTTGGGGCTTGGGCTTTTCTTAATGAACCAGAAGAATTAAAAATAAAATCCCAAAATCCCTAAGGAAGCTGGGAGCCAGAACATGAGAGGGGAAGTTTACATCTGCTGAAGGTCTGCCACACTCTTGCAAAGTTCCTTCTCACAGCCTCCAAGCAGAAGAGATCATTGTCTACATCTTACAGATGAGAACACTTGAGGCACACAGACCAATTAATGTGGCCAAGGTCAGAGAGCAAAAAAGAAGGGGAGATCAGAGTCTGAGACTCTGAATGTTTGATCCTAAAACCCATTCACTTTCCACCAGGATGTCCCATTTTGCTCTCTGAGCTGGAGTGTGATCCAGTCTTCACCTCACCCTGGGCCGAGGAAGGAGAGTAGGGAGGGTAGAATGTAGGGTAGGCTGGGGTCAGAGGAAGAGAGTGTGGACTTGCTGCTTCATTTCCCACATCGGTCTAGAATACCTGGTTACTCCTCTGTAAAATGTTGAGTGCTCCTTTGTGAGTGAGGTCCTCCATACAGGGCTGTTGCAAGATGGGATCATGTTGAAGCAGGCGAAAATGCTTGGAAAACTGAAACAAATGTGCTAAGCAAAAGCAATGGACTCGAGGTGCTGCATCTCATCATCAATCTTCATTCACAGGCTTCATTTAGGTAGAAAGACAAACCCCTGAAGTGGAGAAGACTCGGACCAGACTAGACTAGCCAGGATGGAGGAAGAGCCAGAATAACCCTTAAGGAGGGAAAGGCAGAGCACAGCTGGCCCAAAAAGTGATGTGAGACCACATGACAGATAGGAGCCAAGTTCTGGGGACAGCAGATGCAGAATCAGGAGTGGTGAAGCCTGCCTAGTGGATGCTGGTTCAGAACGGAAGACTCAGACCAACACGAAGTACCAAGGAAGAGGATGAAGGTCTGCCTGCAAGTGTTTTGGATGCAGATCTAATGTCCCAAGAGATCTTCCACCCAAAGCTCAGACCAAAGGGATGGGTTGTTCAAGATAGCAGGTTTACATGCATAGGGAGAAGATGGATTCGGGTAGGAACGACCTTCATCAAGGTCACTCAACTAGGACAAAGAACAGAGAGCTCCACCCAGTTCAGTAGCTGAGACTCACTGGCCGCCTACCCTGTCCACTCCTTCTGAACTCCAAAGTTCCATGGGACTGGATCAAGCCACAGGCAATGACTTTTCATCCTTCCATCTTCAGCCACAAAGAGACAACACAATGGAAAAATAATTAAAAAATAAGAGTGCAGGTTGCCGGGGGGTGGCAGGGGGGGAACGCATTGGTAGGAGGGATGGGGAGTCATTTCCAGAGAAGGGAGGGATGAAGGGTTGGAGCGGTTGGCGTCGTGATAACCAACAGATGCGATTCTGCAGATAAGCGTGGCGACTTAGATAAATTTCAGGCTTTGGAGGTGGGCGCCTGTGTCCCCTCTCCTCCGTCTGCCTTTTTTCAATTTTATCTCTGATCCAAGAGAAGGGGAGGGGGAGGGCAGGGAACTCTGAGGGGTGAGGAGATAGAAGGAGGGGAGGGCAGAGAGGGGGGCCAACTTCATCTTCGGGGACTTTGGCTTTTCTTTTAATGTGTTTTCCCAGAAGGTGGGAAATGCCAACACATACTTGAAGACCTAGAAGGCGGCCTATGTTTTTTAAAAGCAGCGGACAAAATCAAAATATTTGAAAATGTATTTCATGGTAATTATGTCATATTTCATGGGCTGGTGCCACTACTGAAAGAGAGGCTGAATGCCTTAATTTGTATAGAAATTGTAATCATTTGTTCATTTCAAGGTGAAAATTGCATTTTTTAATTTAAATTGTATCCTGCATGATAGTCTATTATCTAGTAAAATTGTCTCCATGTCTGAATGCCTTATATGCAGCTGCAATGCTTGTTACAAATCCACTTATATTCATAAAAGCAGGTGGACATCTCAGGAAATGGAAGCTGTTGTGTGTGTGTGTGCGTGCATGTGGATGCGTGTGGACGCGTGTGGAGGCAGGGGCCCCTCTTGCCCACCTCCCTCTCCTGCCTTGTCAGTCACCCACCCCTACTTCCTACTCTCATGTCGGCATTTCCAGATCTGCTTAACGGATGATAATTAGTTGGAATAAATGAGGAAGCTGCCTGATGTAGAGGAACCATCCCTGGACTTGGTCAGGGAGCTAGGCGGGGCTCTGCCTCTCCATCACTGTGTGTCTCTGTTAGGTTGCAGCCTTAATCCCCTCTCTGGGCCTCAGTTTCATGTACTTAAAGTTTCCTCCACGTGAAGGTTCTATGCCCATATGGCAACAGAGTGGTTAAGAGCCCGGCTCTGGAGCCCAGCTGCCTAACTCTGAGTCCAACTATGACTCCCAGTTTTGCTACTTGGTAGCTGTGTGATCTTATAAAAATCCCTGAACCTCTCTGGGACTCAGTTTCTTCATCTTTAAAATGGGGTAACAACAAAATTTACTTTGTATGGTTTTGCCAGCAAACTATGGCCGTTTTGGACCAAATCCTCCTGCCCCCGTCCATACAGGCTGGGAGCTAAGAGGAGTTTTTCCATTTTTTAATGATTGACAAATAAATTCAAAGAACAACAACGTTTTGTGATATGTAATTATGTGAAATGCAAATTTAACTGCCCACATATTAAATTTTCCTGGAGTCGGGTGCAGTGCCTCACGCCTGTAATCCCAGCACTTTAGGAGGCCGAGGTGGATTGCCTGAGGTCAGGAGTTCGAAACCAGTCTGGCCAACATGGTGAAACCCCATCTCTACTAAAAATACAAAAAAATTAGCCGGGTGTGGTGGTGTGCACCTGTAATCCCAGCTACTCGAGAGGCTGAGGCAGGGGAATTGCTTGAACCAGGGAGGTGGAGGTTGGAGTGAACCGAGATCGTGTTGCTGCACTCCAGCCTGGACTGGAAAAAAATTTTCCTGGAACACAGACATGCTCATGTGTTTACACATGGCTGCTTTTGTACAACATTCAGAAGTGAGAAACTGACAGAGACTGGATGGTCCAAGAAGTCTCAGATATTTACTAACTGGACCTTTGTGGAAACAGTTTGCCAGCCCCTGAAATGACATAAGTAAAGTACTTAACCCAATCTGGCATGGGATGTGAGGGAGTTTGGATGTCAGGAAGAAAATTAACCAGTCAGTGTTCCTGCGACAGTTTCCATTGTCCAGCTTCTACCTGGTACATAATGGTCAGAGATGTAGAATTTCTCTTTGGGATGAACACCAGAATGAGGGCTTTGTTTCCCCAGAAAAGATTTACTCAGAATTTTCTTGAAAATTCCAAGACTTTTTTTGAACTTTGAGATGTCAGTAGGGGCTCTGGATCAGGAGTTAGATGATTTTGTCCACCCACTGACTGTGAGCCTCAATCTCCCACCTGTAAAATGGGTCCCTTCCGCCGGGCACAGTGGCTCGGATTACACTTGTAATCCCAGCACTTTGGGTGGCCAAGATGGGCAGATCACAAGGTCAGGAGATTGAGACCATCCTGGCTAACACGGTGAAACCCCGTCTCTACTAAATATACAAAAAAATAATTAGCCGGGCGTGGTGGCAGGTGCCTGTAGTCACAGCTACACGGGAGACTGAGGCAGGAGAATGGCGTGAACCCGGGGGGCGGAGCTTGCAGTGAGCAGAGATCGGGCCACTGCACTCCAGCCTGGGCGGCAGAGCAAGACTCCGTCTCAAAAAAAAACAAAAAAACAAAAAAACAACAACAAAAAAAATGGATCCCTTCCAGCAGAAGTATGACTGTGAGTGTGCCATGCTGCGTGTAAACGGCTGGCCTATTCTTGGTGCAGCCGCTGCCTGGAATGGTTAATTTCTTCCTCTCCTTTCGCTGGAGTGGGGACCTTGGTCACTACAGGACCCTGTTTAGCAGCATCTACTGCCCATCTTTTAGCTCATTCATTCATTCTGCGATTTCCAAGCCTCTTCTATGTCCCAGACACTGTCTTGGGCCAAGCTCCATTGTGGGCCTTCTTAATTCCAGCCTCCCTTTGGCAAAAGAGAAAGAAAACCTGTACTCAAACCATAGCTGAATGTACTTTGGCAACTGACTTCATCTATGAGCCTCAGTTTCCTCAACCAGAAAATGGAACTAATAATTTCCTTCTTCCTTACAGGATTGTGGAGGAGAATTCAAAGAGATGGTGTATATCAAAATGCCTTATCAACTGTATAGAGTGGTGCTACAGTCATTGAAGGATTGATCTTTCCCAGGAATCAGACTGTAGAGAAATTGACTAAGGCCATATGGCTACAAAGTAACTCAGATGGGTTTAACTCTGTGCTGGGGGTTCTTAACTACCCACCACACTTCCTATCTGGAGGTAGTTTATGCAGGGAAGAGAAAGCCAGCCTTGTTTTTCATCCTGCAGGAGCTCAGGGTAGGAAAGGCTTAGGGTTAGAGCTCTAGGGCTTCAGTTTCTCCATCGGTTTTCAAGACTGGATGTGTCAGAATCAACTGCGGATCTACAATGGTAATGATGATGATGATGACGATGATGATGATGACAACCATCCTGATACCTGGGCTGCATTCCCAGAGGTTCTGATTTAATGGGACAGGGGAGAGGCCTGGACGTTGTTATGTTTTAGCCCCCTTCCTTCTGCCCTCTTCACCTACCCAGATCTGATTCTAACAGGCAGCAGCCAGAGTTGAGAACAAGCAGACTCAATGTGCTTGAAGCAGGGCCCCTGAGTGGCCGAATGCATCAAGAACAGAGCCTCCAGGCAGCCCCGTCTTCAGTGCCCCTTCAGCAGCTCCCTCCTGCTATGGGAATGGCTGCCATGCTATATCATGGAAAGACAGTGGGCTCCAGGGTCAGCAGAAGTGGATTCGAATCCTAATTCTGTCCCCACATTCTGTCAATAACCCTATGTTACAGATGAGAACACGTGGGCTCCAAGAGTTTCTGGAATGTGCTCAGGGCCACACCCCCAGGGCAGGCAGAGCTGAGAATGGATGCTGAGGCTGTGGGTGCTGGAGCCTGAGACCCGACGTCCTCCCCAAAAACATCTGCCCTGTCGGATAGGGACCGGACTCCAGCATCCACTGGATGATGACAGACTAATATGTGGCAGTCATCTTCCAAGCATGTTTAAGAGTTAATATCAATATGGATGAATTACTGTAGGCCTGCTACATTCCAGATGGCTTGTGCACATCACCTCATGGAGGACCTGCTATGTGCCGGGGCGTGTGGCCTCACCCAGCGCTCTTTCCTGCGGCTCCATCATCCTTCTCCCCTGCTCTTTCCCTGTGGTCTGCTGCTACTTTGCAGACTGCTTTGCTGGAAGCTCATTTTCTTTTCAACTGTAAAGGCTGGAACACCCAGGGCCCAGTCCCTGGCTCTCTTTTCTTCTTCCATGTTCTATCTCACCCCCTCCCTAAACGATCTCAGTCGAATTTGCATCCCAGCCAAATTTCCAGAGCCACATGCGTCATCTTCTCCAGGCTACAATATTGTCAGGCAGCGCTATCTTTACTCAGGGGTCTCCCATGGAGCTCCCAGCTCTGCCGTGGCTGAGCAGACCTATTGAGTCTCTGCCCCCTGCACCCTACCCATGACGGGCTCCTTTCCCAGCCTTTCCCATCTCAGTAAGTGGCCTCCATATCTCCCCAACTGTGAAGGACCAAAGCCCAGGAGTTACTCTCCATTCCCCCCTTTCCTAACCCCCACCATATGCCAATTCATGAGCAGGACCTGCTGGCTTATCCTCCAGAATGTGTCCTGAATCTCTCTCCTCTCCACCTCATTACCACCACCCTGTCAAAGCCACCATTGTCACCGGGCCCCTGGCTTCTTGCCTGTCCAGCTTCATACAATAGTCAAATAGACTTTTTCTAAGTCTGATTATGTCCCTCAAGGCCCTCCATGGCTTTCATTCATTCTTAGAATAAAATCTAACTTCTTTGCCAGGATCTACAAGGCCTTTCATTCTGTGGCCCCTGTCCATTTCACCCTTCCAATCTCCTATCACAAATGAAAGACTGATTGAGTAAATGGATGAATAAATGAATGAATGCATGGGGAAGGGCCTAGACTGAGAATTAAGAGACATGGACTCAAGCCCTGGTTACTCTGGGACTTTGGACAACCCCTGCTTGTCTTGTCAAAGGAGTCTTGGAGTGGGTAAGTTCCATGTCAAGGTCAACCAGTGGTAGCTGAAAGAGCTAGAATTTGAACAACTGCCCATCTGGTTCCAAAGCCCATGACGTCCTCGTTGCACTTTTTCTCTGAATGTGCTTCCCATCCCCAGATCCCTCTTCTTGTCTCCAGGTTGGGACCAGAAGCACATCCAGCTGCTGCCAGAAATCCCCACCTGACCCTGCATTCTGGCAGGGAGCTGGGTCCCCTCGGCCTGCAGAACCCTCCACCCACCAGGGCCTGGCCACTCCCAAACCAGCTGCAGAGGATTGGAGAGGACACTTCATAAGACAAAGTGTACCCAACTCAAAAAGGGCATCCTGCCACATCCAGCTGTCTTCCGGAAAGAACCAGATCAACTGCTGCTCTGCTGAAGATGGAAAAAATTCCATTAATTTCGTGAGTCTGGACACAGCCCCAGATGACTGAAGCGTCAATCTCCCAGCCTCTGTGCAATGGAGCTAACCCCCTCCTGATTCTTTCTCTAATCCAGAGTTTCTCAGCCTTGCTACTGACATTTTGGGCCAGATAATTGTATGTTAAAGGGACTGTCCTGTACCTCATAGGATGTTGAGCAGCATCCCTGGTCTCTACTCATTAGATGCCAGTAGCAGCTCATCCACCCAGCTGTTATAGCCACAAGCGTCTCCAGACATTGCCAAATGTCTCCAGGGGTCAGTAAGACAGTAGATTGCCCCCAGTTAAGATTGCAGTAAAATTGCCCCCAGGTGAGAACCATTGCTCAAATCTTAAGCATAGCTTAGTTCAGAACTGTTCCATGTTGCAGGATTATAACCCCTACACTGGACATTAGTTCTCCACAACACAGGCTTCTAGTGATTAGTAACTCACATGGAACACTTATTATGTGCCAGGCATCCCACATCTAACACAGATCAACTCACCAACTCCTCACAGCAGCCCTTTGGGGCAGGTACTGTTATTACTCCATTTTACAGATGAGGAGACTGAGGCACAAGCGATTTGATGAGTTACTCAGGGTATGCCATTGACAAACTACCCTAGAAAGCCAGGCTCTCTGCAGGGCATGTACCCGCATTCATGTGCTCATTGAATCCTAACAACTTTAGAAGTGACAGTGTCATGATGTGTGGATTTCAGAGGAGGAAACCGAGGCCCAGGCAGTTTCCATGAGTTCACCCAGTATCCCATAGCCATGGCACTGGCAGAGCCAGGGTTTGAGCCCAAAGCTTATGGTGAAGCCTATTATCTTCCCACCACTCCTGACTGCCTTTTAGAGATTCACAAATACACTTTTGGCTTGACAGGTGCTTAGATATTTTATTCACATAGAGAACAAGTGAAGATTTATTAAGTATTTATTGATGTCCACTCCATGCCAGGTCCTGTAGTTAAGAACACAGGCCCTTCCTTATCTTTTAGAGACAATGCTGCACTATCTAAAAATGATGTGAGGTCTGGAATTTGCTCCAATGTAACCCAGGGTGTAGAGGGGTGATTGGTCGGGGGACACATGAAATGAGCTGGGTGGTGAGCTGGTAATTGTGGAGGCCGGTGATGGCTATGTTTTTAACTCTTGTGACATTTTCCATCTTACGATGACTTTTAAAGTGTGAACACTGAATTCTTGTCTGGGTTCATGCCTTGGCTTCACCACCTAGGGTGTCATCTTGAGTACTTTTCTTTGCTTCTCTAGACCTTGGTTTCCTCTTCCCTAAACTGAGCATAATCATTTCCAGCTGGGAGGGTTGTTGTAAGGATGACCCAGGACAGCACAGGGACCACCTGCACAGAGTGAGGACCTCGCCAATAGCAAGGCTCCTCAAGGCTCATAGCAGCTCCTCTGACATCGCTGCAAGGACCTCACTGTCTGCAAGTGGACAGGGAAGACTTAGCCTCATCCCAGAACCTCACCCTGGCAGTATACTCAGTCTACCTCCAGCCCAGATAGCGAGGGCAGCCCTAAGCTTTGTGATGGCCCTGGAGGGAGTCTGAGCTACCCAGACAGCAGGATGGAGAGAAAGCTCCTAATCCCCATGAAGGACTCTGAGTTCGTGCAAACCCTGCACCCCTTGGCCCCAGCTGTGAAACGGCCTCATCTGGAATTCCTGGTGGCTGAGCAGACAGCAAGGTCCTTGCTGAAACTACAGATAAGGGGACCCTCTCACCTATTCAGCCCTCTCCCCTTGCTTCCTCTGCACTCTCGAGGGGCGGGCTCCTTTCTCTCATCAGCTGTCTGGGCTGGTTGAATCATTTCAGTGTTCCTAGACTCTCAGGAGTTGGCACAGAGTGTTGGAAGCCCTCCAGGAATTCCAGCTGGGTATGGGGCATGGATGAACTTGGCAGGTCACCTGCTTCCCGCTCGGTGCCTGTCCACTTCCCCTGGGTTGACAGGAAGGGATAGGGATATCATCTCATGATCAGAGGGTGGCTGCTTGGGGACTGGGCCTCCATTCAGCAAATATTCCATGAGCTGCCCTCCATGTCCCAGACTTCATTATAGCAGTAAGTTGCAGCCATGTGACTAATCCCCATCCATGGGCTGTGAGAGGAAATGACACGTGTAACTTCTGGGCCATGGCGATTAACATCCAGAGCGCCTTGGCCTCCCTTCTCTTCCCCAGATGCAGTGACCTTGGGGGCCATGCATTCCAAATGACATGGGTCTGCAATGGAGAAAACAAACCTTTATTGTCTAGTGCTGCTGAGCTTGGGGGTTTATCTGCCTCTGCAGCAGAGCCAAGCCTAACCTGACTAATAACAAGGCCTGTCGGAAATACCAGGATCTGGGGTCTAAATGTCAGCCATGCAGGCAGGCAGGCGTCGATCACGGCTCCCCAGTGAAAACTCAGAATGCCAAGGCTCAGGTGAGTGCTCCCGGTTGGCAATATTCTGCTTATTGTCACATGTCATACCTGGAGGAGTCAGCACTGTCTATGACTCCACAGGCAAAGGACAATGGGAGCTCTGACATTGGAACTGTCTTGGGTTCTACCCCACGTGTGTCTTCCTTGATTTGATCTGTATCCTTACACGGTAATAAACCGTAACCATGGGTATAAACACTTTCAGTGACTTCCATGAGTCTCTCTAGCAAATGGTCAAACCTGAGAATGGCCTTGGGAATGAATGCCCAAACCCCACAGTTAGAAGTGAGGGTGGTCTGTGGACTGACCCCTTGACTTCAGGCTGCCTTTGCTTTCCCTCATGAAAGACCTGGAGCCAAAGGTGGCACCATGTGAATGGACCTTGCCAGACCCTGGAGATAGATTCATGGACCAATCTGCCCTCTGAGCCCAAAATCACAAATGAGGAAAATGATGGAGACTCTCCTTTGACAACACTGGGTCATCTAACAGCAGCTGATGAACTTGCAGTCCCATCTGGGTGTTCAGGTCAGATCTGCAAGGGGTCTGGTACAAAGATGTTCATTTCAGCACGCCTGGTGGGAGCGGGAGCTAGAGGGAGCTCAGGTGTGCATCCCTCAGGGACTGGAGAAGTGAACTGTGATGAAATGTTCATTAGCACACAGAGGTGATGCTCGAATATAGTCACATGGAGGAGGGTCAGCGCCACCTGAAAATGAGCAGAAACAGAGGAAATCTATATCACAAAGACATTGATGTAAATTTATAACACACATGAAGCTATTTTTCAAGAATCTAAGGACATACATTCAACAAGGAGGATGCTAGTGGATGAAGAAAATATAAAATCAGACAATGGAAAGTGACATTTGATTAAAAATTACAGAACTAGGGGAGCACCGTAGGCTGTAGGATTATTGGCATGACTTTGTGGCCTGCATGTCTTGTTCCCTTTGTAGAGTCTTCGCATTGGTCTTTCCCCCTCTTCCAGCCCTCACTTCAGACAAGTACACCTGATCTCACGCATGTTGATGAAGATCCTTCTGCTTCCTGCACTTTTCATTTCCCTGATTTCCGATCTACCTTCAGCATCCCATGAGACCAAATGCACTGTTGGGTAGATCTAGATGCCTCTACCCAGATGGTTGGGGGTCTTCATCTTGGCTACAGTTTGCAATCACTTGGGACACTTCAAAAATTACCCCCACCTCAGGCCAGGCACTGGCTTATGCCTGCAATCCCAGCAATTTGGGAGGCCAAGGCTGGAGGATCACTTGAGCCTAGGAGTTCAAGACCAGCCCCTTGAGCAACATAGTAAAACCCTGTCTCTGAAAAGATAGAAAATTAGCCGGGCATGGGGCAGCGCAGGGTGCCCCTGTAATCCCAGCTACTCAGGAGGCTGAAGTGAGAGGATAACCTGAGCCAGGGAGATTGAGGTTGCAGTGAGCTGAAATCATGCCACTACACTCCAATCTGAGCAACATAGTGAGACCCTGTCTCAGAAAAAAGAAAATTACTGCCACCCCTCACCAAGATGCTGATACAATTGGCTGAGGTGGGGTCACTCTGGTAAGCTTTAGAGGCCTGCCAGGTTTGGATTCTGACCCAGGGATCAGAACCACTGAAGCGGATGCTCTTCCCCTGGCCTCCCTCTCAGAGCCTCTCTCATGCACCACTGAAGTTTTCTATTTGTCTCTCCCCAGCTAAGCTGTTTCTGAACCATCTTGGGCAGGAGCTGGCATAGGCCAGGTTCTCAGGAAAATGTTGCTTTGAGATTAGCTGTTTTAAAGCTGTTCAAATAGATGAGACACACAGCGTCATTATTAAGTTCATACTAGCACAACGTTCATTTTCTTTTTCAGCCACCCCTAAATTAAGCTGCTAATTCGCACCTGCGTCTTGGACCTCTTATCTACAGAGAAGCAAAAATTTTCTGTTTTATTTTTAGGACTACCTACAAAACTGGGGAACCAAGAAGGCAAGCAGATCACGAGGTCAGGAGTTTGAGACCAGCCTGGCCAATACGGTGAAACCCTGTCTCTACTAAAAATGTAAAAAAATTAGCTGGGCATGATGGCTTATGTCTATAGTCCCAGCTACTTGGGAGGCTGAGGCAGGAGAATTGTTTGAGCCCAGGAGGTGGAGGTTGCTGTGAGCTGAGATTGCACCAGTGCACTCCCACCTGGGCAACACAGCGAGACTCCATCTCAAAAAAAAAAAAAAAAAAAAAAGGCCCAGTGTGGTGGCTCATGCCTGTAATCCCAGCACTTTGGGAGGCTGAGGTGGGTAGATCATGAGGTCAGGTGTTCAAGACCAGCCTGGCCAACATAGTGAAACCCTGTCTCTACTAAACATACAAAAAATTAGCCGGGTGTGGTGGCGGGAGCCTGCAATCCCAGCTACTCGGGAGGCGGAAGCAGGAGAATTGCTTGAACCTGGAAGGTGGAGGTTGTAGGGAGCCGAGATCATGCTTCTGCACTCCAGCTGGGTGACAGAGCGAGACCCTGTCTCAGAATAAAACAAAAAGAAGGCACAGAATGCTGAAGTCAGTGGACAGACACTCTATGGAGGGTTCAAAGGATCACGCCGAGTCTGCATCCTGACACACAAGGACCAAGGTCATATGGACTCCATTTACCTGCAGCTGGGACAGATTGGAAATTGTCTTTCTGGCCATAGGATCAGGAAAAAAATATACCTCTGGGCTGGAAAACATGAGAAAATATTATTTTATTTTGCTTCTTCTCCTTGTCCTTCTTTCCTCCTGCTCCTCTCCTCTCCTCCCTCCTCCTCCTCCTCCTCCTCCTCCTTCCTTCTTTCTCTTTCTCCTTCTCCTTCTCCTTCTCTTTCTTGTTTCTCCTTGTTCTCCTTCGAGACAGAATCTCTCTCTGTCGCCTAGGCTGGAGTGCAATGGTGCAATCTCTGCTCGCTGCAACCTCTGCCTGCCCGGTTCAATCAATTCTCTTGCTTCAGCCTCCGGAGTAGCTGGGATTACAGGTGCCCGCTACAACACCTGGATAATTTTTGTATTTTTAGTAGAGTGAGTGTTTCACCATGTTGGCCAGGCTGGCCTCAAACTCCTGGCCTCAAGCGATCCACCTGCCTCAGCTTCCCAAAGTGCTGGGATTACAGGTATGAGCCACAGTGCCCAGCCTCTTTTTCTTCTTTTAAAAAATTACCTACTCTGAGACCAACCCTAGTGGTGAAGCCACACTTCTGTGATGATGCTGGTGCCACGGGTGCACCTAAGGGCCGGAGAGAAAACCTGTCACCCCGGAGAGAGGAGCCAGGCAGAGGGGCCCCCCATTTTGTGAAGAGTGTGGAAAGAGTCTAGTTTTATTTTTCATTTCCAAATACATGAGACAAATGGTGAATCTCTTTATGACTAGAGTTTTAAAAATCTTTTAAAATCTCTTGTGCCTTCTTCCTAAGGGCAGACCCAGTCACATGCATCTGTATGATAGCAGGGGAGGTTAAAACACTCAGAGAATGCCATTTTTCTGGCCAGAGGGACTAGAAAATGGGACCCCTGGAAGTGACAGGATGTGGACGAAATCTCCAAGAGGAGAGGGATGGAGAAGGAAGCCCCCTAGTTTTGTGCATGAACCAGGCTCACCTGGAATAAGTCCCAGGTTCACCTTCAAGTGATGCATGCATGAAATACACATTTAAAAAATGCGAAGGATTTGAGAAGTGAATGATGATGTAAAACACTGCCCAAGTCTGAGACCAACTTCTGGGTGGGACAGACCCAATCAGCATAGCAAAGGCTTCAAAGCTGGACTGAAGTTGAAACTATCATTCTTGGAAGGCAAGATGGATCTTGGGTTCTGGACATCAAATAGCTTGATGGCCTGCTCAATTAAAACAGTAAAAAAAAAAAAAAAACCTAACAAACAAAAATTCCATCCTCCAGAGGATTTTGACAGGATTGAGAGTCTCACAACACAATATTCAGAAAGTCCAAAATTAGTTGACAGTCCAGGAACCAGGAAACTCTAAACCAGTTCTCAAGGGAAAATACAATCAACAGATGCTAACCCTGAGATGACCCAGATGTTGGAATCATTCAATACTTTAATGGGGCCATTATAACCATACCTCATAAGGTAAAGGTATTAAAATGAGTGAAGAGATAAAAATTCTTAGCAACGAAATAGAATCACTGAATGAGTTTAATAGCAGAATAGAGACCTAAGGGACAAAAACAAACAAAAAAACCCCCAAAACTCTAACCTTTCTGTCACTGGAATACCTGAATAGGAAGAGTAAGAGATGGATACAGAAAAATATTTTTTGAAGTAATGGCTGGAAAGTTTCCAAACTTAATGGAGAAAAATTCATAAGTATTCAGATTCAAGAGGTTTGGTAAAGCCCAAAGAAGATAAATTTTAAAAAACCTATGCCCAGACACAAGCTAACAAAAATTCTGCAAGCCAAAAACAAAGAGAAACTGTTAAAGTAGTCGGAAGAACGATACATGTTACATAAGAAGGAACAACAGTTCATAACTGTGAATATTTCATCAGAAACCATAGATGCTAGAAGAAACATTGGGACGTATTTTCTGAAAGAAATAATTGTCAACCCAGAATTCTTTATTTAACAAAAATATCCTTCAGAAATGAAAGCAAAAGAAAGATATTCTTAGATGAAGGAAAACTAAGAGGATTCTTTTAAAAAATGTTTTATAGAAACCATGTTGAAAGCATTTGTGATGGGCATTTAATCCATTTATTAAATAGACATGTAAGACGTAACAACTATGAAAATTATGTTTATAAAACAGAAGATAATTTGATATGGGCATAATAAAGTAAAAATAATAATGTAATTAACAAAAATTTCATAAGAATTTGAAGACACGTTGAAAGAAATGCCAATTTTCTCATTATAGCAGAGAAATAAGAAATAGATATCAACATTAAAATGTGTGGTTTAAAAAACACAATATCTCAATCCATGAATTTTTTTAAATAGACCTATTTTTTTTAGAGCAGATTTAGATTTACAGAAAAATCAAGCATAAAGTACAGAAAGTTACCAGGTACCCCTCATCCCTACACAGGCACAACCTCCCCAACTGTTGACATCCCACGCCAGAGGGGTACATTATTAAAACTGGTGAGCCTACTTCAACACATCTGTATTAATCTGTTCTCACTCTGCTGTAAAGAAATACCTGAGACTGGGTAATTTATAAAGAAAAGAGGTTTAATTGGCTCATGCTTCTGTAGACTGTACAGGAAGCATAGTGGCTTCTGCTTCTGGGGAGATCTTAGTAAACTTTTATTCATGGCAGAAGGAAAAGCAGGAGCAAGTGTCTTCACATGGCTGGAGCAGGAGGAAGAGAGAGAAGAGGGAGGTGCTGCACACTTTTAAACAACCAGATCTCGTGATAACTCAATCACTCACACGTCACAAGAACAGCATTGAGGGGTGGTGCTAAAGCATTCATAAAGGATCCACCCCCAGGATCCAATTACCTCCCACCAGGCTCCACCTTCAATATTGGGGATTAAAATTCAACATGAGATTTGGGTGGGGACACAGATCCAAGCCGCACCAACATAATTATCATCCAAAGTTCATAGTTTACATTAGGGTGTATTCTCGGTGCTGTACATTCTACAGATTTTGACAAATGTATAATGATGTATTCATCATTGTAGTTCAATCTGTTAATTCTTGGTATCTTTTTTTTTTTTTTAACTCTAGAGACATGTTTTAGAAACTAAATATTTCTCATGTGGGATATTATTCAGGATTAGTGGGGATAAGTTGCAGTAATCTACAACTTCAAAATCTCAGTTCCTGAATACAGCAAGGTTTTGTGTTTTTATCTTACAAAGTCTGCCATAGGTCTCAGCATCTGCATCCATTAGATTTCATCATCATGTAGCTGCATTTTCTGGATTATGCAGCTTCTCTGATGAATATGGTAGGGGAAAAGATTGTTAGAGAAGCATATATGACAATTTAATCCTTTGACCTGGAAGTCACATTTTCACTTCCACCCCTGTGTTAGTCTGTTCTTGTGTTGCTATAAAGGAATACCTGAGGCTGGGTAATTTGTAAAGGAAAGAGGTTTTTTTTTTTTTTTTCTTTTTTTTTGAGACGGAGTCTTGCTCTGTCGCCCAGGCTGGAGTGCGGTGGCCGGATCTCAGCTCACTGCAAGCTCCGCCTCCCGGGTTTACGCCATTCTCCTGCCTCAGCCTCCCGAGGAGCTGGGACTACAGGCGGCCGCCACCTCGCCCGGCTAGTTTTTTGTATTTTTTGTAGAGATGGGGTTTCACCATGTTAGCCAGGATGGTCTCAATCTCCTGACCTTGTGATCCGCCCGTCTTGGCCTCCCAAAGTGCTGGGATTACAGGCTTGAGCCACCGCGCCTGGCCAGGAAAGAGGTTTAATTGACTCATAGTTCTGCAAGCTGTACAAGCACCGCATCAACATTTGCTCGGCTTTTGGGGGGACCTCAGGGAGCTTTTACTCACAGCAGAGGGCCAAGTAGGAGCAGACATGTCACATGGTCAGAGCAGAAACAACAAAGTTAAAGGCGGTGGTTTGTAACACTTTTAAACAACCCAATCTCACTATTGTGACTGAGAGAATTCTTAACCAGAAGAAATGCCCTGAAAGAAAAGTTAAAGGGAGTTCTTCTCGATGATGGGAATCGATACCAGAGGAAAACTTGGAATAAAGAAAGAGCAACAGAAATGTTAGATATCTGGATAAATATAATACACTATTTTTCTTCTCTTCAGTTCTTTAAAATATATAATTATAAAATATAACATTGGGAGGGTTCAATGTATGTACATAGGACAACTATAATATCAAGGATTGTAAGTCTTCTATGTTTTATTTTTATTTACAGGGATAAATTAACTCTAAGTAGACTGTAAATGTTAGGTATGTATATTATAATCCCCAGGTCAATCATCAAAAAATAGTAGAAAGAGATATAGGCAAAAAGTCAATAGATAAACTAAAATGAAATACTAAAATATATTAAAATCATCTGGCCGGGCGCGGTGGCTCAAGCCTGTAATCCCAGCACTTTGGAAGGCCAAGACGGGCGGATCACGAGGTCAGGAGATCGAGACCATCCTGGCTAACACGGTGAAACCCCGTCTCTACTAAAAAATACAAAAAACTAGCCGGGCGAGGTGGCGGGCACCTGTAGTCCCAGCTACTCCGGAGGCTGAGGCAGGAGAATGGTGTGAACCCGGGAGGCGGAGCTTGCAGTGAGCTGAGATCCGGCCACTGCACTCCCGCCTGGGCGACAGAGCGAGACTCCGTCTCAAAAAAAAATAAAAATAAAAATAAAAAAAAATAAAATCATCTGAAGGAAGGCAGCACAAAGGGAACACAGAAACAGATGAACAAACGAGGTTAAAAGGATAAAAAAAGACAAAATGGTAGACCTACATCCAGCTACATCACTTTTACATTAAATGTAAAAGATCTAAACATAGACCTTAAAAAATAGAGATTGTCAGATTCTGATAATGCTGCCTATAAAAACTCTAAATATCTACATAATTCACACTCTAAAAATTTTCCAGAGTGTATATTGTTCAGTTCTTTGCCATTAAACAAAAGCCTGGTTCTTAAAAGGTCATGTTAAGTATGATTTTCTTGATGGGATTACCCTCCTTCTCTAGATGTTACCAAATGATCCCTAGATCAAATGAACACATCAAGGAACTCAGTATCTAGATTATATCCTGTTCTCATCTCTCCTCACCTGCCAGCAGGGTTATATTTACTAAACTGCTATCAACCTACATGGAAGACCATTGTGAGAAACAATCCCTCACAACTCATATTTATACATTTCACAAGTTTCCTGAGTTTTTATTTGTTGTATCACACAGTCTCTTCCCAGAGAGAAATTATTTGAATCTACCCTTTTGAAGGGTAGAAATCTTTGAACCTACCCTTAGTAAGATTCTTATTTTCTCAGTGACAGCAGTGGTTGTGTAACTCTCCAGATTTCTCACTTTTCCACTGGCTGCTGGAGAGCTCCAAGCTTCTCCCTGTAATGTTAATAAGCATTCCTACAATAAAAGGCCCTGTGATCAAATAAACGTGCAAAACATAGGGCTAAAGAAAGTTAGGTTGATTTCTTTATTCTGTGATCTCATTTAATCCTCACAACCACCTTGGAGGTTGGTGCCATTATTATGCCAGTTTTATAGATGATGAGAAAACTGAGTCTTCAAAGAAGTTTAGACCACTTGCTCAAGATTATACAGTAGTGGTGTCAGGATTGGAACATAGGCTGCTTGGATCCAGAGTCTGCTGTTTTAAAACTGTAGTCAAATCTTGTATGTAAAGTGCCTGATGCAGAAAAAAATGGTTATCCTTATAGTATGGGCAGCTAAAGTGCTTACCTCAAGCCTGGCTTCATAAAAGGAGGAAGGGATCTGTAGGGTCAATTAGGTGGGACCCAGCACAAGGTCCCAGGGAAACCAGCCACCTCTATGTCAACTTTTCTGCCCTGTTGCCTGGGAATGCTCCTGCTGGTGTTCACATGTCCAAAGCTTCTCCTGATACCCCACAAACTTCATCCTGATACTCCTGCTAATACTCTGACATTCACCTGACTTCCCCTAAGTCCCATATTTCTCTCTTGGAGGCCTATCTTCTGTGGACCAATGTGACAGGGCTGGTATGGGGTTTCATGAACTTTAAACTTATCTTGGAGGTAACTGCTTATTGATCAGCTGTGTATCCATGGAAGTGGAAGAGGTAGAAACAGACAGAGGAATTTTCCCCTAAATTTCCTGAATAATGGGTCCTACTTCTTCACTGTTACAGAATTAGACATTTATACTCTTTTCATGCCTTAAGATGGGTGGAATATACATCCCCATTCCTTGACTTTGAGCTTGGCCATGAAACTTGCATTGGCCATGGGATGTCAGTGAATCTGACAAGAGAAGGAGCTTGAAACGGAGATTGAACTGGAACCCCCACAACATCCATTGAACTCATGATTTGTAATCATTGCCTAGAAGCTGCCTTCTTAATGGGCTCCCAGAACAAATATTGTCAGACTTGCAGCCTGAAGCCAAGCTGCTTGTCCGTATTAGTTTTCTAATTGCTGCATCACAAAGTACCACACACTCCATGGATTAACTCAACATTCATTTATTTTCTCACAGTTTCTGCACGTCAAAGTCTGAATGCAGAATAGCTAGGTAATTCTGCTGAGGATCTGACCAGGATGAAATTGGGGGTTGGCAAGGGTTATGATCTCATCTGAAGGCCTGTGTGGGGAAGAATCTGTTTCCAAGCTCATTTGGGCTTTTGACAGAATTCAGTTTCTAGTGACTGTAAGACTGAAGTCTCCATTTTATTGTTGGCTGTTGGACAAGGGTCACTCTCAGTTCTTAGAGGATGCCTTAACATCCTAGCCATGTAGCCAGCTTACTTCTCAAAGCCAGCAGAAGTCTTATGTAATGTAACGTAATCATGAGAGTAACTGACTATTCCATCACCTTTGCCAGGTAACATAACCCTGTGAAGGTAGTGACTAGTCCATTATATTCACAGATCCTGCTCAAGGGGTGGGAACTAAATAGGGTATATACACCAGGGACCAGGAATCTTAGGGGACATCTTAAAATTGTGCCTATCACACCATCCATGCCTAGATTAGCCCAACCATAGTCAACCTACAAACCTGTGAATGTGAGAATTAATGCTTGTTGTTTTAAGCCACTGAGTTTTTAGGTGGTTTGTTACGCAGCATTGTTGTGACATAGCTGACTGTTACATTTCCTTTCAATAAGCACTGTCCTTCTAGTTTAACCAGTGTCATAGCTCGACTTTGGGGAAGCAGCCTGGTATGATGGACAAGGCATTTGAGATCAGGCAGATCTGGGTTTGAATCCCTCCTTCTTCAATTTCCAGTTGAGGGAGGCTTGATCCAGTTACTTCACTTCTGGTTCCATGTCCTCATTTGTCTGATGAGATTCACAATGCCTATCTTGCAGGATGTTGGGAGGGTTAACTAAAACTATGGATGTGGAGTACCTGGTACATAATATTAGTGTTTCTCTCTTAAGCTCTTAGTTCTAGCCAACATGCTCAAGAGAATGAATGTGGTGTGAATTCTGGGAGGGGTCATCCCGCTGCTAATACCTGAGCGTTTCCTGGTAGGCATCTCATTGCCAGATGAGAAGGTGACCCGTGGAGCTCCCTGACCTGGGGTAGCCCCTCTGATGTGAGCCCCATAGCAGAAGGCAGCCCCACCTCTTTTCTATGGGGTAGAGACCCTGGGGATTCACCCTCACACAAGACCCCGGCTCCATCTCCCCAGTGCTTTGATATTAAAATCAGGCATGACCATGGAGAGCTCAGTCTTCACCACTGACTAGTGGTGTGAGCTTGAGCCAAGACTTTAACTTTCTGACCCTTGATTTCCTTCCTGTACATCAAGAGGTTAAATTCCCACCTCACAAGGCTGTTGTTACACTGATGATACACAAAAAGTTGCTGCCTGGAGCCACTTAGGAGCTCAATTAAATGGTGTTCCCCTTCTCTCAGAGCAGGGGCCATGTATGTCTCCTGTTCTTTTTAATGAGGCTCCCTGCTCCATCCTCCCTCCAGGGCCCACCTTGGAGAGGAGCACAGAGCAGGTGCTTCAGGAAGGTGTTTGCTTGTCCTCCTGATCCTCATAAAAACCCTCTGGGAAGCGGGTGTAGTCCCCCTTCCCACTTCCCAGGCAAGTGGTAGATTACACCTCCCTGCTCCCTTTGAAGTGCAGTGTGGCCATGTGACTTGCTCTGGCCAATGGCATGTGAGCAGATGTGTCCTGTGTTTTGAGTGGAAGCTTTAAAAGCCAGTACCTGATCCACTTGCTCTGTCTTTCCTTGGGTACCTGAGGCCAGCATGCTCAAGGGGATGCCTGTCTCCATCAGGCTGACTAGGATGAGTAGTGGTCGTGAATATGGATGAAAAGAAAGCAAACCTTTGGTGTTTTAAGCCACCAACCTTTGGGGTTGTTGGTTAATGTAGTCTATGCTGACACAGTGGGACAGACTACCTCCATTTGAAAGACAAGACAGCAGAGGGGAAGTGACTTTCCTATGGTTACACAGAGGGTAGCAAGGGGTGGGGTTTTACCTAAGGAAGCACTTTTTAGTTCTTCCAAAAAGTGGCTAAGGTGACTGGAGCTCTGAACTAAGGTGCTAAGAGCTAAGGTGACTAGAGCTCTGAATGCCCCTCAACCTGCTGCCTTTGGGAAATGAGTTCCCACTGACCACTGTAGCTGTTTGCATTGTCAGGAGCAGGAAAATGATCTCTGTTCAGAGTAAGTCAGTGGCAGCCTAGGGAGGGGAGTGGTGGAGCTGTGGAATCTGTACCCTCAGGAGAACCAGATATTCTAGATTCAGCCACACAGCAGGTGCAATTGCACTTGGTCTCCCTGTCCTGTGTGTCCCTCCCACCTCAGTGGCTTCATTTATCTAAGGAACTCCTTTCCCTCACTAGCAAGTTTTGTCCAAGGAAAGGCTTTGAAACTCATTCACCATTTAAGGTGTGCAGATTAATGAAACCAGGAAGAGAGACTGCTTTGTTATGCAGCATTATTGTGGCTGACTGATACACTTGTCTATCCAATATCCATCTCCTCTTTTCTTTTATATACAGAAACCTGATTTTATTCTGGGCAGTCATGTGCCTGGGTAGAAAACTACATTCCTCAGCTTTCTTTGGGATGTACACAAAGGTCTCTGGGGGCAGGGGGTGCTTCTAGGAAAGCTCCCTAAGTGGGGGGTCTCCAAGGGCAGGCTATGTTGTGGAGCTCCTTGGCCTCATGCACTCAGCACCTCATGTGTTGTGTTGCTTTCCCAGCACTTGTGATGGACACCTCCAAGCGATGCAGGCACTCTCTGAGCTGCCTGCATGACAACAAACCTTTGGCTTAGTTTCTCTGCAGAAGTGCTTGCAACCCATAAGAGCCACTTTAGAGATGCTTGGGCAGATAGTTTATATATCACTTACACATCACCCACCCACCCACATCACCGGGACAGCCAGCAGTCAATGACTGACTGATACAGTACAAAAGGCCCTACTCTGGTACTACAATCCATACTCCAGAGCTCCTTGTGGCATCAGGTTGAAGCTGGACGCCAGGTAAAACCACCTTTTTGCTCAGCTTCTCAACTTGTCCCATCTTGCTTCCTTCATTCCCTTACAGCTTTCTCTGGAGATCTCGCCATCAGTAATTCAAAAAGAGCCAGGCATACTGGTAGTCCCAGCAACTCAGGATGCTGACAGGAAGATCACTTGAGCCCAGGAGTTCAAGGCTTCAGTGTGCTATGATCACACCTGTGAATAGCCTTGCACTCCAGCCTGGGCAACATAGCAAGACCCCATCTCTAAAAAAGAACAAAACCAGAAAATTGCCCGAGAATCCCCGTATGCTTCCAAGCAATATGTAAGTTTCTGAGCTGTCTTCTACCTCCCAAATCCCTTGTAACAGGAGAGAGCCACCAAGGGTTCTAAGCTTAGCAGCAGGAAAAGTTTGTTTTGGTGAAGAGAACTAAAGTTTCACCTTATTCTTTGACACTGTGCTATTTCTGTGAGCTCACAGAGAGGCTTAAAGCAACAGCATCCATTGATCAAATATTGATTAGGCATTCACTAGAAATCTCACAGCTGCTTGGCACTAGAGGACACAGTGGGGAGCAAGAGAAACACAGTTTCTACCCTGATCCTCTAAATTAGGTCCAAAGGCTTCTTGGACAACCCTCAGAGTCCCTTTTGGAGCAGCTGCATAATGACAATCAACTGAGTACACGAAACCTTCAAAATGCTTTTAATTTCTTTTAATGTGTAACAGTTACGCCTGAGTTACAGAGGAAGCGCTTACAAGCAGCAGGTAGTTAAAGCAAATACCAGTTTCTCTTTCTAATCTACTACTCCATATAGCTGAATAAATTATGGTGTGATTATATTTAAACACACACCTCACGCCCACACTCCCAGGCACACACCCCACTCACACCCTCACGTACACCCACTTACTTCTGCATGGGGGAAAATGGCTGTGAGTCAAACACGGAAGCAATAAAGTTGCAGTTACTAGGAAGAAGGAATGATCTAGAGTACTATGTAGATATTTCCCAGGTCAGGGAGTTGGCCATGTCAGAGTTGACTTGAAGAAACATCAAATACACGGAAGTCTCGGAGCGTTTCAAGTTGCCGGCTAGAGAACCCCCATTTGGTCTTGGTTTTGGTGCCTCTGCAGGAGGGGAGGAGAGAAGAGCTGTGTACCCCCAAAAAAGTGTCCAACAGTGCGAGACACATTCGGGAGCTTGACGAGAAGAACATCAGCCTGAGAGAGGTCCCGGAGAACATCTTTTTAGTTGGGTGATGGAGTTTCACTGAGTCCCAGGATCCAAAATCTTGGATACTTCACCAACTCCATGTTAAAACATTGGATTCTGGCAGAGTGGTCAAACTCTGGGATCTGTTCTGTTCTCAAGCCAGAGTCAGATTTCAATCTGACTCTTCCTTGTCCTTCTGAGCAAACCTCTCTCTCCATTCTTCTTTCCTTCTCTCTTATCCCCCTAGTTCTCTGTTTGGTCTGCCCTTTCGTGTTCCTCTAGCAAAAGACCATCAAAGGTAAATCAAGTATAAAATGGAAGTACAAAAGCATAGCTTGGTTCTTACACATCACTTCTTTTTTTCTTTATATAGCAAGAGAGAAATACCAAATGAAAAAAATAAAGGAACAAGAATGAAAGAACCCACTAGAGCCTGGAATGCATAATTTGAAACACACAATATGAAGATATATCCCTACAGATGGTCTCTGGCACTAGCACGACACGCACTGTGGGGGATTTCTTTCCTTTTTTAGTATATATATATATATTTATAAAAAGTCAACTTTCTACAAACGAACAGCACATCACCACGTTTTCCAACTATTGTACAATGAACTCAAAAGAGAGCCCCCTTAGAGACGACCAACAGCGACTTGTGGTAAGTTGGAGGAAGCAGCTCTTATTTTGCTACAGACTCTATTTACAGGGATGGAGGGGGGTTATATCTGGGACGGCCTGGCCGCTGGAACCCAGGCCTTCTTTCTCAGGCTGTGGTCAACCCCAAAGAGATGGAGGCCTTGTGTCTCTCGTTCAACATCACCTCTCTGGTGATGTTTCGAGCTGCCAACACAAGGCTGAATTTTATGACCCAAGTTGGCCAGACACGTTAATATACGGGTTTTAGAGAGAACCTATCAGGATCAAGGGCCTCTTTCTGAAGCAGGTGGGACCCCTCAAGGAATAAGTCCCATTTTCTACCAAGATGATGGCTTGGGAGAACTTATGTTCAACGTTATGAGAAATCATTTGGTTTATTCCCAAGCAGGTCTTGGTTCCATTTCACCATCGAGATCAGACATCTGGGATTGATCCTAGCATTGGACTGTCGCTTCCTGGGGACGGGGCTGGGTGGTTTTGATGTCACCTGCCTGAGATCCCTGCTCCTGAGTCACAGAGGGTGTCAGGAGACTCAGACACTTTCTGAGCCAGGCCTCCAGGTGGAAGGATTGGCCATTCAAGGAATGTGGATGAAGAGTGGTCTTCAGGAAGAGCTGCTTTCTGCTGTGATAGCTACAAAACCAAGGGACAACAGAGTCTTCTTTTTTGTCCCGAACGTGAAGAACCAAAAGTCTCCTGCAGCGGACGCTCCAGTTGCAACCTTGGTTGACCTTGATGGGTCACATGTGTCCGCCGCTACCAAAGAGTCTGTTTGTCTCCAGTTATTCGTTGGTTTCTCTAAACCAGAGATATGAGCCAGCCTGGCCATGGTCCAGGACAGGCTTGATATCACCAAGTCTGAAGATGAGAACCAGGTGAACATTTGTCACAGAGGTGACGTCCATGTAGGAGACTGTCCTAGAATCTTGCCAACCCAGCTCCCCAGGAGGGAGGAACTCAGGTTGACTCCCAGAGCAGCAGCCCTTTCCCTCTAGGAATGTCTTGTTGGCTGAGGGCAAGAGGCATGGATTGAGCAAAGAGGTGGCCTCATGAACCCAGGTGGGGACAAGCAGTTTGGTCCAATGTTTGTGAATTCAGTGCTGTGTCTCCCATCCCAAGTACTCTGTACTCAGCAGCACCTGATAAAGGTGATGGAATGTAGATTACAGCGACAGTGATGGTAAATAGGTGTGATGATTCTGATAAATAGGTAAAGGTGAGAAAAAGTTCCCAGGAAGGAGGAATCAGGGGTTTGAATCATCCCCCCAAGGTCCCAGCTCTTAAGAGAATGGAACTTCAGGAGGCCACTGGCGTGGTCAAGGAAGGTGCCTCTTCCCTCTCCTCTGGAATTGTTGACATCTCCCTCTGCTCAGGGGTGGTAGCTTGGAAACTGGTCACATCTGCCTCAGCTCAGCTGTGCCAGATCAGGAGGCAGGGACCTCTTGGCTAAGACAGAGGCAACATTCAAAGATGCCACTCTGGGCAGGGCAACAATATGCCCCTAACAACATGCCAGGGGGAATTGTCTTGTCTGTGAGGCAAACAATCCCTGTCCAGTCTAGAACCCTCCTCCAAAGCTCTGAGGGTAGCTCTCTGCATCCCCAGAAACTGAAAGGGGTCTGGGGAAGATGGAGGCCTCTTCCTAGAGGATGGGGCATGGTAAGGACGGGCTCGGGCCTCTGCGGAAGGCTTTGGGCAAAATCTCAGCTCCCTGGGGTGTGGACTTGCAGGCAGAGAGCTGAAGCCTTGAGCAACAAAGGCTTGCCCTCCCACAAACAAAGGGACCTGGTTGTGAAAGTCCCTTCTGAGCCCACTTCATGCTCCTCTACTCATGTATCCTCAAGACTTTATCCCCTCCCCATCTCATCTGATTCAGCTAATGCAGGAAACTGAAAAGTTCTGTGGGCTCCCCAGGCCCCAGATAGGTTGGACATGGTGGGAACTTGGGCTTCAGGCTAAGAGCCCTCTGCTTCCAGAAGCCTGAGTTGGGTCCTTGTATCCTGGGCAGGCCCATGGCTGACAAGCCCCACCCCCACGTGCCCTTACCCTCTGGTTAAGCCTCTTCCTAGTCTCCCCAGTCTCCCTGACTGCGCTAGATTTCCCCGTACACCTAGTAGAGGTGTCTGGGGAGGGTTCTGAAGTCCTTCAAATTCCTGGGTGGGGGTGAGACTGCCCCTCTGCTGACTCCCCTGGGAAGACCCCAAAGCCAGGGTCCCCTCTCTGCTGGAGTCCCAATGTCTAGAGGAGGAAAGGGCTGCCAGTCTGACATTGAGCCAGAGAACCTCCTAGGAGGGCTGGCTCCCAGTACATCCAGCTGAGAGTAGCCCTGAACACTTCACCTCTACCTCTAGCTACGGCACCCGCTGGAGTTGGGTCCAAAGGGCTGCAGGACTTCCTCTCAGGCATCATCCTCCTCTGGGTGCCCAAGGTGTTCAAGGTGGGCCTTGATCTCCATGCCTGAGATGGCACAGAGGCCAACATGGGATTTGACAGGGGGAGGACTTCAGGCTGACCAGAAACCCTCCTTGGCGAAAGTGGGGAGCAGACTCCAAGGGCATCACTCTGGATCCCTAACCACAGCTGAGTGACAAGCTGGCTGTCTACCTCCAGGGGGCCAGTAATGAGAAGCAGGTGGGTTCCTTTCTTGGCCCCCTAGGACTCCAGGGGGATGAGGAGGCAAGGCTGGGAGGTTCAGGGGTTAGTCAGGGTTGGGCTGGGAATTGGGCTGGGGCAAGTCGCCCCGGGGGCCCTAGTAGGCCTGGCCAGTTTCCACAGGCAGGAGTCCCAGCACAGCGGAGTGCTCCCCGAGCTTCATGCGACGCTGGGTGGAGAGGCTCACGTTTTTGGCCAGATAATCAACAGCAGCTGGAAAAAAGAAGAGACTCTCCTAGAAATCGAGGTTCTTTTTGTTTATTCTTCCATTCACTCTATTTACATCCACCCATCCATCTATCCATCCATCTATCCATCCATCCATCCATCCATCCATCTATCCATCCATCCATCCATCCATGTCTATCCATCTTTTCTTTCATCCATCCACCATCCTTCCACCTTCTATCCACTCATCCTCTCATCCATCCAGCCATATCCATGCATCTATCCACCCATCCATTCTGTCCATCCATCCATCCATCCATCCATCCAACCATCCCTCTGTCTATCCATCCTCTATCCATACCTCATCCACTCATCCATCATCCATCTGTCCATCTATCCATCCTTCCATCTATCCATCTCCTCATGAAGCTCTTTCTCTCACCACCTCTCTAATCATTCAGCAAATATTTATTTAATGCATTGTGTGCCCAGCTCCCTGGTAAGTTCCTAGGGAGGCACAGAAGATTATCCACGTTGCTGAGAAAAGAATTAACCACCCCTCAATAAGCCCACTACATACACCTGCTATGGATAAGGCCCTGTGAATCCCTGAGTGCAGATAATGATGAGGGCAAGGTCTCTCTGCCTTTTCTATCTGTGCCCAGCTTACAGATAAGGCAAAGCAAGACCTTTGCTGCAAGGCCAGAGTGGCTATGGGTGAGCTGAGGGATCCATGCAGAAGGAGCCAGGACACAGATATGCAGGGAGCTGAGATTTGTAGCTCTATCTGGTCACCCAGAGGAGAGAGATGAGTGTCTGAGGGTGTATATGCCTGAGAGTGGTGCATACTTGTGTGTGTGAACAACGGAAACAAGAATTTCCTTGAATAATTGGCCTGCACATGAATGTCCACACAAGAGCAACATTTGCACACACACGTGCACATGTGTGAGTTGTATGCACCTTTGTGAATAGATGAACTTTGGGAATGCCAGTGCACGTGCAGGCACTGTGTACAGGTGAGTTCCAACTGAGCCAGGTACCTGCCTCTACATGTGTGTATGTGCAGGGATGACCCTTGACCTGCATGTACGTGTGTTCTGTCTTGACTGTACTAATTCTGCCTTTCTGAGGCTACAATAGAAATCAGCCTTGACCAAATGATTTGGCTGGGGTGTGGCCAAGGCCTCCAGAGGCACAGGGATGCTGCCTCCCAAGCTGGGATCTGTGGCTGTGGCCAGTCCAAACCCCTGGGATCTGTAGGATCCAGAAGCAAGAGGAAGATGGAAAGAATACTGCATTAGGAATTACGAGGCCTGGCTCAACACTTGTTCTGTCACCTGCCCACAGGGGACCCTGTAGCACTCTACATGCTTCCCCAAGGTTGGAGGTTTCTACCTAGGGCAGGTGGGTGGAACCAAAAGGTGATAGGCATGGCCTGAGGACGAGGCCAGGGAGGCCAGGTGGGCAGTGCCAATCATTGAGCCATGGGAGGCCGTATTGCCTAGTGGCTCAAATGACGGAGGTTCAAATCCTGCACATGCCAACTTTTAACGTGTGATCTGGCACATCCCACCTCATCTATTCAAACCTCAGTTTCCTTGTCTGTAAATTGGGGATCGTGACAGCACCTATCTGAGGAGCTGTTATGAAGGTTAAAGGAGAAATGTGTACAAAGTGGCTAGCTAGTACTGTGCCTGGCACATTGTGAGCTCGAGAGATGTGGGTTTGGAAGCAGCGGAACACGGCCTTTGATGCAGGCAGGAGGAGATGGAGCAGCGGATGAGGTGGCTGCAGTCCCAGTTACCTCCCGCTCCTGTGGCCCTAGGCACATCACCTGAGCTCTCTAGACCTGCTTCCTTGTCTGTAGAATGGGGAAAACAAAGTCCAGCCTCCTCCAGGGCTGCTGCTATAAGGATGAAGTGAGACAGTGTTCTTTAAGATGGTGGTTACAGAGCACGCAGGGGCTTGGCCCTCGACATTCCCAAAGGATGTGCAAATGCCCTGGGGTCTCTCTGGAGTGTCTGAACCCTGTGCCCCTCTGCTTACCAGGCTCCAGGGTGGGTGATGAGAGGAAAGTTAAGTCTGCCTAGGGTCTGAGCTGAGCCCCGGGGGACTGCCAGCCTTCCTCTGAAGTCACTTGGCCTCCAGGCTCCCAGATGGTAGAGCAAAGTTGGTGGCAGCCAGCCTGGCCCTGCCTTGGGTCTGCCCCTTCCTCTGTGTGAGGGTAGGGCCATTCCCATCTCTGGCCTTGGGGAGACCCTGCAGCCCTGGCCACACTAACTCTACTACTGGGAGCCTGCCTTACCCGGACTCCAGGGTCCATCCCGTTAAGAAGCCTCATTCTTAGAGGGACAGTAGGAATAGAAAGAGGAAGAGCCAGTGTTTACAGAGAGCTTGTTCTATCCCGGTCCTGTTCTAAGCATTTTGTGCTCATTTTCCATTTAACTCTCACAACAACTCTATGAGGCTGGTAGTGGTGGTATCTGCATCTTACAGATGATGGAACTGAGGCTCTGAGAGACTGTACCACTTCAAAGATCACACAGTTCATAAGTTGCGGAGCCAGGATTCAAACCCAGGCAGTCTGAGCCTAGCTCCCAGCCACCCCTTCAGACTCCTAGAGAATAACCCTTTGTACATACACGGCATTTTAGAGTGCACAAGGTGCTCTACACCCCAAATTCTACATTGATCCCATGTTCTGCTCCAGGCAGTATAAGCGATCTGTCCAAGGGCACGCCGCCAAGGCAGGTGACAGTTTCCCTGAGTCACAGCAGCCACTGCCTCCCCTCCTTACTTCACACCATGCCAGCCTCTCGCACCAACCTCTCCAGGTATTCCTGTGGGTGGGCTGAGAACTCTGGCTTTTTAAACAATTGATACATAATATTTGCACATATTTACTGGGGTACCTGTGATGTTTTGCTACATGCATAGAATGTGTAATGATCAAGTCAAGCTGTTTAGGGCATCCATCACCTTCAGGATTTATCTTTTCTGTTTTTTGATTTGTTTTGTTTTGTTTTGAGATGGAGTCTCACTCTGTCTCCCAGGCTGGAGTGCAATGGCACAGTCTCGGCTCACTGCAACCTCCACCTCCTGGGTTCAAGCAATTCTCCTGCCTCAGTCTCCCAAGTAGTTGGGACTACAGGTGCCCACCAATACACCCGGCTAATTTTTGTATTTTTTAGACAGCACCAGGTTGGCCAGGCTGGTCTCAAACTCCTGACTTCAGGTGATCTGCCCACCTTGGCCTTCCAAAGTGCTGGGATTACAGGTGTGAGCCACTGAGCCTGGCCCAGTATTTATCATTTCTATGTGTTGGGTACATTTCAAGTCCTCTCTTCTAGCTATTTTGAAATACACAATACATTGTTGTTAGCTGTGGTCACCCTACTCTGTTATCAAACACTAGAACTTACTCCTATCTAACTGTATGTTTGCACCCATTAACCAACCTCCCTTCATCCCCCTCCCTGCTTCCCTGCTTCTAGTAGCCATCATTTGACTCTGTCTCCATGAGGCCAATCTTCTTAGCTCCCACGTATGAGAACATGTGATGTTTGTCTCTCTGTGCTTGGCTTATGTTACTTGGTAAAATGACCTGCAGTTCCATCTATGTTGCTGTGGATGACAGGATTTTATTCTTTCTTATGGCTGAATAGTATTCCACTGGGTATATATACTATATGTTCTTTATCCATTTATCCACTGATGGATACTTACATCGATTTCATATCTTGGCTATTGTGAATAGTGTTGCAATAAACATGGGAGTGCAGGTATCCCTTTGATACACTGATTCCCATCCTTTGGATAAATATGGTCGTTCTAATTTTCGCTGGTTTTGGATAATAATGAGAACAACAAAGTGAGCACCCTCACTTGTGGACCACCTACTGTGTGCTGGCAGGCATGACCACACCTATTTCTTTCAACTGCCCCGTGCTTTAGGTATGAGTGTTCTTCTATAAATGTGGAAACTGAGGCACAGAGGTCACTGTCCCAGAGTCACATGCAGCGCATGTCATGGAGGAGCCTGCATTGGTCCTGCCTGTGCCTCTGGCCACTCCGTGTGCCTTATTCTTGTCAGCCTCTCCCAGCGACCAGCCCATGGCCCAGCACGCAGTAGGAGCTTGCCAGGCCCTGTCTAGGTAGCCAAGGAAACACCAGGAAGCCAAACTTTCCTGACGACCCTGCCAACTTCAAGGGCACCCAACAGGCTGCAGAGCCTGCCTCTCCCTGGGGTGGAGCCCAAGGGCCAGCGAGGGCAGGGCTGTGACATTTCTTATTATGGCCTCCGTCAACGGCCCTCCCTGTCCCTCTGTCTTTACGCATCTCCCCTCCTCTGCCTCGTGCCCATGCCTGGGCTCTAAATGTCTCAAATTAGATTAATTGGGAGTTGGCAGGAGATGTGGTGGTGATGCCAACCGGTAAACAATCTCAGCCGTTAGCGCCTCGTCAGCTCGCAGCCCCAGAGGAGGACCCTTCTAGACACAAATTCTTATTAGACTTGTCAGATCTATTAAAATTCTTTTCACACTTCTGCGTTCTATCAGCCCCATCATTAGTACGGCCCTGGCCTCTGGGAACACCAGGGCCATATTAATCTGCCGTGTGCCCATCCCTGGGCCCCTGCCCCCACCCCTCCAGAGACGAGGGAAGACAGACAGGTGGATGGACAATGGCCAGAGCAGGAAAAGGAGTGAAGGTGTCCCTGGGAAGATGAGAAGCCCACGGAGAGGAGGAGGAGGACTCTGGAGCCTAACGGTTTGGCCCATGTGTATGCTCGCTCAATGCACACCTGAAGGTGGTTCTCCAGGGACCAGGCTGCAGGTGTGGCTGTGTACATATTGGTATGGCCTGTCGGGAGGCCTTGGGCAAACAGCCTCTCTGGATCCTAGTTCCTCATCCGTCCAATGGGAATAACCACGTGCACTGCATAGGGTGGCATGAGGATGAAATGCCAGACCCATAGTAGATGCTCAATAAATGGCCATTCCTCCTTCCTTTACACATGCACATTTTGTATATTTATATCTTAAAGCTGTGTGTCTACACATTAGTGAACACTCACATATATCCCTCTCTCTGCGTGTGCATCTGTCCATATGCAGGTGCATGTGAAGCCGTGGACGTGAATCCACGCGTGGGTGGGCTCAGGTGTGTATCGCTGCTGAGTGGCCTCCACAAATCTGTGATTTGAAGTTAGGAGACTTTGGGTCCACCATTGCCATGCTGTGGGATTTTGGAGAAGCTGCCTAGCCTCTCTGAGCCTCGTTTTTGCACCTGCAACCTGGGGACAAATAACTTAGAGAATGACATGAATGAGGAGCACGCATTTTGCCCAGGGCCCTGTGGGATGAACTTGGGCAGAGGACAGGCATCAAGGGATGACAGGTGGACCTGGGCGTACACGGGCACAGTCCGGGACATGGGACTGTTGCACACACGCCGGGGCATCCCGGCCATAGATGGATTAAGTTGCCCAGGGATGTGGGGCAAGTGGTTAGTGGGAACATGATGTGTCTCGGGGCCTCCAAAATGCCAAAGGAGAGGGAGGTGGTGCAGTGGAAACACTCTGAGATGGCTGAGTCTAATCTGTGGCCTCCATTTCACAGATGGGAAGACTGAGGCTCAGAGAGGCAAGGGTGTGGCTGGCCCACACGAATTGGTGGCAGAGGAGGGGACTTTTCCTCCAGTCCTTCCCTCTCAGCTCAAGCCTGGAGTCTCTGTGGGGTGAGGTGGGGTCTGTGCGGGGCTCCCTTTGGGGAGGGCTGGAGAATGTGGCCAAGAGGAGCTCTGAGCTATTCCTGGAGAAGCCAGGGCAGCAGGGGTGGAGCTGGAAGGGGAGTGAGAGGAGGAGGAGAAGGGAGTGGAAGGAGAGGATGGAAAAGAGAAGAATGGAGTTGGGGGAGGTGGGGGAGGAGGAAGCTGCTCTGGCTGGCTTTGCCCAAGCAAGAGAACAAACCCTCCTTTCTCGCCTCCTAGGCCCCTTCCCTTTTGATCCCCTCCCCTGCCGCCCCCATGCTGACTTTGGGGTTAATTTTATTTCCGAATTGAGCAGGCGCTCCTGGAGCAGGACACCGAGCTTAGGTGTGACTAACCCCCGCCCCAGGCTGGTGCTGCTGCTCCCGCTGAGGTCACTCTAAAATATTTATCAAGAGCATGTGTGCCCTGCTCCATGCCCAGGAACATGGGCTGGGTCAGGAGGTCACCCTGGGACCCTCCGGAAATTCTCCCATGCACATGCGTGCACCCTGCTCTCAAATATACATGCAGACCCCCACGCACACATTCACACACACACAGTTATACATGGTATATGTCTACACCCAGATGTACATCCATACACACGTACCCACAGTCACACCTATGACATACCCAAACATGCACTGATACCCTCACCCCTGTTTACACACTGCACACACAGTATGTGTGTCCACACACAGGTACTCCCAAACGCACAATCACAGACACACTGAAGCATGTGTACATGTCTCAATGCATGGCTATACACATGCACAGTCACACATTTACACACTCATATGCACCTATACACACGCATACATGTTGATTACACATATCTAGAAATGACACATGCATACCTACGCCAAACATGCAGGCACACATAAAGACACACTCAACCATATGTACAGACTTGAATGCACATTTAAACATGTTTAAGCAGACACATATACTTACATATATGTGTGCACATGTGTTCATACACACAAACGTGCACATCACGTGTGCACAATATGCTCATTTATGTGCACACATGTGAAGTCATATACACATATGCTCACACGTGCCCAATGACACATACGTGTATTCACGTATATGCAAATATGCATGCAGTAACACATGGGTGCTGAAATACTCAGATGCATCACATGCACACACACACACGAATTGTAACATGTCGCAACATATGTACTCACAAACACCCATATACACATGTGTACATACACATACGCAAACATGTACACACACAGGAAGGGCTGTGAACACAGCTGGGAGGTGGAGGCCAACACAGCTGGCCCTCATTTGGCAGTGGAGGCCAACGCCACGTGAGGAGGAGCGGGTTCGGGGGGTGGGCAGGAAGCAGAGGTCAGAAAGGCTGGCCCAGGGCTGGGCTGGGGGAGAGGATGCCCTCAGGGATGGGGCCTCACCCTCTGGCCACACGCCCTTCTGATTAGTTTGACACCAGCAGGTGAGGCCTTTGCAGGGAGGTGCGGCAGGAAGAGTGACTGGTGACCTCTGGCTCCCTGTCCCATCTGGGCCTGCCCTACTGCTGGCCTTGCCAGGTGGCGGAGGCTGTGTTCAGACCTGCGTTTTCCAGCCTTTGGTCTGAGGGTCCACGGTCCCTGCCTCAAGGCAAGGCACAAAGGGGATAGCAGCTGGGATGGGTGCATGGGACCACTGCAGAGTTTGGAGTGGAGGAGAGAGCTGGAAACACAGCTTTCCCATGCCCTGTGGCAGAAAGGGCAGGGTCTCCCACTGAGCTGTCCAGCACGGTGGCCACCAGCAGCCCATGGCTACCGAGCACTTGAACTGCAGCTAGTGCAACCGGGAAACTGAATTTCAAATGTCGATTTCACTTGAACTAATTTAAAGTCAGAAACCAGTCTTCAATTGGGTTATTTAGTGGTTGGAAAACTTACAATTTGGAACACTTTGGGTGTGTAAGTCTATTTTCTCAATTGTAAACTATATGAAATTTAAATACAGATCAAATATTTCTGTTGAAAATTCAGTGTCCGAATTAAAATGGGCTGTAAGTATAAAACACACACAGGATGTCAAAGATATAGCATGAAAAAGAGAATGTAAAATATCTCAATAATTGTATATGAATTGCATTTTGAAATGATAATCTTTTGGATATACTGGGTTAAATAAAATGTTAGTAAAAATAATTCCATTGTTTCTTCTCCTTAATTTTTTTTTTCTTTTTTTTTTTCTTTTGAGACAGTCTTGCTCTGTCACGCAGCCTGGAGTACAGTGGCGTGATCTCGGCTCACTGCAACCTCCGCCTCCTGGGTTCAGGTGATTCTTGTGCCTCACCTACTGGAGTGGCTGGGATTACAGGTACGTGCCACCATGCCTGGTTAATTTTTGTATTTTTAGTAGAGACAGAGTTTCACCATGTTGACCAGGCCGGTCTCGATCTCCTGGGCTCAAGTGATTCATTTGCCTCAGCCTTCCAAAGTGCTGGGATTACAGGCATGAGCCACCACTCCTGGCCTGTTTCTTCTTATGTTTTAAAATGTGGCCACTAGAAATGTTAAGTGATATTTGTGTTGTGTATTATATTTCTGTTGGAGCCATAGCAGGGGCTTAGCCAGGAGATGTCCTGGATTTTGCCCAATTCAGTGTCATTTTAGGTGAACTGTTCTGTCTTGCTGGACTTCGATTTTTCCATCTGTAAAATGGACAGTCCCCACCCCGACACCACCTTGTAGCTCTCCACAAACAAGCAGGAGGCCCTGGGGGTGGGAGAAGGAATGGGGACGGGGGATGCCCAGGGCACCAGGCACTCACTCTGGCCGTACTGGCCGTACTGATAGCTGGCCACGGGGTCCACGCTGTAGCCGGTGGTGCTGTAGGTGGGTGGGCAGTAGGCCTGGGAGGTGGGCAGGCTATCTCCCGGCTTGATGGAGTCGGCCCGCTGGCTGCAGCTGGCTGAGATGGAGGTGGCCGAGTCCAGGCCGCCATGCAGCGGGGAGATGGAGAAGTCAGCCTGTGGCTGCGGGGGCACCGCGCTGGGGTTGCTCAAGATGCTCATCACCTGTGGGGAAAAGGCCATTAGTGCCAGGCTCACCGGACAGACCCCAGAGACATGAGCACACTGGCACAATGCCAGGCTGGCCCTGGAATGCTCTTTGCCGGAGTTGTTCCCTTGAAATCTCTGTCGCTTCGAGGTCCTCAGTTTACCTGAATTGTGTGCCCTCATGCATGGGATGGCTGCTGGTCTTCGGTGTTTCTCTCGAAGGAGGGTCCTGACCCAGGGATCCTCCTTCCACTGAGAGCTCAGCAGGGCCTTACTCGCCTCTCTAGCTCCAGGGCCTGGCTCTAAGGGGCACTCTGGGCCTGTCTATGGAATGAATAAATGCGTGAATGAATGCATGAATGAACGAACTGGCTAGTGAGGCCTCTCCCATCAGTCAGGGAGTTCTCCAAGCTCAGAGAACTGTGCCTCCCCCATCAGACTGGGATGGCCCCATCTTCTAACACGAACGTTACAGCAGGACTCTGATCTGTCTGGGTCACTGTGCGTGGCTTGCTCTGCCTGCCACTTTTCTGGACTCCGAGCTTCCTGCCCTTTCGACACCAAATCCCACAGCCAATGCTTTCACAGAGGCTTGCAGGCCCCTTCCTTTGATTCTACCAGCTCCTGAGGTCTGTGGCCATCCCCTCCTTCCCTGCCTGGCCGGGTTCCACAAATAGGAACTCACTGTCAGTGCTGGCAACACAGACTACCAGGGGAAGTTTGTCTCTAGAAACTCAGCTTAGGGGACCTGGATGGAGGTCCAGGTGTTCACTTACTGGGATGTTCACTTATTTACTCCACAAACAGGCATGGATGGTGACTCTGGCTCCAGGCTGAGAGCTGAAGGTTCTGAGACTTCAGAGGAGAAACAGCCATGGTCCCTGCCCTCGGTGGTGGGAGAGGAGGAGAAAGGGTCTGGGTCTGGTGAGGGAAGCTACTAGCAAAGATCACAGAGACATGGAGTTGTGATCCAGGCATCGTATCTATCAAAGGACACAGAGGAGGGCGTCCAGTCATCCCTGGCAGTCCAGGAAATCTGGGGGAGGTGGAACCTGCTGTCCAGCTCTCCAGGAAAGGGGGCGGGAAAAGCAGTGCTTTCCCTGGGCGGGGCTGGGGGTGGCACAGCAGGAGCTCCTGGAGAGTGAGAGGGCACAGTGTACAAGTCAGTTCGGAGCAGAGAAGGGGAGAGGGCAGGAGGGAGAGGGCACCGTGTCCCAGTCAGTCCAGAGGAGGGCAGGGGAGAGGGCAGGAGGGAGAGGCAGGCCCTCGTGAACTTGACCTGCAGGGCCCAGGCCCCTGATGACCTTCTGGTGATGCCACCCTTTATGGGAGGAAGACCCTGAGTATGAGTTGGGGACGGCTTTACTGATAATCTGCCCAGCACCGAGATGGAGAACTATGTGGCAATCCCTGCTGGGCACACAGTTGAGTTCCCTAACTCCCCCTCCAGGGTAAGAAAGCAGGCTGCGGGCATTCGAGCAGTGATCGTTTTACCGACTAGACACCTTCTGAAGATTTTTATCTTTGCCTTTATTACTGGCTTGTGCCACAGACATTGAGGCCTGGCCACAGTCGAGGGCATCGATGGATTCTTTGGGCCAGGGATAGACACCAAACTCTTCCGTTTATCAGCTGTGTAACCTCAGGAGTATCCCTGAGCAGTTAACTCATTTGACCCTCCCAAGCCAAAACCCCACAGAGATGTGTGAGGCAAAGCTAGGATGCCCATTTCTCAGATGAAAAAACTGAGGCCTGCAAAGGGGGCGTGGCTTCCCTAGATCTCACAGCAGGCCCAGGACTCAGTTCACCTGACCCTGGCTCACCTGCAAAATATCAAGTTCAACTCTCAAGAAAGAATGAGGTTGAGGCATCTGATTACTTTAGAGGGTCTCAATCCAAGGACCAGCAGTAGTTTGTTTCCCGGGCAGCTAATGGGGGGTGAGTGGGGTGGGGTCCCTTACTCTGGGGGAAGGTTAGGTCCTCTGAAATGTCTTGAGCAGAGCCTATGCCTGATTCTTTCCCCCATGCCCTCAGCCCTGGGGGGTCTCCCCTCCTCCACCTTTTCCCTCTGAGCCAGAGCTCAGACCTCAGAGCTCAGACCAGCTGGGGTTATCAACTGTCTAGTCTTCATCTCCACGCAGCTGGGGAGATTTGGGTGGGACATAGGGGTGTGTCAACTTCATCAAGATGGCAAAGACACGCTGGGATGGGTTTGCAAGAAGGAGAGAGAAAATCTGCCTGGGAGGCAGGAGGCTTGGCTGGGGAGTGTCTGGAGTCCTTTGGACACCAGCACTACTTTAGGGAGCTGAGGTCTTCCTAGCTCGCGCTGTGTTCAATGTGCTTCTGAGGTCTTTGTTGTGGTCAGGTCAACAGTAGGGTGTTGGGGTAGGAGTATGTGAGGGTGTCTGACACTCGGGGCTGTGTTTGTTGCTTTCTGTTTGTCAAGATGCGATCTCCTTAGCTTGAAGAGTGTCTAGGGGCTTGGGGAGGAGAGCAAGGTCCCAGGGCAAACTCAGGAATCTAACTCTGCCCTGGGGTTCTCAGTCTAGACCTTTTCCTACCCATCTCCTTTCTGGCCCAACACAAACACGGACCCTGCTCCCTGCTCAAAGGAGGCCTGGACTCCAAGAATAGACTTAGGGGCTCAGAAAAAACACGCAGGCTCCAGATTCCTTCTTTCAGGACAGTCGTTGGGGGCTGGGAGACTCCTGGGAGGGTTTGTCTGCTCCCGCGAGATTCCAGTCTGATCCTTCCTGCCTGCCCATTCCCAAGATGCCAAGTCCAGACGGAATGATGGGAAAGGAGGGGTGGGGGGATGGTTAGGAAGAGGACGAGGATGCTTTGAGACAGGCTAAGAGCTATGTGTAGACCCAGTACTCATCCTCTAAGACAGAGACCTACACAGAACTGCTGCCCAATCTGACAATATCACTCAAGAATTATCAATGGCTCCCCATTACCTCTCATCAAAAACTCCTAGTGACCAGACCTCTAGCTGCCTGTCCCAACTCCTTTCACCCCTTTCTACTTTGCACTTTACATCCCAGCTATCCCAAACAATGTGTTATTTCTTGAAGATATCCTTCATTCATTCATGTATTCATCCAACAAGCATTTCATAGAGTGCTACTATGTGCCAGTCTGGAGCTAGTGCTGGACTATGAGCTCTTTGAGAGCAGGATAAACTGCGTTTTGTTAATCTCTGTAGCCCCAGTGCCTACGTGGTGCTTGCTACATATTCTGAGCTCAGAAAACCTCTGCTGAATTCATACATATTCCTTTAAAAACATTTACTGAGCACCTATTATATACCAGACACTGAGCCAGGCACTGGGGACACAGCCATGAAAAATGCCAATCCCATGCCTTCCTGGTGGTGTCAGCCTAAGGAACGAAGTTGACAATAAACAAGTGAACAAATAATATAATTTATGATACTGATAAATGCTAAGGAGGAAAAATAAGGGGCTATGTGGGATAGTCAGGCAGGGCCTCCCCAAAGATGTGATATCCAGCAAGACCAGAAAGAACAGCCCTGAGAAGAAGACGAGGCAGGGGAGCCTTCCAAGCAGAGAAATCAGCAAGTGCAAAGGCCCCGAGGTCCCTGGGGCTGAGGGGGCTGAACCACGAGATATACTCAGCAGGTTTAGGAAACAGCAAGAAGGTGAAGGTGGAGGGTGGAAATTCCAGGAGCTGCAAGGGCTTGTACAGTCCTTTCTCAGAAGGGGCTTGGGTGGTGTCCGGTGGCTCAGCAGGCCTTGGACCCTGGGCCGTGAACAGACAGCTCACTTTCCCATAATGGGATTTGCTCAATGGGATTTGCCCTGGAACAGCAAATCAAATCCACATCTGGGGAAGGTGTGAATGGAGGATGTGCTGCTGCGGCTCACTCTCTTCCAGAGTCCCTGGGGGTCTGTGGATCAAAGGGCTTCCATTTCATCCAACCCCCTGTCTCCAGGCAGGGCAGCGTCTAAGCTAATGGGACAGGACCCAAATGGAGAGCGGCGGGAGGGGAGAACACTCGCCGATGAAGACCACAGGGCCTGAGTCATATATTGGTCAGTTCATGGACTCCTCAAGCAGATGGGGTATCATTACTCCCATTATGCAGATGGGGAAATTGAGACACGGGGAAGCAAAAGGACTCACCCGCAACCACACAGCTGGTAAGTGGCAGAGCTGGGATTTGCACCCAGGCCTCCCGGGTCCCTAGCTGTGCTCTTTCCCTGCCACCAACTGTGCTGGAGAGCACACAAGGAGAGGTTTGGCAACCTCACTGCACAGAGCCCTACGGGCCTAAATGACCCTCGCTGGTCTCTGGCTTCCCGGGGACCTCTAGGGCTCCCTCTTGGCCTGCAGAAGCAGGAAGCATTGGCCCACAGTTAGGAGCCCAGCTGAGGTCCGGAGCCTGCAAACTTTTCAACTTGAGGAAGTTCAGGTCTGATGCAGTAATCCACCCCCCTCAAGAATGCTAAGGCCTCTCCCCGGGTGGGTTTTGCTTTTTTCCCGGTGACCTTGCTTTCACTAATGTATTACTTCTTGGTACGTTACCGTTACTAACTCAAAATCAATACCGACCTCCACATCTGTAAGGTTTTATCTGAAGGCAAATCTCAGGGCTGTCCGTCAGGCTGACAGACAGCCGTCCCTTCCTCTCCCTTCCTCCTCCATTTCCCCAACCTGCCATGGCCTCTACCCCGCCCCAACCCCTTCCTCTCCCTCTGCTCCAAATCAGTCCCAGCCTCGACCAGACTAAATCAATAAGACGCTAGCCTCACCCTCCCTTCCGCCCGCTGGGGAGAGGCTTGCTGGTTTGGGGGTGGGGGCCCCCCTTCCGCAGCCTCTGCTTACCGTCCCCTCCCCCGGGACGTGCCGGCCCGTTCCCCTACTTTAAAAGAAGGGGATGGGAAAAATGTAATTAATTCCCTCCGTTCCTGAGCTGGCCCCGAGGGCCTGGGACTGAGGAGGCTGAGCTGCGAGATCTGCACCCTCTGTGATAACCGAACGTGGCTTTGGGAGTGCGGCTGCAATTAGAAGGGGCGATCGTCATCATTGGGGCTCCATGGCAGGGTTTGTGGTGGGTGGGTGGGGGCCGCAGCAGGGTGCAGAGGGAGAGGGAGGCACAGGGCCCACAGACTGAAGGTCAGGATAGGGATGGGGGTCAGGAATCAGGTCAAGGCTGCAGGGACCAGCGGCAGGTCACGGAGCCCCACCTCTGCACTGAGAGGGACCCTGAGGCTCTAAGAGGGACAAGAGTTTCCCTGAGGGCACTGGGCCTGGGCCAGTCAGTGCTCAGAAGGGCTTTCTTGCAGCATGGGGGCCAGAATATCTGCCCTGACTAGCTGTGACCCTGGGCAATTTCTTTAACCTTCTGTGCCTCTGTTTTCTCATCTATAAAATGGGTATGATGATAATCGTAGCTACCTAGAGAGTTATTTTAAGGATTAAGTGAGTAAATGTACACTGGATGTGCCATGCCTGCTGCATTGTTAGCTCCCGGTAAATATGTCCTCCTCCCCTTCCTTTTTCACCTCCCTGATATCTCTTCTGCCTGATTAGAAGGGAAGAGGCAGGCGGCTCAGGGACCTCGCCTGAGATGGAAATGAGCACTTGGAAGCAGACTCTGGGAACACCTCTCAGTCAGGGGCCATGCAGTTTTCCATCTTTTTCTGCCACGGGGACCACCACCCAATGGGTGCTTTCTGAATGAAGCATTGCTCTGCCCCCTCAGAACTGTTCCGTCCCCACGCAGAAGCTGGGGCCCGCACACTGGAAAGGGAGCCAGGAGTGCGTGGCTTTGACAAGTTGCACCCCACTCTGGCCTGAATGTGCTCCCCTGTAGAAAGAAGGAACCATTGAAGTACAAATCCTTGGAGTCTCCCAGTCTCAGCTGAGCAAGGCCTAGAATCCGCACAAATCCACAACACACACACTGCACAGGGCAGCCCACACCACACTCTGCAGGACACACACCTGAATCCAGGACGATGAGTTCACTGAAAACATCTCTGGTCCTGACCGCCAAGCAGCCTTTCATCAGAGCCCCAGTTAACCAGCAGCATAGCTTTTCCCGTTTGCACGCCCACTTTCTCTAACTCATCCAACACACTTACACACGCACACACTTGCATGTAAATACACTCAAATATGCACATGAAACGTGGGAGGCAACCTGGAGTTTGCTGCATGTTCATAGATGCGGAAACTGAGGCTCAAAGAGGGGGAGTGACTTGGCACCCCAGGGATTACTGCCACTCCCTCCTGCCCCCAGTCTTGGGTGTGGTTCCAAAAGGATCTGCTGGCTTGACCCACAGAGCACTTTGATCTCCAAGCCTCAGGTCCACCTCCAGCCCCGGCTCACCGTTTAGACTTCCACAAGAGGTGAGAAGAGGAGATATTTTCAGAGCCATCTGTTCCTGTTGTCAGAACACAGCTTGCCAGGAGTAGAAGGCGTTTGTCTGAATTGCATGGAAGTGTCTCTACGGACCAAGGACTGTCCCCAGACCGGGAGATGACCTGGGGCAGCCCAGCTCACAACTTGCCTTGGTTCCTAAGGGTCTGGGGCCTGGAATCCACCTCTACCTCCAAGCAGATCCTGTCAGAGCAGGCTGAGGACTGGGCAAGAGGGACGGGTGGGTGGCTCCCCTGGGTCTGTCTGCTCCATCACTGGTTCTCCATCTTGACTGTCCACTGGAATCACTGGGGAGTCTGGGGGGGGGGGTAAGGAGTTTTTTTTGTTTTGTTTTGTTTTATTTTGTTTTTTTGAGACGGAGTTTCACTCTTGTTGCCCAGGCTGGAGTGCAGTGGCGCAATCTTGGCTCACCGCAACCTCCACCTACCAGGATTCTCCTGGCTCAGCCCCCTAAGTAGCTGGGATTACAGGCATGTGCCACCATGCCTGGCTAACTTTTTTTTTTTTTAGTAGAGATGGGGTTTCTCCGTGTTGGTCAGGCTGGTCTCGAACTCCTGACCTCAGGTGATCCGGCTGCCTTGGCCTCCCACAGTGCTGGGATTACAGGCTCGGCCAGGTCGGGAGTTTTTTAAGCTCCCGGGTGATTCTAATGAGCAGCCAAGTTTGGGAGCCACTAGTCTCAAGACATCATTGTGAATTGCTACACACACGTAATACCATGACACATCTATATTCATACAGGCGAAGATATGGGATGCACACAAAACACACCCAGACACCCAAGCAGGAAGACACACACATTACAGATGCACCAACACAAACACACAGAGAATGACATCCATGAAAACCCACACACACACACGCCCCGCTGGCCACAGATCCACCGGCCTCCCCGACACACATACAGAGGTACACAGACCCTCATGCACCCACACACTGCCACCCCACAACTCCGCCTTCGCCAGCTCACTCACACAAACCTGTGTGCCCCTTCACCCTCCTCCAGCCCCCAGGGGACACTCAGACACACGCATGCACCTGCTGGCGGCCGCCTGTCCCCAGCCCCACACTGAGATTAGTGCAAACCAGAAATCACCTACCCAGGCAACTGCTCACCCTCGCTCCCTCTCCTCTCAATTCTCCACTAAGAGGATCTGGACCCTCCCTCTCCTTCCCCCCTGTGGACAGCGGTAATGGGCTTCGGGTGCTGACTTGGAGCTTCCAAACAAGATTTCCTGCAGGTCTCCCTGTCCCCCACCTTCCACTTCAGCGTCCATCTCTGCTTATGGCCTCCACACCCCACCCCCTCCACTACCAGCATCCCACACCGAAGCCCTGCACCTGCTGTGTGGGCAAGAGGCTCCCCTTCCCTCCCCCAACCCAGCCCCCTGACTCCTGGTTCCCTCTCATTTTCACCCTCGAAGCCTTCCATGAACGCTTTTCTAAGCCTGGCTGATGGCATTCTCTTGCACAAGCACAGCACTTTACAGTTTGTGAAGTATTTCCCTTTAAGCCTTACAACGACTCTAGGAAGCACTGTTACTCCCTTTTTCATATGGGAAGACTGAGGCTTAGCAGCTCACCCAGAATCCCCTGGGGGATGAGTGGCAGGATCGGGGCAAGGATCCTTGACTCTTGACTTCTGGTCTGATGCTAAAAGGCGATTGCCTTGTGCCTGGCTGTGGCCTTCATTTACCATAGGTGGCTTAGGGTCATTTATTAACTGAGTGTTAACTCAGTGTGTGTGTGTTTGTGTGTATGTGTCTGTGTGAGAGAGAGAGGGAGAGAGTGTGTGCATGTGTGAATGCTGTGTGTGCACGTGTGAGTACTGTGTGTTCATGCATGTTTGTGCACATGGAAGTACTGTGTGTGTGTTGTATGGATGCTTCTAAGTCATTGTGTGATGTGAGCATTGTGTCTTTGCATGTGCCTGTGTGTTATATGTGCATGGGAGTATTGTACATGCATGTGTAGAATTTTTGTGTGCATGTGCAAGTACTTGTGTGTGTATGTGTGAATTTTGTATGTGTGCTTGTGTGAGTATTGTGTGCATGAGCATTGCGTGTGCATTATTGTACGTGCACACAGTAGCTACTACTGTGTGTGCATGTGTGAGTGTTGCCTGCGTGTGTGTGCATGTGAGCACTGCACGTGTATGGGGCACAGATCCTGTGTGCCCCAACCCAGAGTACAGGCTGAAGCTTGGGGACCTTGGAAGCTCAGAGGATACATGGTGAACATCGGGTCATTGCCATCTCTGACCAGGGTAGGGGCTACCCACCCACAACCCTGTAGCGGTCTCTCCTCCTCCCATGTGCAGTTTGATACACAGACTTGGAAAGACTCATGAGGCTGGCTCTGTCTGAGTGAAGAGGAAAGCGCAGGTGGTAATTTGTGAAACTGCAGCAGAAGACATCCAACTGAGACTTTGGTAAGAATCTTCTACTGTGTGAGGGAGAGACCCTGGGAGGTACAGCCAAAAGAGGCTGTGAGGTTCCTGTGTTCAAGCCTTACCCCGCGGAAACTTTCAGTCTCACTAAGGCCCAACCCTCTGCCTGGGAACAGACCGAGCCTCACCCTGTTTGTTGTTTTCTTGTGGCCATGACGTGCCTGGATTTGGCAGGAGCTGCCTGGGGACAGACTTGGCATCTTATTCCCAGTGCTTGGGACACAGAAGGCACCCAACAAACATTTGCTAAGTGAGGAAATTCATGAATGAAGAAACAAATTTATCTTTTTACTCCGAGCACAGAGTTGGTTGAAGGAAAAAAATAAATTGAGGGGTCATATGGCAAACATCCACCAACCCAGTGGGTTTCTAAGAGCACCCTCCCCATCATCCCAGGAGTCCTTGGAGGCTTTTAGTTAAGGACTGTCTAGAGGTGAGGTGGGCGTGGAGGGAGGAACAGAATGGCTTTCCACTCATTGTCCAAGAAGTCAAAGACACACACACACACACACTCTCTTCCAATGTCTGTTTTATAAGATGTCTAGAGGTGAGGTGGGGGTGGAGGGAGGAACAGAATGACTTTCCACACATTGTCCAAGAAGTCAAAGACACACACACACACACACACACACACACACACACACGCAAACACACACACTCTTCCAATGTCTGTTTTATAAGATGTCTAGAGGTGAGGTGGGAGTGGAGGGAGGAACAGAATGGCTTTCCACTCATTGTCCAAGAAGTCAAAGACACACACACACACACACAGACACACGTTCTTCCAATGTCAATCTCCAAATATCTGGAAACATCTAGAAATATCTGGAAACACCAGATGAAGGCTTTGCCCCTCATCCAGGGCAGATCTTTGGGTCGGCCTGAGTCTGAAGGTGCCCATGCCAGGATGGATCCGAAGGGCTCAGGGTCCCTGGTGGGCACTGGTGCTAAAAGGGTGCAGTGAGATTCAGAAACCATCTCTGATGGCTCGATAAATGGCGGACGCCGGATTAGAGCGACTCTGCTCGGAGCGGCGGGGCTCGGGGGGAAGGGGCCGATCGCTGGGAAAGATATGACTATTTAAAGATAATGATTGCATAAATTTAATTAGCACACTTTCACGCGGCAAATGGCCGTTTTGTAATTAATGTATCTGGCCTTACTAAGCATGAAAGATCCCATCTCCTCCCCCTCCCTTGCCTGCTCCCCCTCCTCTGCAGTCCTAATGAAAGACAGAGAGCAAGTGACAGAAACAGTTTGTCAGCGGCTCCAGGTGTCAGGGGCCTAATTGGCCGAGCTGAGGGGAGGAGGGGCAGGCAGGAGGAAGGAGAGGGGAGGGAGGAGGGCCTCCTTGACTCTGGTCCCCTGCCCAGGTTGGAAAAGGAGGAGGTCTGGGCTCTCAGGCTCCCCTGGTGTGGCGGAGTTGGGGCGGGGGGGCGTCTCCACCTCGGTAATTGGTGGAGACGAGGATGCAGATTGGCTGTGGCAGGGACTGAGCAGTGGCAGGGAGGCCTCGTTAGTACCTGGGCAGACAAGCTGGCACATATCACAATGTGTTAAGGACTCAGGGCCGTGATAGCTCAGGCCCAGCTTGCCCCCTCCCAGGAACAAAATCCCTTCAGCGGAATGAGTGAACAAATAAGCCTCAGTTTCCCCATTTGTAAAATGGCCCCTGGTGATAGAAAGGCTCACATGGAAAAAGGATCATAGCCTTAAGCACCTACTATGTGCATCACCTACTAGGTGCAGGTGGGCCGCCAGCCCCTCCTCCCCACATCAGGTCGAAGACGTACATTTTCACCTCTCTGAAATCAGGATGCGTATTGCCTTCATCACTGCCTCGCTGTGGCTATGTGGGTTGCGTAGCTGTGTGGAAAGCTTTTGTTCCCACCTTCTGATAGGGTCAAGGAAGGGCCAGCATCAGATGTCTTAGATTCAATGAAATATGAAATATAATGAAAAATGGCTGTTCCATTTTCAAAATCAGGAAATGGAGGCTCTAGAAAGCTAAATAATTTGCCCCAGTCTCCACAATTAGTAAGCACTGGGATTTGGACTTGAACTCAAAAGTTGTAAACAGAAAGTCGATTCTCTTCCCAGTGTCCACCCAGGGGCCTTGCTGCAGGGCCAGCTCAGTACCTCTTCCTACCCCCATGGTACTGTCCTCTGAAGGATGACTAAGGTGTTTGACTGGCTTCATGGGACAGTCTGTTGTTAAGTGGGTGCACCTGTCAATTGCAGTGCTGTCCCTCAAAGTCAGGGATTGGTTTCTTGGGTGACCTGGTAACGGAGCATACAGAGAGGGTTTGAGCTACCATGCCCGCACCATGCCATGGCCATGTTGGAGCTCTGCTGATGGTGGCTGTGTACATCTCACCTCTCTGACCATGACCCTCCACTGCCTTCACCAGCTGCCTCTGCAGCCCACTGCCAGCCTTAGCCACTGGCCTATCCCCCAGCGAGCTTGGCTCTGCCCAGTCTTCTCTGTGGAAGGCAGAGCAGGGAGGCCTTGAGCCAGCCTCGGCTGGTGGAGTGGGGCCCAGTCAGCCCTCTCCCAGACCAAATTCAATTTCGAAGCTTAATGAGTTTGCAGAGAAGCCGGGTGAGCCCGCTGACGCCACTCCTTGCCGGCTGGGTGGTTCCCGGCCGGGCCACCGAGCGCGCAGCGGCCTGAGCCGGGAGAACCCTGGGCCCCATCGAGAGTGGCGGGGGCACTGAGCGAGTGAAAAATGTCAGAGCAAATTGCTCTTGACAGCATTAATATCTGCACCTCATAGCAATAATTACATGTAAATAAATAGCAAAATCACACTCAGCTGGAGGCAGCTTGGGGCAGACAGACGCTGCTAAGGACCAGCTGGGGACCCGAATGCTTTGCTCCACTCTTTTTCTTCCTTCTTAGAGTCTCTGCTCCCTCTCTCCCCTTCAACCAGGCTCTTGCTGCAACACAGAGCAAGGACCTCAAGATCCTGGCTGTGCATATTAAAAATGGAAGAGAAAAAGAAAGCATTTTGGTCCCCTACCCTCTACGGGTGCAATGAAACCTCCCAGTCTTTCTCTCTTCTATCCCTGTGCATCTTATTCCATCTCCAGGTCTCTGCTGAGAGATGTCTCTGAAATCCACATCTCTGCCCAACCTCTGTCCTGGACACGTTTGTGGCTATCTCCTGGTCTTGACCTACAAAGAGCTACCTCTGACCCAGGTCCTCCTCCTGCATTCCCTGTTTCTGTCTACGATGCCTCACCTTCTTGGTCACTCAGACTTCAGACATCCCAGTCGTCTTTGATTCCCTCTCAGTACCCATACGCAGTTGTCCATCATGTGCCATGCAAAGTCACAAGCTGAACATGGCGCAACTTCCTGGAGAGGAGTCAACTTGACATGATGCCAACTTATTCCATTATTATGACCCAACTTACATGGCTCCGCAGTGGCAAAGAATGCATCTCAAAGAGAATACATGAAACTCTATGTTACACCCTACCCCCAGGGCCTCAGGGGGAACATACTCAACTATTATCCCGGGTGTTTGAAGAGAAGTTTGAGAAGCCCTGTGAGCACCAGATGGCCTTCCTTAGAGAGCATCAAGGCTAAGGAAGCAGCTGGAAGCATTCTAGGGTTTCCAACCAGATTCACCTCTCGCTGCCACATTTGGGGGCCCATTAATTTGTTGTCTTGGTTTTGTCCAACTGGACTATGAAGCCTGCAAGAGCAGAAACCATGTCTTATCAGTGCCTGAATTTACAGTTCTTAGCAAAAGGCCCTTGGAGGGGTTTGAGGGAGGAAGAAGGGAGACAAAAAAAGGAGGTGAAGGGTAAGAAGGAAAGGAAAGGTGGACAAAGACAGAAGATGGAAAGGAAAAAGCTGCAGCCCAGGAAGGTGACACAACTCAAAATGAGCCCTGGTATACCTATTTACCCGGGTCTGATTTGGAGTTTCCCTCCCCTGCCCAGATGGACCCAGGAGCTCTTTCGGCAGAGATCCAGCCACCCTCCTGCTCCCTGCTTGCACTGTAGAAAGTTCCCACGAGTTAGAGCTTCCGGGGCCCTGGGAGAAGGAACACAGACAGCCCTTCCAGCTACGTCGACGCCCTGCCGCCTCACCCACACAGGGCAGGGAACGCAGGCTCCATTCTTTGCAAAACAAATATCTTCTCCGGAGCAGCCCCCGCGTCCCACACCTTCTTGTTTAGCTCACCGACTAATCCACTTATCGAGGATAAAGCGCTTGTGAATTCCCATTTGATAAAGGCAGCTACAAAATTAGCAAAAACGTGCCCACGGCATCCACGTACCAAACAAACAAGAGACTGGGGACAGTGGCGGAGAGATGTTGTCTCATTTCAGTCCCCGGGCCCTAAGAGATGCGGGAGGAGATAGTGGCTTTTTCGCTGGCGATGCAGGCTGGGAAGGCGATGCCGTGGGTTATACGGGGAAGGGGTTGGGCAAATGGAGTCCCCGCCTTATCCTATACTGCATGCACCCCAACTTCAACCAGGGGCCTCTGCTCTGATTATGACCCTACTCCATGACCCTGGTGCTGACCACACTTCCAAGGTCAGCCATCCATAATCCTAAGCTAATATTTCCTTAATGCTGTCTCCACATCAGGTAGTATTCTAAGCATTTCAGAATTAACCCATTTACTCCTCACAACAGCCCTGGGAAGCAGGCCCAACCCTGTGTCGTCCACATTTGATAGATGAGCAGATGGAGGCACAGAGAGGTCAAGTCACTTGCCCAAGATCACACAGCTGGTAACCATTGCCACCAACTTAGATAATATTCTCCAATTGAACACAACCAATTCTAACTCCAACCTTGATCCCCATCTCTAACAGCAGTCCCCCAAACCATGCAACGCCCCTAATCATGACTCTCCTTTGAAGTAACCATGGTCTGCTTCTCTGCCACTCTGCACAGGGCCTTCAAGTTGCTGAAGGCTGTGTTTCCAGACATGGTCCGACAACTGCCAGGTTCTCCTCCCTGCGTCACTGACACAGCAGAAATGGCTCTTTTTACCCCCACATCCACCATTAGCAGCTCTGGTATCAAGACTGTGTGGGGCTCCTCAGAGGCCCCCAGCAGCCTCTCTGCTTTGCTCCAGGGAGCCATGGGTTCTCTGCTGGCATGGCCTCCTGAGCACAGCAGCAGGACTACTGCCAGCTTCAGAGAGCCAGGGAAACTGAGGCTTAAAGGGAAACTCAGCCACGGCCATGTGGCTCATCTGAGAGGGTCTTTGAGGAAGGGTCTGCTCTCTGCTGCTGGTGGCTACAGGGGGTCCAGGGAGAGGGAGGAACCAGAAAGGGATTCTAGAAGCTCAGTCCCTGCACTGCCCACCCACCGCCACCTCTAGCTTGGGGAGGAGGGGCTGGTCCCAGGCCTTGGAGGTGGGGACATTAATCACAGGGTAGCACCTGTCAGGGTGGCATCTGGAACTAAAGGAAAACACTTGGCAAAAGGGCAGGACTTCTCACCCTGGGCTCTGAGGGCTCTGAGACCCACCACCGCCACACTGGGAGGCCAGGGCACCTGGGGTTCAGGCCTGGGCAGGCCCCATGCATGCGAAAAGGTCCTCGCCATGGACACCTGGACTGGGAGTGGGAGAAGAGGCTGGAGGGAGTGTGGAGAGAAGCTGGCTCTGGCAGGTCACTAGGCTAGGAGAGAAAGGGACCCGCTTGCTGCTGCTGCTCCCATGGATCGACATGGGGGAGCAGGTGGTGGGCCTGGAATTCAAATTCGGGTTCCTCTGATGGCAGAGCTGTCTGTGTCCCTCTCCTCCGATCCCGCAAGCCCTTTCTCTGCACCTTCCTCCCTCCAGTTCTGGGGTCCCCCCTCCATCATCCCTGGCCTTCTTGATTCATCCCTCTCCCTGTGTCTCTTCCTCTCCCGGCCCCACCCCTGTATATGCCCCCGCCTCTGCATTGCTCTGTCCTAGGTTTTCTTGCTCCTGTTTCTGTCTCTCGGTCTCTAGGTGTCTCTCTACCTCTCTCTCTCTCTCTCTCCCCTCAACCTCCACCCCTATACATCCCTCCCTTTCCATGATGCTTCAGTGGGTCTGTCCGCACCCACCTCCCCTCTCTCCATGGGTCCATCCACACCCACCTCCCTTCTCTCCATCAGCACCTCATGCCCTGGCTCTCTCTGGGTCTGTCTTCTCTGACCACTTCCTTGCCCACTGCATACCTCCCTGCTAGAGTCACCTGCCAACTCAGCCCAGGAGCTTGATGTGCCCAGGGTTAAGCTGTCATGCCAGGGTGCCAGGCCCATACCCTGCTCTAGCTGGGTATTGGTTGAGTACAGAACCGCAGCCACCTCCCTTGTTCTCCTGCCTCTTCCTCTGGGCCTCGGAAGGATTTGGGGTTCCCTCCCAGGCCCCTTCCTTCCTCTATCCTCTGCTGTTCAGGGTCGTCCACTTTGAGTCATCGCAGGGAGCTTATGGAGCATCTGACAGCTGGGAGGAGGAGAAGGCATGAGAGGTCATCCTTTAGTGCTTCTCAAACATCCACAGGCACGTAGAGCCTCGGAGGGACCTCATTAAAGTGCAGAACAGACTTGGAGTAGCAAGGGTCTGCTCCAGACTCTGCCTGTTCTGGCAGCCCAGCTTGGAGGAGAGAATTGAGTATTTGGATAAACCAGGAGTTTTGGTTCCAACATTGTCCCTTGCTGCTGACCATGGAGTTCACCTCTCTGAGTCTGCAAAATGGGTACAATGATTCCAAGCCCTTAGGGCTCAGGGAGGACCAAATAGCTAATACGAGTAGAGGCGCCTTTGCCAACTGCCAAACCAATGTAGTGTGGCATGACTGCTACTGAGATCAGTAACCATGCCGGGATGCCAACTCCACTTCTTTGGGGGTCAAAGCAGAGTATGACTCCAGTTGGGACAGCTGTTTCACCCCAGAGACCTAGACAAGTAGAATGAGGTTGGCTGGGGTTGGAGCCACAACCCAGGGGGCTCAGGGAAGGATGCTGTGGAGTTCCAGGGCCGGAGGAGGGCATTATATATGCCCAAGAAGGGAAGGGAGCCCCTTGTGGGGGAGGCTCTGGAACTTCTGCCCCTGGGCATCATGTCTCAATTTCAGCCTGGACGTGTCCCCTTTGTGATAAGACATTTGCCAGGACTCTCACGGGACCTTAATCCTCCGATGCCGCTGGTCAGAGACCCCTGGGCTGGTGAGAGGGTCACATTCATTTGGCCTCAGGCCAGTTCCACTGGCAGTCCCCAGGGCCTGGGGGCTGGGTTCTGAGAGTGTACACTGTCTCCTGTCCTCCAAAGCCCCAGTCCTCACGCAGCAGGATGGAGGGACAGGAGCGGGACAGGAGTAGGGCAGGGGCGGATCTCCCTCAAAAGCCCCACCCAGGTCTCCTGTCTCCTCATCCAGGACTCATTCACCCACACGGGTTGCCTCTTTTGGATACTTGAAAAGATTCCCCAGGGCTCTGTGTCAAAGCAGAAGTCACCTAAGCCACTGGGAACAGAGGCACGGATGACTGCACATGCTGAAAATCAACCTCTTGCAATAAGGCCATTGCTGGACCCACTGTGCCCTCGGAAAGCCCTGCTAACTCCTGAGTCTTTTTGGACGGTGAATGTGTGCAGGAGCATTGTGAGTCTCTCTATTTGCAAAATGAGACAGCCAGTTAACTCTTTCTAGATGTCTTCTAGCTCTGAGATTGCTGGGGAGGGGGATCTCAGTTCATTTCAAGCAGACACTCTCTCCAACTTGTTTTCTAAAAAAAGAAGGGTTGGCTGAGTGTGGTGGCTCATGCCTGTAATCCCAGCACTTTGGGAGGCTGAGGCGGGAGGATCAGGAGCTCGAGACCAGCCTGGCCAACATGGTGAAACCCTGTCTCTACTAAAAATGCAAACATTAGCCGGGCGTGGTGGCGCATGCCTATAATCCCAGCTACTCGGGAGGCTGAGGCAGGAGAATTGCTTGAACCTGAGAGGCGGAGGTTGTAGTGAGCCGAGATCGAGCCACTGCACTCCAGCCTGGGCAATAGAGCCAGACTCCGTCTCAAAAAAAAAAAGGAAGGAAGGAAGGAAGGAAGGGAGGGAAGGAGGGAGGGAGGGAGGGTCAAGGTGTGGATACCACTGGGGAGCATGGGGACCCTCAGGTGCACTGAGGTTAGGGAGGCCTTCGACAGATCCCCACGTGAGGTTGACAAGGTGGAAGCTCGCTAATCCATGCTTTGGATGTGCTAGGCCTGAGACTGGCTGCCTTGCACTGTACCTTTTTAAAAAATACACATTTCCCCAGTCCCACCATGGACCAACTATAACAGCCTCTCAGGGTGGAGTCTGCGAATTAAGGTTTTTAATAGGTCTCCCAGATCATTTTGAGGCTGGGGTTTAGGAACCACTGACTCTAGCTCAATCGCCCCACCCTACAAGGACTCACCCTCCAACCAGTTTGGCAGGTATGGCCTGGATTCTGCTTGCACCCCACTCTGAGCAGAGATGGGACGCTCCCTGCTTTCCAAAGTTACCCCTTCCATCCCTGGCCAGCTCCGAGTGAACTCAGTTCAGCTGAATTCTGCCTCCACAGGACATGTGCCTCCAGCCATCATCCCAAACATGCTGGTTCTCCTGTCCCTGACACCCCCATGAAGGTTCAGGTGGGATCATGATGGCTCCCTTTTGGCCTCACTTTACATAATCTCATCTCCTGTCCCTCTGGAATCTCCACAATGTCGAACCATAGTTTGCCAAGGAGGGTGGTCAGACAGCAGAGCCGGGGCTCCAGGTGGTCTGTCCAGTGAGTCGGGCCAGCTGGCCCTCAAGACGGTATTTCCCTCACTACCAGGGGCCTGCAGACCCTTCCCAGGACCCTTCCCAGGCCTCCCTCCTCTTTGGAGGCTTCTGGCTCACCGTTTGTCTGCTTGCTTGTCTGTGGGTGGACTAACTGGAAGGTTCTTGAGGGCAGAGGCCAGGTTTAGCTCACCTGGCATCCTCTGTGCACAGAATGGGGCACAGAATAGACTCTCAGGAGAGCCCAGGGCATTCTCACAGCTGTTTATTGGGCACCTGCTTCGTGCCAGGCTTTGTGCTGGGGACACAGGCCAAGAGCCTAGGGTCCTTGCATTGGAGGGAGAGCGCGCTATCCAAAAAGTCAGAAACCAGAGGCAAAGCTGCTACCCAGGGGAATACAAGGGACATGGGAGGGGGCCTAGCCATCAGAGCCAGGTCAGGGCAAACTTCTGGAGGAAACGACCTCTGAACTGAGACCTGAGAGATGAGCAGCGCTGGCTAAGCGAGGAGGAGAGCGGGGGCGAGAAGGTTCTAGGTGGAGGGAAGGGCAAGTGCGTTGGTGGAAAAGGCCCTAATGAACGGATGGGGAACCGGGAGCTCCCGTGGGAGCCTCTCAGCCTCTCTCTCCAGCAGGTAGCAAGGGTCTTGCTTACCGGCTGCCCGTCCCTTCGCCGCCTGCCCCTTCCCTAGACCCCGCGACCAAGACTGGACGAGCGAGTGGCGGCTCTGCAGTCTCGGGGGCGGCCAGGCGAGCGGCTGCTCGGGATCCCAGGCCCGGGCAGCGGGAATTAAGCAGGCCGCCGAGCCCGAGGGCGTCCTTATCTCGGGGAGACAGTTGTTGGGAATCACTTTGACTGAGTGGTTTTGTCTCCCCGCATTTTCCACTGTCAGGCGGCCTCGGGCCATGGATCAAAGGCGCGGCGGCGGCGGCGGCGGCGGCGGAGCGCGGGGAGGGGCGGCCGCGCGGATCCCCCCGACCCGATCCCCCCTCCACGCCGCC
>NW_016814761.1:1844605-1854207 GCF_001698545.2 Rhinopithecus bieti | reverse complement strand
CCCAACCCCGCCCCGGACCCGGGTCCGCCCGGCCTCGGGAGCCCCCGCCCGGCCCCTGCCTCTGAACCCACTAGAGGCGGAGGAATTCGGAAAGCGGACACGGGGCGGAGGAGACGGCAAGGCGGGTGCGCAGGGTCTGAAGATGGAGGGGGAAGAGGCATTTGTTGGGTGCGGAATAAGAGAGGAGAGGAGAATGAGAGAGATTAGGGGGAAGAGAACGGGTGGAGGCGAGGTTGGTTACGGGAGGAGACAGGGAGAGAGGCAAATGAGGGTCTGAGAGAAGGGGGTGTGTGGAGAGAGGACTCAGGCTGGAGGTATTCTCAGGGTTATGACGCGGACAGGGAGACAGTGAGCAAGGGGGTGGTGCACAAAGGGTGAAGGGAAATGGGGCGCGAAGAGAGAAAAGAGGAAACGGGGAAAGGAGAGAAATAGGAAGCAGAGAGTGTGTGAAAAAAACAAAAAACAAAACAGACGTGGATTTCCCATCAGCTGAACCCAAGAGAAAGTTCTGGGCTGGGAGGGGACAGGGAGGCAAGAAAGGCTGAAGGAGAAAGTGGAAGGCAGGCCTGGCTGGGCTAAGGGGTGGGGGAGGCTGTCCACCCTCATAAGAAAGTGCAGGCCCTTATCACTCAGAGGGCGACAGAGCCACGGAGTGGTGGAGTGACAGGGCTGAGGTGCACAGGCATTAGGGCGCACTCAGGACCATCCTTCCAAAGGCCTCCAGCAATGTCCTGGGGGACCCGACCCAGATCTCTGATGCTCTCCGAAGCTCCAAGGGAGGAGCCTCCCCTGCCCTTAGCAGAACTCCCCTGGTGGCGAAGGACACATGTCCCCACTGAAAAAGGTGTTGGAGAAATGTGTTCACAGCCGGGGAGAGGGCCAGGAGAGAGAAGGGCCGGTGGGGAAGGTTAGGGAGCCCTGGGGCTGAGGTAGGGGCAGGGCAGGAACCTAGAGTGAGGGGCAAAAAGGAGCGGGGGAACAGGATGGAAAAGGCTGATGGAAAGAAGATGGGAAATGAGTGTGGAAGAGACAGCTGCAAAGGTGCTGAGGGAACATGAATTCTGCAACAGGAGGTCTGCGTCCTGGCCCTGAGCTAACTCACTGTGACCTTGGCCCCTGGTGGCACCTGCTGGAGCCTCAGAACCCATCTGCAAATAGCTACCTCATATTATACTAGCTGTTCTCCTGCGTGCTTTGCATATATGAACACATTTCTCAGGCTAGCTCTATAAAACGGGAATGATTATTAGCCTCACCTTACAGAAGGGGAACCAGGCAGGGAAGAGCCTGTTTGGGGTCACACAGGTAGGAAGTGACAGTGCTGGGAACTGAGCCCAGGCACTGGGATTCTGGCACGCATCTTGACCCCCTGCTCTCCCGCCCTAATAAGCAACTTACCCTAGACAAATTATTTAAACTGCTCCATGCCTCTGTCCCTATATCTGTAGGACAGAAATAATCATTCCAGCACTTCCTCCACGGGGATGTTATAATGATTAAATGAGGTAATTCATGTAACTGACTTAGCACAGCATCTGGCTTGTGGTAAGTGCTAAAACATTTTACTTATTACTATTTAATAATATTTGTGTAGCACTACAGACATACTGTATTACTTATATCAATATATACTTTTAATGTACTGATAAAATGTGGTAACCGCATAGGGAAAGCACAGCTAACCCACCATGCCGGGGGTATAGTGAAGGAAGGCTTTGTGGAAGGGAGCCAAGTGTTAAAAAATCAGTAGGGGTGGGCTCGAGATGACAATGGGGTGCTGAAGAAGGTGTTCCAGGCCAAGGGAGCAGCAGCTACAAAGGTTTGGAGGCAGAGGAGAGCACGGGTCTCCTTTGGGGACCCTCAAAGTCACCCCCATCTCTCCTACCTGCGATCTTGCCTGGCCTCCCAGGCCCGACTGCCCAACCATCCCGGCGGCCTCCCCCCCGCAGGGGACCCCAGGGACAGGCCTGTGAAACTCTTAAGTCTGCCCGCTGTATTAATTGCTAATCTCCCTCATTTTCTTTCCTTCTGTCTGCTGTACTGTCTGGTCCCCAGTCCCTGTGCTAATCAGAAAGAAGGACAAATCCAATATTTGCATTCTTTCCCACCGAGCCAGGCAGCTCTGGAAGGCTAAACCTCGGGCCTGCTGGGCTTCCCAGGAGGCAGGAAGGAGGTGCAGATGTATGACTGAGAGGTGGGCCAGCCCTGCCCACAGATCTGGAGGCTGTGACTCCTGTGGATGTACAAGTAACCCACAGAATCACTGATTCTGAGCAGGCAGGTTCCCTGCTAGCAGATGGTCCATCTCTTTCATTGCACAGATGGGGAAACTGAGGCCCACAGCAGTAAGGCCTGTCTCAAGATCACATGGTGGTCCGGAGGCAGAGCCTAGAGGAAACTTGGATCTCCTGAGTTTCCAACCTGTGACCAGGCCCAGAAAGGAAATTGCCTGGGTAGAGAAACCCAGCAAGACTTCTGGAGTTCAATTTCTGTTCAGGGCAAGGAGAAGCAGAAAGGGGAACATTGTCTTAAGCTCTCACTAGATGCCAGGTATGGAACTAAGTGTTTCACACGAACAATCTCATTTAATTCTCATAAGCCTGCAAGGTGAGTGGCAGAGGCCCCATTTCACAGATGAGTAAACTGAGGCTCTGAGAGCTCGTATGACTTGTCTGTGATCACACAGCAAATAAGTAGGAGAGCTAGAATTTGTTTTTGTATTTTGATTAATTTTTTTATTTATTTGAGACGAAATCTCATTCTGTCACCCAGGCTGAAGTGCAGTGACTAGATCTCGGCTCACGGCAACCTCCGCCTCTGGGGTTCAAGCGATTCTCCTACCTCAGCCGAGTAGCTGGGACTACAGGCACGCAACACCATGCCCAGCTAATTTTTGTATTTTTAGTAGAGACAGGGTTTCACCATGCTGGCCAGGCTGGTCTCGAACTCCTAGCCTCAAGTGATCCGCCCACCTCGGCCTCCCAAAGTGCTGGGATTATAGGCATGAGCCACTGCACCCGGCCGTGGAGCTAGCATTTGAGCCCTGGTCTGTATGATCATTCCACTGTGTCCACGATGTGCCTAAATTAGTGGCTGTTTTAATATCTGCCATATCATTTGCTGCTGTCTGGTCGGCACCAACCTCCTACCCCTTCCTTTATTTATCCCTGAGCAAATCCTGTCTTCCCACTGGGACTCCTCTTCCAGGAAGCCTTCTCTGACTATGCCCTCCCCTTCTCTAGACTTCCTCTGGTCTTCCTGTCTGACTAGAAATCACACTACACTGTCCACAATGAATACTTTAATTTATCTCTGGGGAGGGATGAGTATTGTCTCTCCAAAGTATAAGAGCAGAGACAGCCATGCACGTTTCTTTCTTGAGCCTCCCTCTATGCTGTTATTAAGGGGAGTTAGAGAAATGAATTTGAAGAGAATCATATGTAATGATATTCAAGGGCAAACCACGTGATCAGCTGCCTCAAAATCCTCTTGAGAACAGACTGCAGCTGTGTCTCACCAGGCCTGCTGTATGCCCGGGGGTTGCCCAACAGTTGGTGGTGGTCCATTACCTACCAGACACCTAGTTATAACACAAGTGTCACAGCAAGATTTTGTGTGCCAAGTACTGCCATGCTGCCTGTGGTCCTACTGAAGACCATGGTTCCTGACAACAGTGATGTGTGGAAACATCTAGGGGTTCCAAGCAGGCTACTTTCCCCTTCTCCACTTGTTTATACCAGGCCTCTACTCCACCTGTGCAAAGGGGCAGAGGTCAGCTCCTGCCCACATCCTCTGGAGGTGTGGAGTTTGGATGGAAGCCGATGTTTTGCTGGTGGGCACAAAAGAGGCCCAGAGTGCCCCTCCCCTTTTTTTTTTCTCAAGATGGAGTCTTGGTCTGTCGCCCTGGCTTGAGGGCAGTAGTGTTACCTCAGCTCACTGCAACCTCCGCCTCCTGGGTTCAAGTGATCCTCCCTCCCCCAGCCTCCCAGGTAGCTGGGATTACAGGCATGCGCCACCACACCCAGTTAATTTTTGTATTTTTCGTAGAGACGGGGTTTCACCATGTTGCCCAGGCTGGTCTCAGACTCCTGACCTCAAGTCATCCGCCCGCCTCAGTCTCCCAAAGTGCTGGGATTACAGGCATGAGTCACCACACCTGGCCCCAGAGTGGCCCTTGAAGTCTACCCTCCACCCACCTCTTGTTCGGACTCAGATAGGGTGGCTGAAGACCCAGTATATTCCCAGAATCCCACCCAGTTCTCTAAGAAAGGAGGCAAGGTCAGGGTTGCTCTCCTACTTCTCCCTCAATGCTCCAAAGGCTCTAATGTCACCCCAAAAGCCAAGCAATATGCCAGGCCTCCCAGCTCCTAGCAGAGCCTCCTCATAGGCATGCTCCACTCCCCTCAGCAGCAGTTGGGAAAGTTCCTGATCCCGGTTTGGCCTTTCTTTCTGGGAGGGGTTTCCTCCTTCTCCCCTGCCTCCTCATTCCCCTCCACCCAGGAAAAAGGGGTGGGAAAGGCAGAGACATAAACACAAGTCTATTTTCACAGGAGAAGAGGCTCTGCCCAGGCCGCTCCCTTGTGGGCTGGAGCTGAGGCCTCTCTGATGGATGTGAGCAGGTGGTTTTGTTTGGTGAGGAGCCGCCAGCGGGGAAATAACTCAGCTTTTCTCACTGAGGTGGGTTAACTGTGGACAAAGACAGAGCTGGATGTGAGAGCAGGGTCTTGGCCGGGTCTGTCTCCCCAGGTTCTGGAAGGGCTGAGGATGCCCAGGGCCGGGACTAAAGCGACTGTCAGTTCACACTGACCACCAATTCACACTGACCATCAGTTCACACCTCCGCCGTGGCTGCTTACCTGAGCCTTGCAGTTCATCCCTACCCTGGGGCCGGCCTTGCCAAAAGAGCCGGGGGAAAAAGCCCTGGGGGGTTGGGGGCTGCCTGATGAGCAGAGTGGACGGGCAGCCTAACTGTTAGCCTGATGCTGCGACCAGAGGCTGGTGGATGTGGTTTGGGTGGGGGCGGAGGGGCAGTCTCTGGGATCTGGGCTCTTCCTGGGTACAGAAAGCCACTTGGGGAGGGCAGATACTGAAAAATGTCATTCGGCTTCAGGTCCAAGAAAATCCAGCCACAGACTCCTGGCCCACTCCACAAACTGACCCCTGACTCCATACCATCACCACTGGTCATGAAGAGAAAGAGAAAGAGGGGTGTGGGGATGTGTGTTGGAGGGTGGGAGGATGACTCAGTTAGCTTTCCCCTAATCCTGGGAAAAAACCACTCAGAGCCCATGTCCTTCCAACTTAAGTCAAGCACTCCTCCATCAGCCCGTCCTTCCCCAGGGGCCCGAGGGAGTAGCAGGGGACAGCCTTTCCCCTGCTTTCTGCAGAGAGGGAACCCCCTGCACCTTCTCCTCCCCAGACTTAGGTCGGCAGAACACCTTACATTGCCCCAGATAGGAAACCGACTCGAGCATTGTCCAGCTAACTGAAGGGGCTCAAGGAGAGCAGGGAAGTAAAAGAAGGGAACAGAGGGAAGGGAACAGAAGGGATGGCAGTGAGGCAGAGGTGGAGGCCAGGGCACAGGTGAGGGGTGTGTGATGAGTGCACATTTAGTGAGCGCCTACTTGTGCCAGGCGCCTAATTTGAATTTTCCCTTAGTTCTCACAGCAACCCCTGAGAGGTAGCAATGATCACCCCTGTTTCCTGATGAGGAAAAGGAAGCCCAGAGAGGTTAAGCAAGCGGTGCCAGGGTCACACAGCAATTTAGTAAATGGTAGAAACAGAGCTCCAACTCAGGGCTGCTTGTTGGCACAGGCCACGCAGTTTCTCCCGCTCCAGGCTTCCTTCTACCCATGGGGCCTGAGGGAGAGGCCTCCTGAGAAAGCAGAGGCCTGAAAGAGACCCCGAGAAGGCAAAGGGAGTAAGCGGGCAGCAGGAGAATCGCCCAGGAAGGGAGGAGAAGGAAGGGCTGGGCGGGGCGCAGAGGAGCGCGCAGCCGGGGTTAAAGCCCCATGTTCCTACAACCCGCTAAGCCGGAGAAATGAATTCTGATCCCTCCAAAACCCAACCTTGGAAAATGTGCAAGAGAAGGGTCTCCTTTCAGGGGGGCAGGCAATCCTCCACACCTCCTCCTGACGCCCCGGTAATGCCAGGATGTCCCCAATCTGCTTTGAGGAATGGAGAGATTAAGAATAATAAAAAAATTGCAATAAAATATGTGTGAAGGAGGGGGTAATTGTGGACAAACGCAGCATTCAAATTCATTTTTCAGCTCTTTTACACACCATTTCAATCTTATTTTCTGCTTGTTAATGAGATCTTGTTGCCTGGGCCAGGCAAAACCTTCCAATATCAGGACGTAATTGCACATAATTTCCTCTTCTACCAGTGATTTGCATCAGTTTTTTAAAAATTCTGGGCTATTTAACACCCCACAATCCCCCTCCCCATCTTCCTGCCTACAAATCTCTCGCTCCCTCCTCCTTCCTCGTCCCTGGTCCAGCAAGACTCATTTTAAATGCATATTATAAACGCAGTGTCGCCAATAAAGGGGCGGGGGCATGAAGAGGAAGTGATAGGAGAGAGGTAGGGAATCTCCAGTGCCCACTGTGTGAGTGGCACTGCCCAGTTCTCTAGGGTAAGTGGACTGTCTTGGTCGTGTCTTGCTGAGAGTCAAGTGGTGGTGAGGTTACTGGGTCCGGCAGACCAGAATTAGAACCCCATCTCCATCACTCACCTGCTCTGTGGCCTTCAGCAAGTGACTTGACCTCTCTGAGCCTATTTCCCCAAGAGTAGGGTTGCCATGGGGCTGGAATGACTTCAAATAGGCAAGTGCTTACATGGGATCTGGCGTCCAGTAAGTGTGCCACGGATGGAATGTCTTTTCTTGCTGAACTGGTGGCCCAGAGACCTCAGACAATGCCAGGAGGGCAGTACTGGGCATGTGCTGTTAAGACGCACCCAGGAGACCCCATTCACAAATAAATAAAGGTAAAGACTTGAGCTTGATTTCTGTGGGTCTCACGAGGAAAGAGGTAGCTTGGCGTTTGGGGACAATGACTCTGAACCTGGCTCTGCCATTAATTGCCCCTGGGACCTGGGACCTCAGCTTCCCTGGACGGACCGGCAGACCAACCTCACCAGGCAGATACAACACAGTAGCATAGTGGGTTCGGGAGCCACTGCTGGAATCCTAGCTCTGCCACTTGCCAGATCCTAGCACACAACCTGGCACTTGGGAGAGGCTCCGTAAATGTGTGTTAGGTGGTTGGATGGATGGGGATCCCGGACAAGGAGGGTTTCCTCATCTCTAAAACGAGGATCACAAGATAATAGCCAAGAGTCAAGGAGGGCAAGTGGGGCAGCATTCAGGCGCATCGGGACCTGGCCTGCTGTAAGTATGATCTCCACCATTGCTGTCACCGTGATTACTAAAGGCACAGGCTGGACGGGAGAGAAGGGTATTGAGAAGCAGGAAAGGACAGAGAGGCTGGTTGGTTGTGATTGTGGTCGTGTGGTTAACTGCATGCTTAGAGAATATTCTTCATTGGCTCGGCGTGTGGGGGAATTGTAAATATGTAAATCCCTTTATGGGTTCCTTCATTTTAAGCTCCAGAAAGGAACAAAGGAGACGATGAGTGTGGGACATTACGAAAGAGCACCAGGAGCGGTGCTGGCAAGACCAATGCGCCTTCCACGAGGCCATGGCAGGAGCCCTCCAGACCCCAGCCAAGGGTGCCGCTAACCCAACGGTGTGATTTTCACAAAATCTGGGGGAGACTGGGCCCTCTCTAGGCCTCAGTTTCCACTTCCTACTCTGATATAGTCGGCATCTTAAAAAGGTTGGGACATGAGGAGGTTCCAGCTAACCACACCTCCCAGCCCCACCTGGCACATACCACGTGGGCCCTGAGGAAACCTCCAGCCCAAGGCACCCTGCCTGCAGCCTTCAACCCAAAGGACCCTCGAAACTGGCAGAACTTTTCTCCTGGTTCTTTGCTTGGGATCTCAGCCTGCCAAGAACTGCAGCTCTGAATGACTTTCTGATGCCTGTCTCCCCCACCTGTCTCTTGGAGCTGTGCTTCCACCATCAGACTAAGGCATCTAAGGATGAGGGTTTTGTCTCTTCCATCAGACTATGAACTCCTGAGGACAGGGGCTGTGTCTTCCCCATCAGACTGGAGCATCTAAGGATGAGGGGTTTGTCTCTTCCATCAGACTATGAGCTCCTGAAGACGGGCTGTGTCTTCCCCACCAGACTGGAGACCCCTGAAGGGGTCTGCCTTGTGTTCTCCTTTCTACCTGTGGCCACTGCCCCTAAGAGCCTGGCCTGCTTGGGATTCCCAGACAGGGGCTGGTATGAAGGGATCAATCTGCAGGTGGCACATTATTCAAAGTCGGTCACATTATAAAAGGTTACTTTCGTCCTAAGTTGTTTTATGTTTTTAATTAATTAATTAATTTTGAGACAGAGTCTCGCTCTGTCACCCAGGCTAGCGCCCAGTGGCACAATCACAGCTCACTGCAGCCTCAACCTCCCAGGGTCAATCGATCCTCCCACCTCAGCCTCCTTAGTAGCTGGGACCACAGGCTCGCCCCACCATATCTGGCTAATTTTTAAATTTTTTTTGCAGCGACTTGGTTTCGCTCTGTTGCTCAGGCTGGTCTTGATCTCCTGACCTCAAGTGATCCTCCCACCTTGGCCTCCCAAAGTGCCGGGATTACAGGCGTGAGCCACGGCGCCCCACCTCTAAGTGGTTTTCTAACAGTCATTGTCCAAGTAACTGGCCCTCAGCCCAGAGCAAAGGGGAGAGAGTAGGCTGGGGATTGCGGGTGGTCTATGATCCTAACCCCAGATGAACCTCATCAGGAATGAGGTCTCACAAGCAGGATTCCTTTTCCCTACATCTCTTCAGAAGGACCCAGTGCACAAAGCCAGGGACATCCATGTGCTGAGTACCTAATCCCTAATCCTTTTAGGCCAGGGCTTGGGCGAGTAGGGGAGATGATGAGGGAACCAAGCCTCAAGGGTATCTAAACTTCTTGAAAGGCATTTGCCCGTATAACTCAGCTCTGCCCATTGGTCCCTAACCTGAGGTCATTGGCCTCAGTTTTCTCATCCACCACGTGAGTCGAATGAGCTCTTTCCTCCACCAAGCTGAAGGGGGTGGCTTTCCTAGATGGGGGTGGCTTCCCTAGGTGGTTTCTTCTTGCACCAGCCAATCTCTAAAAGAGTGCAAGTGTGGGCATTTCTGAGAGGCAGGAAGACAGAACAAGTAACTAAGATTCAAGCTCTAGGTCTGGCGCAGTGGCTCACACCTGTAATCCTAACACTTTGGGAGGCTGAGGTGGGTGGATCACTTGAGGTCAGGAGTTCAAGACTAGCCTGGCCAACATGGTGAAATCCCGTCTCTACTAAAAATACAAAAAAATTAGCTGGGCATGGTGGCGCATGCCTGTAGTCCCAGCTACTCTGGAGGCCGAGGCAGGAAAATTGCTTGAACCTGGGAGGAAGCAGAGGTTGCAATGAGCCAAGATCACGCCATTGCACACCAGCCTGGGCGACAGAGTGAAATCCTATCTCAAAAAAAAAAAAAAAAAAA
>NW_016814761.1:1823104-1844266 GCF_001698545.2 Rhinopithecus bieti | reverse complement strand
AAAAAAAAAAAAAAAAAAGAAAGAAAGAAAGAAAAGAAAAAAAAAAAAAGAAAAGGAAACAAAAGAAAAAGATTTCAGGCTCTAAAGACATGGGTTTGAATCCTGGCTCTACCCTTTAAATGGATTAATACGTGTAAAACACCGAGAGCAGGTTCTGAAGGTTAGAAGGACTCCAGAAAATTCAGCTGTCCTTGTCAACACTGGTATTAAACATACTGGATGCCTTTTAAACTTACATTTTTTGTCTGTCTGACCCTGTTGTACTGTCACCTCCACTGGGACAATATAAGGGTCTTCCTCTCTTGTTCACTGATTCATCCCAAGTGCCTAGAACAGTGCCTGGCATGTAGTAGGTACTCTATAAATATTCATTATGTTAGTGACCCCCTTCCAAGCCAGAGGGCACGTGCAGAGATGAGATGAGTAAATGGCCTTTCCTTGAGATTCTGCATGGAGTCCCTGATGTTCCGTGGTTCCCACTTCCCAGGCTGGGTTTGAGACAAGGGACTCGGGTCAAGCCACTGGAGGAGGCACATCTTCCTCACAGTAGTAGCAAGCTGGCCAGCGTGATGCACAGCTAGCTTATCCCAAGTCTGCCCAGGTGCTCGGTAGAGCCACAACTTCATCCTCCAGTGTAAGCCCCTTTGGCTTCTGTAAGAACAAAAATTCCAGCCGGGCGCAGTGGCTCACGCCTGTAATACCAGCACTTTGGGAGGCCAAGGTGGACGGATCACTTGAGTTCAGGAGTTCAAGACCAGCCTGGCCAACATGGCAAAACCCCGTCTCTACTAAATATACAAAAATTAGTCAGACGTGGCGGCGGGCACCTGTAATCCCAACTACTCAGGAGGCTAAGACAGGAGAATTGCTTGAACACGGGAGGTGGAGGTTGCAGTGAGCCAATATCGTGCCACTGCACTCCAGCCTGGGCAACAGAGTAAGACTCTGTTTAAAAAAAAAAAAAAAAAAGAGAGAGAGAGAGAGAGAGAAAAGAAAAGAAAAAAAAATCCTTCCAGTTTTGAGGTCCACAGATATCTGGGCAATGTGTCAGAGACCTGCCGTCCTGGGGAAAGGAAGGGACAGTGTGCCAACCCCACAGCCCAGCGGGGAAGCCTATCCTGTCCCTCCTGCCCAGGTGAGCTATAGAGAAGCCAGTCCTGTTGGGAAGAGAGGATGCAGGAGGCAGATCTGTCCTTACAGGGCGTCTCCCTATAGATCCTTATGCACAGACGATTCCTGGCCCCAGGACCACAGCGATGTGCTGATGGTGTCAAGTCCACCTGCCCAGACTTGAGGCAGGAGGGCAGTGGGAGTCGGAGCCTAGCAAGCCCAGGAGCTTTTGTACAAGACCCAGAAACTCCGCCCCGCTCACTGCCCCCGTCCTTCAGGAAGTGCTCCCAGTTTAGCCTCTGCAGTTCCCATGCACAGAAGCACACACGGCCTGCCCTGCTGCCCCTGCGCCCACCCTCCTCCAGCAGCTGTTCACCTCCTGGTCCCCTCTGCCCCTGTCAGACCCTCCATCTGTCTTCACACCTTTGATGGGAGCCTCTGAGCTTCTTCAATTCATCATGTCAGTCTCCCGGCCCTGAGGAATGGGCTGGAGGCCTCCTGAGAGTCTCTCGCCTTTAGCTTCAGTGAAATTCTGGGCTGGGTGGAGGGCTGGGGGTCCAACTTAGGAACTTCCAGGAAAGGGTGAAAAACACCTCATCCAACTCTGAAGCCTCCTAGCCATGGGGGGGATGCTCCCCCTTGATCCACTGGTCACACCAATGGGTCGGTTTCCCATCCCTGACCCACACTCTGGAGGCCTGGGGCCCCTTATTTGCTAAGTCTCTCTTTTGTCCTGTGACAGTCCTGTGTTGGGGATAAACCTCAGCCCACAGTGAGACAAGGAGGGCTGGGAAAAGCGGTGGTCACGGAGTCAGGTGCCCCAGATTCTCAACCCTGGCCAGGCCAATGTGTACCGGGGCCCTCTATCTCCAAAGCAAGACAGCCGCGCACAGAACCCCAAAGACCCTCTTCAGCTTTCTAAGGACACTCCTCCAAATTTGTTTTGTGCCACCAAGCTGCGCCTGGACCCCATTCTTGGGTGTGGACACCTTGGATCTCTGCAGTGTCCTTCCCCAGCCAGCTCAGGGATCCTGTTGTGACTCATCTCAAGGGCTCTGGAACTTCTCAAGGGCTCTGGAAGGTTAGCACTAATGATATGGAGGCCATAACCTTGAACCCCAAAGAGGCCAACTGGGGTCCCCAGGGAAGACATTCTGGCTGACAGGCTGTATTCCACGTGCAGGGTTTAGTTCACCTGGGATCCCAGCAAGAGAGTGGGATGGCCTGGTGAGGACAAGGTCACCCAAGTAAGTGGCATCACCCTTCATACTGCGGACCCTGAGAGGGCTTGATGCGTCACCATTAGGAGCTCTGCAGGCAACTGTCTACGGGTACTGGGCACTCACGCTGTGCTGGACCTGAGCTGAGTGCCTTCCACAGATCATCTCATTCAATCCTCAGCAACCTTGGGAGGCAAATACTGGGATTATCTCCATTTCATTGATGAGAAAATTGAGGCATAGAAAGGGGAAGGGACTTACTCAAGGGTTTCCCCATAAATAAATGATGGAGCTGAAATGCAATTAACCCTCAACTACACAAATTAATGAAGGCAAACAGAAATGAATCCAGACAAGCAGAAAATTAACATTCTTGGGAATGTTTCAGACCAAGGTTTTTTTTCTTTTCTTTTTTTTTAATTTACCGTAAGGGCCTGACAGCAAACATTTTAGACTTTGTGGGCCACATGAGCTCTCTTTTTATTTATTTATTTGAGACATAGTCTCACTCTGTCACCCAGACTGGAGTGTAATGGTGCAATCTTGGCTCACTGCAACCTGTGTCCCGGGTTCAAGCAATTCTCCCGCCTCAGCCTTCCAAGTAGCTAAAATTACAGGCACCTGTCATCATGCCTGGCTAATTTTTGTATTTTCGTAGAGATGGAGTTTCACCATGTTGGCCAGGCTGGTCTCGAACTCCTGACCTCAGGTGATCCACCTGCCTCAGCTTCCCAAAGTGTTGACATTACAGGAGTGAGCCACCACCCTTGGCCTTATATGATCTCTTTTAAAACTACTCAATTCTGCTGTAGTGGCACAAAAGCCACCATAAATAGATGGACACGGCTGTATTCCAATAAAACTTTATTTACAAAAAACAGCGAGCTGGACGGACGTGGCCTGCAGGATGTAGCTTGCTGGCCTTCTTTAAATTTCTTTTTATTTTCCTTCTAGGTAATGGATTTCCCATATTAATTACATTGTCCTGGCACTGGGAGGGCCAGAGAACTAACATTTACTTGGCACTGATTTCGTGCCAGGCTCTAGGCTAGGTGCTTTGACCTGTTAGCATACTGAATGCGGCAAGCACCCCTTGTTGAGAGGGTAGTTACAGGCTATGTTTAACGGGGGTTAAACTAAGGCTCACAGATGCTGACTTGCCTCAGAGCCCCCTGAGGAGTAGAGCTGGGATTTAGACCCACACCACAGCCTTCCCTGATCTGAAGAGCCACACTATGGCTCTTCAGATCAGTTTGCATCACGTGCAGCGGATTCTCAGCACAGACATGTGGCAGGGGACACTTCATCCCTTCCCCCACGGCTATTTGGGAGCCTGCTGAAGCTACAAAAAAATGAGACCATGAGTTCCTCAAGTTCATTGGGACTTCTGGCATCATCAAGTCCTGTTCCCCAAATTCACCTATAACCACCATCAATGCCCACATTATCGCTCTGACTTCATCCAAAGCAGGTCCTGTGACTTCTACCAGCACCCCGAGGCAGTGAGTGACTTAACCAATCACACAGGAGCAAACAGAATTCCAATGACCAATCAGGGTAGAGTTACCGGCCCAGAATCGCATCCACAATTCTCTCCACCAACAAGGACATGGTCCTGCCTTTCAGGAATTGGTCAGTCCTGGGGAAAGCCAAGAGCACAAGACAGAATCCAGCGAGGATTCCTGGTTCTAGAGCAAAAACCCCAACCACAGTCAGCCTCCTACAGGAAAGAGCACAAGGCTTCCACCCACGTGCTGTCTACAAATGTCTGACTTTTTAGTGGCGGTGGGACCCTGGGTGCTGGGCTGAGGCCACCTACCTGAGGAGACAGGCCGTTGCTGACCGGGTTCATGTGGTTGGAGGGCGCCGCCGGATTCATGAAGCTGTCGGAGTAGCTGGAGAAGCTGTGGCGGGCTCCGTAGGCAGAGCTAGTGTCGGCGGCTGCAGCCGCTGCAGCCAGCCCGCCCTGGTGCATGGTGGACGGTGGCAGGGGCTGGGGCCGGTGCACAGTGCTGCCCCCATCTGTAGAGAGACCCAAGAGAGGTCCTAAGCAAGTGACCTCATCCTGGACCCTGGGCCTCCGAGAGCAGAAGGCAAGCCATGAGCCTCCTCCTCCCAGTCTCCATTCCTTGGAGGGAAGGGACCACCCTCTCACGCTACCTGGGATGAGACAAGCTAGCTCCTGGGCAGGGCACTGGGCACTGGCCAGGTCTTGACTGACAACCCAACATTCCAGACAACCCCTAGATAGATGCACACTAGTTCCTGTTGCTTGGTGCTTGGCACACAGTAGGTACTCAATAAATATCAGCTGGGCTGAAAGCCAAACCTTGATGAGGACTCTGTTAATCTACCCGGTCTGTTTTGTTTTGTGAGCATCAACCACTTGCCAGGTGCTATTACAAATGCTGCCTAAGGGTGTGAAGCAAGACTATAAATCCCATTTTACAGATGAAGAAACCAAGGCTTGGTGGGCTTGGGGCACTCACACAAGATGACCACGCTAGTGAATGATGGGACCAGGATTTGAATGGCCTAAATTCGGAGCCATCTCTGTTCTTTGCTGCTAGGATATTATTCAGCTCTCTCTGAGCCCCTCTGTGCAGCTTTGCCGGGACTGGGACCCTCAGCACTGGTTCAATTTATCTTACCAAGTCACAGTGGTGGTGGAGGGGGCTCTTTGACTCTCTCCTTGGCCTCCAGAACTCCAGCCTGCCAGTCATTTAAAAGGAGGCTTTATGAGGTAGCTATCTTTTTTAAAATTTTTTTTTGGAGATGGAGTCTTGCTTTGTCACCCAGGCGGGAGTGTGATCTGGGCTCACTGCAACCTCTGCCTCCTGGGTTCAAGCAATTCTCCTGCCTCAGCCTCCCGAGTAGCTGGGATTACAGATGTATGTCACTATGCCCAGCTAATTTTTTTTTTTTTTTTTTTGTATTTTTAGTAGAGATGGAGTTTCACATGTTGGCCAGGCTGGTCTCCAACTCCTGGCCTCAAGACATCTGCCTGCCTTGGCCTCCCCAAGTGCTGGGATTGCAGTTCTGAGCCACTGCGCCCGGCCCATGAGGCCAATATCAAGTAGTGGTATTCCTGGTGTGTGCTGGGACGGGGCGTGGGGGGTGACAGAATGAGCAAGGTTCGGTGAGTTGGGGGAAGGGAACCCTTCTTCCCCTACAAGGCTCACCTTCTCTCCTGGGACCCAGCCTTTCCTTTCCTCTCCCAAGGCCCCTCTGATACCTTAGCCTCTCCCACCCTCTCACCTTCTTCCCTCTGCCTACTCCTTTCCAAGCCTAGCAGGGAATCTTATACTTCAAGCCACTGGGAGAACTGGGCCCAAGTGAGGCCTCTTTCCCAGGCAGATCTCAGGGTTCTGACCCCGCTCAGCCCAGCCAGGCCTAGGGCTGTTTACCCCAGAGTAGGGGGAATCCCCCAGAGGGAGCTTTCTCCAGTCCTCAAAGGAGACCCTGACCTTTATTCCATCTCTGAAAATGGATCTTTTGAGAGAGAGGCAAGAAAATAAGGTCCCAGCAAATTATGTAAGCCCCTTTGTACATTGTTTTTTTTGTAATAGGTTGGAGATCAACATAATCTAAAAAAAAAAAATGATTTCAACATGATTCCAACATCCTCCCAACAAGTACACACACGTACGTGCACACACATGCACTCATGCACACACTCTCACATGCACACACTCATGCACACACACCCACACTCATGTATGCACACACGCACACACTCATGCATGCACTCGCACGCACTCATGCACACACTCAGGTACACACACGCACACACACTCATGCACGCACTCACACGCACACACTCATGCACACACACCCACACTCATGTATGCACACATGCACACACTCATGCATGCACTGACACGCACATACTCATGCACACCCTCACACGCACACACTCATGCACACACTCAGGCACGCACACGTACACACTCATGCACGCAGTCACATGTACACAGTCATACGCACTCACATGCACACACTCATGCACACACACGCACACACTCATACACACACTCACACACACACACTCATGCACCCACTCACACGCACACTATGTACTCATGTCACTCTCTCATTTTAAAAACTCAAAGACTGTGACTATGCATGGTCCCAAAGTCCCTGGAGAATCTGGCCCTTTCCTTCCAAAGCAGGTCAGCCCAGTGTCCTGTGCTCCAAATCCTCGCTGCTCAAAGCCTGGCCCATGCCCCACCAGCCTGGGCATCTCCAGGGGGATTTTTAGAAGTGCAGAATCTTGGGCCCCACCCAGACCAGCATTTTAGTAACAACCCTGGGAGATCCATGGTACCATTTGAGAAGCTCAGTTCTAAACAGGTGCACAGGGGCTGCCTGGGGGACCCCACCTGGCTGCTCTGTGTTAGGGCCAAGAATTTCAAGGGCAGGATTGCATCTTTTTTCTCTTAATAGCTTGCTTACGTGAAAGTAAGAAATGGTCATTTAAAAAGAGTCTTTGTAAGTGAAAGTAAAGAAAGAAGGGAAGGGGTACCACTGAGATGGCAGGATGGGGCTGGGATACTCACCTTGGGAGATGGTGGTGGTGGGGTAGGTGGAGTCCGGCAGCTGGTAGGGGGGAAGCGTGGGCATGCCAGTGGGTGGGAAGCCTCCTGGCAGAAGGTGGTTGAATGCCGCCAGCTGGTTGGCTCCTGCCTGCTTACGCCAACGGGCGCGGCGGTTACTGAACCAGACCTGGGGGATGGAGAGCACAGAATGGAGACCCCCTCGGCCAGGTTCCTGGCAGAGAGCTGCAACACATCTAGACCCAGTTGCCCAAGCCATCACCCTCTGATCCAGCCAGCATCCTCCTGCAGGGAGGGGAATCTCCAGCGTTGTGCAGCATGGGACGGTTTGCAAAGTGTTTTCCTAGGTATTACCCCATTCTGCCCTCACAACCACCAGTGAGGGGGTTCTATATTATCCCCATTTTACAGATGAGGAAACTGAGACCCAGAGAAAGTGGGTGACTTGTCCATGGGCCAGGTTGAGTCAGTGGCCCAGCCAGTCCTGTGTGGCTCTCAGGCCAGTACTCTTTCCTCTACAGCTGCTCCTTCCTGGAGGGATGCTGGTGCCCTGCTTGACCACCTCCTCCAGGAAGCCCCCCAGGAGGAAGTCACACATCTGCAACCCACCTGAATGAGACCTGCACTTCAGACCCAGATGTGCAAGCCAGGTTCTTTGTCTGGAGACTGAGGCCCTACTTTGCTTACATACCCTGGGCCTCCTTGAAATAGGACACACACACACACACACACACACACACACACGTGCGCGGATTCATCAAACATTAGTAGGATAATAACCCAACACCTTTGTCTCCCTTTCCTGCGCTGGCGCTTCACGTGTCAACCCATACACAGATCCATGAGATGTATTCTCCTATTCCCATTTTACAGAAGGGGAAACCAAGGCTCACAGAGGTCAAGTTGCTTGCCCAAGTCCACCTAGCTGGTCTGTGTTGGAGCTGCGGTTCAAACTTACAATCAGTCTGGCTTTCTAGAGCTCAGTTATCTGGATCTGCCAGTTTCCCGGGACAGGTCAGAGAAGGAGGAGAATGAGGGCGCACACTGGGGCTGCTTTGAGGGGGTTCTTTTCCAACCTGAGTTTTGCACATGCTGTTCCCTCTCACCTGAACACTCTTCCTGCAGCTGGCTCTTTGGCCTTCAGAGCTCAGCTGAAATGCTTCTTCCTACTCCAACTCCTTAATCGCTGCATCTAAGGTGGGTTCCGGTAGGTTCTCTGCTTCTCTCAGGGGGCCTCCTGCCTGTGTGCTTCCCCACAGGAGCAATGATTCTGTGTGCCTGTTTCTTGGCTGTGCTGCTCCTAATGTCCCCCTTGGGCCCAAGCTCCATGGGGCAGAGGCCATGCATTCCTTGCCCAATGCCTGGAGCTCAGTAAGTGTTCAAGGAATACTTGTCGAATGAATGAAGGAGTGAATGATGAATGAATGGACAAGGGGAGGCAGGATTAGCTCTGGGGTGTCTTTGCTGGGCCTGGGGCCACAGGCTTGGTTGGTGCCCCATCCTGATGGGGAGTGAAGGCCGCAACCTCCCCTGTCACCTGATCACCTAAGATCCCCAAATCTCTGTACCATCTCTTGCCGAGATGGGGGACGGGAGTGCAGCTGGGTGGAGGGCGCTTATGTGCCCCTAGAGTCATCCCTCCCAGTGGGAAAAGCAGTGTTCAGCTTCGCAGGCTGGATAAACAAGAGCTGCCGGCTCTGACCTGTTTAGATTTCACAGAGAAAGGAGAGGAGGCAGCCAAGCCTGAAGGGAAAACGACTGGCTCCCAAAGGATTCAAAGCCCTGGCTTCTCCCCACTTCCGGAGGGTGCTGAGGGCTTCCCCAGGGCACCCTGGGGTGGGAGGGATGCCGGAGAGGGAACGCTGCAAGGAATGGGCCTTGCCTCTGAGCTCCCAGGCTCTGCAGGAAGAGTGTGGGGAGGTCTTTGTACTAATTCAGTGTTTCCCAAAGAGTGGGCCTCCTGCCACGGCTCCCTGTTGGAAAAACAGGATTCAATAATCTGGTCATGAGGATGGGAAAGTTATTCCTTCCACTTCTGTCCCAGGCCTCCTGGGCATGGAGAAGGGGGAAAGAGGGGTCTCAGTCTGGTGCTAATGCATCCTCAGCGCCTTTCTAACCTGTGCTAATCTCCCTTCTGAACACAGGGAGAGCAGGCGTTTGCAGGTGACATTTTCCTGAAAGGCTTTAATCACATTGTTTTGTTTTCCTTTGTGTGTTGTGTGTGTTGTGTGTGTGTGTGTGTGTATGTGTGTGTTTTAACAACCGTCTTCCCTTCATGGGAGTGTTGTGGATTTTTATTTTAAAACACACTGATTTCGTTGAAAAGTAAATAACAATATAGATAATATGTGAACGTGGTGAACATCTTGGGTGGGTGGGATAATGACGGGCGTTTGGGATGCGCCACTCTAGTTTGTTGTGTAGCAGCTGGTCCTTAGGTGCCACTTGTCTTTTCCTCAAAAAAAGAATGCTGAATAAAGTTGGATGGATGCATTCTTCCTCCTTCCCTTCCCTTCCCTTCCCTTCTCATCCCTTCCCTTTCTTTTCCTACTCTTCCCTTCCTTCTTTACTTCCCATCTTCCCATCTCAAACTTTTACTAGGACTCCTGTCTGTGCCAAGCAAGACAGGCTAGAGAGATGGACAGGACCAGTCCCAGCCCTCAAGCTGCCCTTTGCCTGGGCACGAGTCAAAGAGCAGCTGCTTTTCAGTGCAGTAAACTCAGATGGGGTGACATGCAAGGCTGGATAAGGAGCTCAGAGAAGGGGCTTCCAACTTTGCCTCTCAGAATCCAGGAGGACTTCCTGGAGGAGAGAGCATGCCTTTGTTGCCAATTCTGTCATCTCATCTTCCTTCATTGTCCTATGTCCCTAGATACACATCCCTCCCAGTAGACACCTCCCTTCTCACTAAGTGTAACAGGATGGTTGAGAGCAGGGATTCTGGAGTCAACTGCCTGGGATGGACTTCTGCCTCTAACTCCTAAGATGGGAAAATTTTTGTTATCCCTCTGTGCCTCAGTTTCTTCACAAAGTGGGGCTAATAACAGCCACCTCCTAGGTGGGTCTGGACCTCAAATGAGTTAGCACAGGCAACATGCTTAGAACAGCGTCAGCCACAGGTAAGTATCATTCTGCGGGAGACCCTCTGGGATGCCTGAGCTGGAAGGATCTCCGCCAGCGTCTCGTGTGAGCTGCCCGTTTACAGAGGGGGAAGTAAACGCTCTAAGAGGGACAGTGACAGCCCCAGCACCCTACCCAGAATCTCTGCTCAGGACTGAGTTCTTTGAAAGCAGGGGCTGGGTTTTATTTTTCATTTCTGATCCTTCTCTCAATACCCTGCACTGGCAGTAGGGTAGAGTGGATGCCATCTGCGTACTGAGTCTAATATTCCATCTGGCCCTTCTCTTTATGTAGCACAGAGGAAACGACCTGAGCAGATAGACTTGGGTCCAGCACAGTCACTTTGAACTGTATCTTTTTTTTTAATTTTTAGTTTTTGTGGCTACATAGTAGGCATGCATATTTATAGGATAGATGGGTTCTTTGATATAGGCCTACAACATATAATAATCACATCAGGGGTAAATGGGGTATCCATCACCTCAAGCATTTACCCTTTGTGTTACAAACAGTCCAATTATACTCGTTTAGTTATTTTTAAAGGTACAATGAAATTATTGTTGACTATAGTCACCCTATTGTGTTATCAAATACAAATACATCTTCTTCATCCTTATTCCTTTTTTGAACCCATTAACCATCCTCACGTCTCCCCCCACCTCCCACTACCTGCCCCAGCCTCTGGTAACCATCCTTCTACTCTCTATCTCCATAAGTTCAATTGCCTTAATTTTTAGCTCTCACAAATAAATGAGAACGTGTGAAGTTTATCTTTCTGTGCCTGACTTATTTCACTGAACATAATGACCTCCAGTTCCATCCATGTTGTTGAAAAGGACAGGATCTCATTCTTTTTTATGACTGCATAGTACTCACTGTGTATATGTATAACTGTGCTTCAGGAAGTTACTTTCCTTAGCTAAATCTCAGTTTTCTCATCTGCAAAATGGAGAGAAGAATCACACATACCCTGCAGGGTCATGGTGAGAATTAATAAAGATAACATATGTAGGCTGGTGAGCCATCATGCCTGGCACATAAGAAATGCACCATGAAGGCTGGGTACAGTGGCTCACGCCTGTAAGCCCAGCACTTTGGGAGGCTGAGGTAGGCGGATCACCTGAGGTCAGGAGTTCAAGACCAGCCTGGCCAACATGGCAAAACCCTGTCTCTATTAAAAATACAAAAAAATTAGCCAGGAGTGGTGGCGGACACCTGTAATCCCAGCTACTTGGGAGGCTGAGGCAGGAGAATCGTTTGAAACTGGGAGGCGGAGGTTGCAGTGAGCCAAGACTGTGCCATTGCACTCCAGCCTGGGTGAGAGAGTGAAACTCTGTCTCAAAATAAAAAATAATAATAATAAAAAAAGGAAAAAAAAAAAAAAAAGAAATGCACCATGAATGCTACCTAGTGTTATTAAGAGATTCAATGTAAGTTGTTCATTAGTGAATCTCCTGTAGTGCCTCCACGATGGATTTCTGTTCAGAACATCCCATCCCAACCCCAAGCAAAGAGCAGGGTTCCAAGGACTATAAAGTAAAGAGGCGCTGCACACAGCCTTAGTTTCCTGGTGCTGGTCATCTGAAGGATGGGGAAGTCATCACAGGCAGCCGTGGGAAAGGCCATGGGGTGATCTTGGGACCTATCAGCCCTACAGCCTCTGTTTCTAGAAGAAATTCACAGGCTCAGGGTTGTGGCACCCTGGAAAAAATGGATCTGTTCACCTCTAAGGAAGATACATGTGTCACTCCAGAGAAAGGAGTGATGGGTCTCCAGGCATGGGTTCTCCTGCCTGACACCCCCTTGGCTGCCCTTCATGTGGCTCTGGCTTTCTCCTGGCTGAGGCAGAGGTGTTACAGGCACTGGTAACATCTAGCAGGCTTCAAGCAGAGGCTCCCGGCCCCTGCAGTGAAGCAGGGCTTGAGGGAGCCAGAGAGGAAAACAGGCCACTCTTTGGTGACCAGATCCCCGCCTGACATCATGTTTACCTGCGCACGTGTTTATGAGAATGCCAGCTTCAAGTCGGCAGAGCTTTTTGCCCAGTGAATCCCCAATGCCTAGAACCGTGCCTGGCATACAGCAAAGACTCCATAAATGACTGCTGGGTGAATGTACCTGGAGCTGCAAAGGTGGCTCGTATTGGAGCTGCCAAGAACAGGCAGCGTTTTAGTAAGAACAACTCCCATGTATGGCACTTCTGTGTGCAAGCACTTCCTCTTTTTTTTTTTTTTTTTATGTGTAATCATTTAATCATCAGAGCACGGTAGACATTATTATCATCATCTTGCAGGTGAGAGATGGGTGGACGGTGGAGAGGGTAAGAGATGGAGCTGGAATCCATATCTAGGTATTTGGCTCCAAGCCCGCCCTGATCCAATCTACCAACCCACCCATCTCCCAGGTCCACTGAGATGAGATATTATAGGATTGCAAAATCCCGGAACCACAAACCTTTAGAATCAAAGACCAAGACCTAAAATGTAGGAAGCCATATAATCTAAGCAGTACTCAGGGGACTTTGAGGTCATAACTCAAAGACCTCAGGGTCCCTGATTGACTGGACATTGTGTTTTTGTTTGAACACTCCTGGTAATGGGAATCTCATCACCTCACAAAGCATCCCTGATTGTCACTAAGTAAGGATCCTAGAAATGCCAGGGTCTTAGTGATTGTTGAGTTCCATCCCCTTATTAGCAGATAGGAAATGAAGTCTCAGGAAAGGAAATTGACCTGGTGAAGGTGGCACAGCTGACCAAAGGCAGGAACCCCGAGCTCTCAGTCCTGAGCTCTTTCCTGCAGACCTTCGTATTGGACTTTAGATGCTCCTCTCTTGACCCTGGTTCTGGGCTTACCCTCTGGGGACTCTCAGAGCAGCTGTGTCCTTCAAGTCTCCACTTCTCCAGGCTAAATGTATTTTATTTTATTTCATTTTATTTATTTTATTTTATTTATTTTTTGAGACAGAGTTTTGCTCTTGTTGCCCAGGCTGGAGTGCAATGGCATGATCTCAGCTCACTGCAACCTCCGCCTCCCAGGTTCAAGCGATTCTCCTGCCTCAGTCTCCCGAGTAGCTGGGATTACAGGCATGCGCCACCACACTGGTCTAATTTTTAATAGAGATGGGGTTTCTCCATGTTGGTCAGGCTGGTCTCAAACTCCTGATCTCAGGTGATCCACCTGCCTCGGCCTCCCAAAGGGCTGGGATTACAGGAGTGAGCCACTATGCCTGGCCATTTATTCTTTAAAAACTCAACATTTTTTGTTCCCTCTTCTCTGAGAAAGCTCTCAGGCCAAGTGGGGAGATCCAGCCCTGCCCTGGGAGAGATTCTGGTCTAACGAGGAGTCCCTGCCCTGACCCAGAGGGAGCTCCCTGCACTGGGGAAGCATAGAGTATGACAGGAAGTCAACAAGAAGCAGGAGGCAGGCCCCGCCCCCTCAGGATGGCTTTGCCTGGGCTCTGGCTGCCTCTCCATTCCCAGACCCCCTCCCTCCGTGGACCTTGAGTGACACCTGTTTCTGAGTCCCCTGGGCCAATAAAAGCACTGCTCTGACAGCCAGGAAATTTTACAAGGAGCAGTCAGGCTTCAAGGTGGTGGGAAGCCGCCCTGGCCGCCAGACGTGGGAACGAGAAAGCGCCCAGGAATGTGCCCAGGAGAACAGCTGCAGGAGGATCAGAGCGGGAGGGAGGCCTGGGGCCAGCTCGGATATCACCTCGGTCAGGAGGGGAGGGAATGAGATGAGCTGGCTGCTGCCTCCTGCCTCCTTCCCCTTGGGGTCTCCCTCAAAGGAAGCGAAGGGCCTCTAATCTGGGAGTGGGGATGGGGGTGGCGGGGTGTCCTCTGGGTCCTGGAGTGCTGAAAGGTCCCTTGCTTCTAGGATTGTCCCAGTTGCTTTCAAATTTCAGCTTGTGACTCAGCTTGTTCCTTTCCCTGGATGGAAATGACGTGGGTTTTGCCAGCAGCTGGGCCTGGCTCAGCCCCCATCCAGCTTGTGCCCCTGGGCATGTTGCTTCTCTAAACTTCCAGTTTCTGCACCTGTGGCTTGCAGGAGGTGACCATGCTGACCCAACAAGGTGGTCTGAGCTTCCACTAGGTCACGTTTGAGAAGCAGCCCCAGCAACGCCACTGGCTAAGTGGGTGTCGGCCAAAGGCTGGCTCCTCTTGGGTGGAAATGCCCGCCGTCAGCAGTTTGGGGTTGCCCCTCTGCAGGCTGCTCTGACTCCCTGAGCACTGCTTAGATTCTGGTAATGGGGATCCTTCCCCACTCTCAATGCCTCCCCATCCATGGAGAAGACAGCTGGGGAATGGTTTCCCACAAGAGCCGTTCATCACGACTTGTCCCGGCTCTTCCTCCTCCATTCGCAATCCTCTAGCCTCAGCCCTCTCCAGCCAGGCCCCCAGAGAGGCTCCTGCACTTGGATAACAACTGTAGGCCTCCTGAAATCTCAGAGTTTGGCCTGGGGAGTTGAGGCAATGCCCCCAGGCCCCCTGCAGCAGGCCTTTGCCCCTCAACCCACCGACAGAGAGCAGGCAGGGCAGTCCTCGAGCTGTCAGGAGGCTCTTGCTCTTCTCCCCTCTTCCTTCCCACACACTGAGGCCAGGGAGGGGATGTTCAGGGTCTTCAGGGGCTGCCCATCCTGCCCTGATGCATCTAACCTGCCAGGAACTGGCCTGCCTAGCCTACTTGCATGCTTCCGGTAACGGGACACTCATCACCCATCAGAGGAAGCTAGGCTTGTTTGGAAATCTTCCTCCTGATCACTTCCTCTGCTCATCAGAGATTTGGAGATTTTTATACTCCCCAAACCCTTTCTTCTGGCTGAACTAATGCCCTCCCTCCCTCCTTTCTTTCTTTTTTGTGAGACGGAGTCTTGCTCTGTTGCCCAAGCTGGAGTACAGTGGTGTGATCTTGGCTCACTGCAACCTCCGCCTCCCAGGTTCAAGTGACTCTCCTGCCTCAGCCTCCTGAGTAGCTGGGATTACAGGTGCCCATCACCACGCCCAGCTAATTTTTGTATTTTTAGTAGAGATGGGGTTTTGCCATGTTGGCCAGGCAGGTCTTGAACTCCTGACCTCAAGTGATCCGCCCACCTCAGCCTCCCAAAGTGCTGGGATTACAGGTGTGAGCCACTGCACCTGGCTTCCCTCCCTTCTTTCATTCCTTCTTTCATCCTTCTTGCCCTTCCTCCTTCTTCCTTTTCTTCCCCCCTTCCCTCTATCTCTTCCTCCATTCTTCCCTCCTCTTTGGGCTGTCCAGCTCTCAGTCAATCAACATTTGCTGCCTACTAACTCTGCACTGGTGGCATTACTTGTCTACACAACCCCCTGAACCTGTTGTAAACCCCCCTGAGACGTCCCATTAAACCCACTGACCTTGGCCATCCCAAACTTCTGAATCTCTGGAGTATACCTGCAGCACCAACACCGCAGGTGCCTCCTCACCTGCACACGCGCCTCGGTCAGCTTGGTCCTCTGCGCCAGCTCCTCGCGGGTGTAGATGTCCGGGTAGTGGGTCCTCTCAAAGGCCTTCTCCAGCTCCTCCAGCTGCTCGGCCGTGAATGTGGTCCGACTGCGGCGCTGCTTGCGCTTCAGTGGGAGGTCAGGTTCCGACTCCACATCCGAGCCCTCATCCAGCCGGTTCCCTGCAGTGGGAGGGGAGGGAGGGAGAGGGCAGGGGCTTAGAGAGATGGAAGGGTGCTCGGGTCTGGGAGGAGAGCACCAGGCACACTCGTGCCCACCTAGGAGCCATCACTGCACTGAGGATCAGACTCCTCCCAAGCACAAGATAGAAGGATGTTCACCCTAGCATTGCTTATCAATGTGAAGGATGGGACACAACCTTCATGCCCAACCCTAGAGTATTGCTTAAATACTTTCTTGCAAAATCTTTCCCTTTAGGGAAAAACAAACAAACAAACAAACAAACAAACAACAGCAACAAAACAGTCCCCTCTGGTTGGGCATTTTGTTTATTTCCACTGACATGCAAGGATGTCCATGACATAAGACTCAAGGGATGGTTTCATGGTGAGATACATTTGACAAAATCCATAGAACTATATTCTCAATTAAAAGGGCAGACTTTTACTGTATATTACTATACCTCAATAATCCTGACTTTAAGAAAAAGGCATCCAGGTATGGTGGCTCATGCCTGTAATCCAAGCATGTTGGGAGGCTGAGGTAGGAGAATTGCTAGAGCCCAGGAGGCTGAGGCAGGAGGATTATTTGAGCCCAGGTCTTGAGCCCAGGAGTTCAAGACCAGCCTGGACAACAAAGCAAGACCCCACCTCCAGAAAAAAAGTAAGAAAATTAACTTGGTGTGGACGTGCATGCCTGTAGTCCCAGATACTCAAGAGGCTGAGGTGGGAGAATCACTCAAGCCCATGAGTTCCAGGTTATAGTAAGCCAATCACACCACCATACTTCAGCCTGGGCAACAGAGCAAGACCCTGTCTCAAAAAGAGAAAAAGTGCATGCATCCAGAGCTGCCCATCAAGAAGCTTAGATTACAGGCCTGACTCTGCTCCTAAATGCCAGTGACCCTGGGAAGGCCACCTCCCCTCCTCGGGCCTCACTTTCCCCATTTGTGACATGAAGGGTTTGGATTAGGTGACTTCCACTGACAAGCTCTATCTGGGATGTCCCAGGGTCGTGTGAGGGATCCCCCTAGGCTAGAGGAGACCTCACCTGAATGACCTTGGTCAAGGCCATGGACCCCATCCCATCATCCCCACTAATTTCCACCATGGAGACTGCGGGTGGGTGAAGGCCTTTTGCTTCCTGGGCCTGGAGAGCCCAGAAGGTTGGAGCCAGCTCACTTCTCAGGCCTGGTTGGGGGTATCAGGCCAGGAATCTGCTTCAGCCCTGGGCCCAAGTTAGGGAGGCTGCAGGAAGCCCCTGCTCAGCCTCCTTAGCTGTTGGGACTGAGATACCCAGGAACCAGCTCCCTGTCCCCATCAATCCTGTGGCTCCTGCCCATCTCTGACCCAGCAGAGGGGATGCTAGCAGGGCATCTCCCAGCTAGGGTTCTGAAGCTGCCCCTCAGCAGCCCCTGGGGAGCCACGGGGAGCATGGAGAAGAGGAAGCAGAAAGGAAGATGGAGAAGAGAGCGGACACTCAGAGGCTACCTTCCTTCCTCCCCACTCCTCTTCCTCCTTTTTCTCTTTTGCCTTCATTTCTTTCTCCCCTTTCCTCTCCTTCTCCATCTCTGGTATTCCTGGAAGCACTTTTATTTTTTGTCATTGACTCATTCATTCCCTCCCCCAAAGCATTTATTGAGTATTTGCTATGCACCTGAAGAGGCCAGGTATGCAGTGGGCAAGGTGGGACCTGAGCCCTGGGCTTGGAGCACTCAGCCTGAGTCAAGCTAGAAGAGCCTGGGAGACCTCGTGCTTGCATCAGAGGTGGGAGAAACTGAGTCCCAGAAAGGTAATGTGAGGTGCACTCAAACACTGCTCCCCGCCCTGACCCCTTCCACCAATACAAAGATCCCTTCCTCCCAATCGCTTCAAGTGTTAATTACATGAATAGGCCTAGACCCCTCCCCCAAGGGACAACCCCTCCTCCCCTCAACAAAACAAAAGAGAAACTAGTACAGCCTTAGATATTAAGTGGAGGTGAAGGGAAAGGCACTGCAGGCAGAGGGGAGAGCACATGCAAAGGCCTGGTGTGTCAAAAGGCATGCTGGGTAATTTAATCATGGGGCCACATTCATAGCCAGGAAGCTGGTGGGTGTGGCCTGGGGGTGTGGGAGGTCATGAGCCTGGAGGGTCATCCGTCTTGGCAATGCCTCTCTGCCCTGGGCCCACTTGCTTCCATCCTGCTATCTTGTCCGTTGGGAAGTTATCCTTGCTTTTTGTTGGCCAGTGCCAGGTGGTCTCTGACTATGACACCATGCCACACAGCGAAGGAACGGATTGCAAGGGAGTCCTGCCTTCATCGTGGCCTGCCTCATCCCCAAGGGCAGAGATCTGGGGTCAGATCTAACCCCCTCCTCTGCCCTTGCTTTTCCTGCTGGGGCTGCCAGCTACCCAGCCCCCCCGTCACTGTGGGGAGACCACGGTGGGCACAGCTGCCATCCTGGGGGCCCTTCCTCACCATGTCTGGGGCTCAGAGCCAAATACAACTAACACCAAGGATTCAATTCCTGAAATGCGCTGCATAACCTCAGTGTTCTGACGGTGACTGAGAAAGCCAGCCCTTGGGGCTTCAGAAGAAGGAAGCAGGCATTTCTCAGGCAGGCAGGGAGGCCAGCCCGTGGATGGGGAATGCGGCACCAGATTCAGTTCAACAGTGAAGACACTTGAGCTCAGAGAGGAGCTGAGTGGGATGGAGACCAGAGTTGTAGGGAGTGCAATCTCTGGGCAGAGACTGTCCTCAGAGCTGTGAGGTCTGACCTCACAGAGGTCAGAGGGCAGACACAGGCCCTATCCTTGGAAAGCCCCAGTCTGATGGAGGAGGCACAGGCTTGTCCTGGGGGAAATCCTAGTCTTTTTTATTTTTTATTTTTTATTTTGAGATGGAGTTTTGCTCTGTCACCCAGGCTGGAGTGCAGTGGCGCCATCTCTGCTCACTGCAACCTCCGCCTCCTGGGTTCAAATGATTCTTGTGCCTCACCCTCCCGATTAGCTGGGACTACAGGCACATGCCACCACGGCTGGCTAATTTTTGTATTTTTAGCAGAGATGGGGTTTCGCCATGTTGACCAGGCTGGTCTCCAACTCTGGTCTTGAACTCCTGACCTCAGGTGATCCACCAGCCTAGGCCTCCCAAATTGCTGGGATTACAGGCGTGAGCCACCGCGCCTGGCCTGGAAATACTAATCTGACTGAGTCTCCATTCAGTTCTAGAGCAGCGCTGTCCAATAAGAGTTTCTGCGATGATGGAAACGTTCTAGATTCACAGTGTTCAATGTGGCAGTACTAGCTACATGGGGTTTTGAGCATCTGAAACTTCCCTACCGCAACTGAAGAATTTCATCTTTCATTGTATTTAATTTTAATTCAAATTCACATAGTCACGCGTGGCTGGTGGCCCCACTGAGGCCAGCACAGTCTGAGACAGTCATTAACACAGTTTTCCTCTCTTCTTAACAAAGAGAGGGCAGGCCCCAAGCTCACAGCTTCCCATGTGCAAGTCTCTAGGTAGAATTTAACAACGTTGCTTGTTTTTATGCTATTTATGGTTTTTATGGTTCCCATCTATTTATAGGAAACGATACTCATTTTCCATTTATAAGAGCATTAGTACCCTTGGATTTGGTTTTTAAAGGTGCTTTTGGATATAGTAAAATATTAAGGAAATAATAGGACAAGATATAGAGTTGTGACCAAAATCATGACTGCAGTTAGCAAAAGACCGACATTTGCTTTATGCCACTGATAGATAAAATTCAAGGTGCTTCTGCCGAGCCCCGGCCTCAGTGCCCTCTCATGTATCAGCTGATCCCTCAGTCCTGCAAGTCACCTGCAGCTTTCTAGACTCACCATGGAGTTCTAGGTCTAATTCCTTCCTGTCTCCTTGTCCTTCCCACTCCTTATTCTGCAGGGATTTGGGGAACTCCGTGGATCCAGAGAGATGCCCAGACCGAAACCCAGACTGGGGAAGGCCAAGCAGGGCCCACAGGTCTCTCTTGTCCAAGAGGATCTGGCATGATCCTCTCGGATGTTGGAGGTTGCCATAACAACCCTCTGGACACTAAGTGGGGAGGGCAGAGCTCTGTCTCGCTGTCTACTGAGATCCAGAGAGATCTCAAGAGAACAGAATTGCACTTTGTTTGTGACTTCAACCCCTGAAAAAGAGCTTCCACCACCCGCCTTGGCCAAGCTCAGGGGAAGAGACCCCCATTTTAGAAACTTCTGTGCCAGCCTTCATAGGTCTGTGAAGCTGGGACTATCGATTCTTTTACAAACAGGTATACCGAGGCCCAGAGAGGTTCAGTCACTTGGATGGAGGACACACAACCAGTAAGCCCTGGAGAGGAATTGGCGGGAAGGGACACCTTGGGAGGGAGTTTGAGGGTCCTCTGGGACAGCCCTGGCCTAATCAGGAGTCCTGGTCTCGGCAGCCTGAGACCTGGCTTGTGGGCTCTGTCTTTCCCTAGCTGTGTGGTCTTGGACAAGTCACTCCCCTTCTCAGGACCTTGGTTTTCTCAGCTATAAAAATGAAGATAACAATACATCCTTTTCACTTCCCTGGATGGCTTTGACAATGGAGTGAAATAAAGATGATGGGGCCTGGTGTGGGGGCTCACGCATGTAATCCCAGCACTTTGGGAGACCGAGGCAGGTGGACTACCTGAGGTCAGGAGTTCAAGACCATCCTGGGCAACAGTGAAACCCCGTCTCTACTAAAAAGATGAAAATTAGCCAGGCGTGATGGTGCGCGCCTGTAATCCCAGTTACTTGAGAGGCTGAGGTGGGAGAATCACTTCAATCCGGGAGGTGGAGGTTGCAGTTAGCTGAGATCATGCCACTGCACTTCATCCAGGACAACAGAGCAAGACTCTGTCTCAAAAAATAAAAATAGGCCGGACGCGGTGGCTCAAGCCTGTAATCCCAGCACTTTGGGAGGCCGAGACGGGTGGATCATGAGGTCAGGAGATCGAGACCATCCTGGCTAACACGGTGAAACCCTGTCTCTACTAAAAAAATACAAAAAACTAGCCGGGCGAGGTGGCGGGCGCCTGTAGTCCCAGCTACTCGGGAGGCTGAGGCAGGAGAATGGCATGAACCCAAGAGGAGGAGCTTGCAGTGAGCTGAGATCCAGCCACTGCACTCCAGCCTGGGTGACAGAGCAAGATTCCGTCTCAAAAAAAAATAAATAAAATAAAAAATAAAAAATAAAAATAAAAAATAATAATGAAATAAAATAAAATAAAGATGATGGGAGTAATTTGCAACCTCAAGGACCCATGAAGGCTATTACTATTGTTGATGATGAGGACAATGACAGTGGTGATGACAGAAAAGGAAACAGGGTGGGGAGTACAGGGCCAAAGCAGCATGAGAAGGGATACAAAGAGCCCCACTGCCACCACATCAACCTCACTTCAGCTTCCTGCACCCCCAATTTCTTGGGGTGCCCTTCCCACTCCCCACCCCTGGAAACTGTTTAGCCTCAGAGTTAATCAACAGGATTAGGTGGAATTGGCCA
>NW_016814761.1:1817430-1821216 GCF_001698545.2 Rhinopithecus bieti | reverse complement strand
GCGTGGTGGTGGGCGCCTGTAGTCTCAGCTACTTGGGAGGCTGAGGCAGGAGAATCACTTGAACCCAGGAGGCAGAGCTTGCAGTGAGCCGAGAGCGCACCACTGCACTCCAGCCTGGGCAACAGAGCGAGACTCCATCTCAAAAAATAAAAAATAAAATAAAAAATAATAATGAAATAAAATAAAATAAAGATGATGGGAGTAATTTGCAACCTCAAGGACCCATGAAGGCTATTACTATTGTTGATGATGAGGACAATGACAGTGGTGATGACAGAAAAGGAAACAGGGTGGGGAGTACAGGGCCAAAGCAGCATGAGAAGGGATACAAAGAGCCCCACTGCCACCACATCAACCTCACTTCAGCTTCCTGCACCCCCAATTTCTTGGGGTGCCCTTCCCACTCCCCACCCCTGGAAACTGTTTAGCCTCAGAGTTAATCAACAGGATTAGGTGGAATTGGCCACAGAGGCCCTGCTGGCTGGGGCTGAGACTTCTGTGCACCAAAAGCTGGTACCTTGGTGAAGCCTGAGCAGCTGGTTCGGGGAGAGGGATGTGGGGGGAGTGAACATGGGAATGCATTCATTAAACGGCAGCCAGATTCGGGGTGTGCAGTGGGGGAGCAGCCTCACGGCCAGCCTCGGCTCCTGCCCTCACACTCTCAAACAGCTAAGGAATGGATGGTCCCAGGGAGTGCTGGTCTGGAGATTGTACCAAAAGAGAAGGATACAGGGAGAGACGCTCTCTCTGGGTTCCTGGATCCTGTCTCTAATTATGGATGTGGGGCAGTCCATACTGAGCAAAGGAGAATTGCAGCTCCTACCTGAGAGACCTCCCAATCTCATGGGGGAGAAACAGCCTCTGTTTTAGGAAGCTCCCAGTCTGATAGAGGAGGTATCACCCCTGTCCTGGAGATTTTCCAGTCCAGTGGAGGAAACACTGCCAGATGAACCAGGGCACAGGACAGACGTAAAACATCAAGGCAGCGTGTGACTCGTTAGAGCAGCAGAGCCTCGGGATAGAATGAGGGGCGGGAGGTGCTGGGAGCCGTCTGCGTTGTCAAAGCTTTGGGGTGAGCAGGAGCAAGTTCAGCTCCAGGCAGAGTCAAGCCCAGGCTGAGGTGTTGGTGATGGTGATGGTGATGGATGGAAGGTTGCTGGGGGCAGCTCTGGTCATCTCTCCCCCAGCCTTTGCCTCTCCCTTCAAAGCCTCCTTTCACAGCCACTGACCTCTGGAAGCCATCACTGACTGCCAGCGTGTGCCAGGAAGCCTCCGCCATGCCAGCAAGGCCTCAACCATCATAGGCCCTACCCATGTGCCCCCATTCACCGCACCATCCCATGCAGTTCCCTGTCCAGTCACTCACAGCTTCTGTGAGTGCGTGAGCCAGGTGGGTCTTGCCTTGATGCCTTTGAACACGAGGTTCCTCTGCTCAGAGCACCTTCCCTCTTCCTGAGAGTGCTCATCCAGCACCATCCAGCTCTTGGGTCACCTCCTCCAGCAGGGCTTCCTGGGCCCATCCAAGGTGATTTCAGTCCCCCACCTTGGGGTTCTCGAAGCTCATCAGGAGACACTGAACTCAATCATTTATGGGTCTGTGAGTCTCACTGGGCTGGGAGATCCTTGAGTGCGGCAGGGACTACGCCTGGGACACAGCACATGCTCAGTAAAGGCCTCTTGAATGAATAGAGCTTGGCAGAGCGATCACAACGTTCCTCTTGAACTCTGACACACTGCAGCAGTCACCCCCCTGCACTTGTGCACAGCGCTCTACAGTTTACAAGGCCTTTCGTTGTCCCATTATAATCTCTCCCAATAAGGGCAGGGGAAGGCAGGCAGTGTTATCCCCATTTTACAGATACTCAGTGGAGTCCCAGGGCAGTGAGGCTGCAAAGTAAACCCAGGACTCGGGACTCCCAGTCCAGTCCAGAGAAGGCCAATTTGGCTACAGCAAGTTCCCGGGTGATGGAAAATTCCATTTCTGATCCCGAAAACCAGTGTGGCTTCTCTCTTCCATCCCCACCCTTTCCCTCCTCCATCTTTTGCCAGAGGAAAAGCCTTGAACTAAAGTGGCCACAATCTCTGGACCTACCCAGCTCACAGAGGACCAGGAAGCAGCTGACCCATCTCTAAATCACCCACTCCAGATCAGTGGAGGCCGGCAGTGACCCTGAGGTTTGGGGTCCCTCTCTCAGCCTCCCTCATACCCCCCAGAAACCCTCCCACCCATGCTCCTGTGCTCCCCTCTCCAGCAGACTCCCAACCCAGCTTTTATTACAGTTTAACATAGGCCCCGGCATGGAGCTGTGGCAGAGAAATGAATCACATAATAGTTGATATGCGTTTTAATCAAGTAATTCGGGCAGAGCTGAGAGCTGGCGAGAGTAGGCCAGGCCTCCCTGAATACCAAACAGGCCTGGGCGCAGGTCTCAGAAAATGGAAAAGTCATTTACAGCTCAGCTGGGGGCCCAGCAAGCTGGGGCCATGGCAGGAGCCCTCCCTGCCCCTCTGAGGGAACCACTCAGCTGTAACCAGCGCACAGTGCATCGGGCTTGGGCATGGCTGCCGGAGTCAGACCGCACACAAGGACAAGGCGAGGGGGGATCGGACCGAGAGGCAGGGGCTTGGGCTCCAAGTTAAACCTCCCTGGGGGCCCAGGAGAAGATGAAGTGTTCCACTACAGTCCACCTCTTCTGCTCACACTCCTTTTGGGTGCTCATCTCAGTGTTGGGCACCACACCCAGCCAGCACTGTCCTTAATCTCCGCTTTTCTCCCTTCATGGCTCCCATGCAGCCAGCCCAGCACTGAGGCCAGGAGATCCTGAGTCCCTGTTAGCTTGGAACCTGTCCTGCATCTGCCCACCCCATCTCTTCCTGGACTCCAGCCACCACCTTCTCCCCCAGCAATGGCAGGCCTTCGCACAAGCTGTGCCCTCTGCCTACGTCCCCTCCTGCCCTCCTCATGGCCTGGTGAACTGCTGCAGTTTGCAGCTGGTGAGGCCAAGGAGAGCGGGCACTGAGGAGCACAGGCTCCGGGCTCAGTCTGGCTGGATTCTGTGGCCCCCACATATGCAAAACACAGATAATAACAGAGACACCCCCAACTCTCCCTCAGCACATATGACAGATGTGCTATGTATTCTGTTTCATCATCTGTTCCCAGCACCTGTCCACCACCCACTGCATACTCCACAAGGATGGACATTATTATTATTATTATTGTTTGAGACAGTCTCCCTGTGTTGCCCATGCTTGAGTGCGGTGGCTTGATCTCAGCTCACTGCAACCTCTGCCTCCCAGGCTCAGGTCATTCTTATGCCTTAGCCGCCCAAGTAGCTGGGATTATAGGCACCTGCCACCACACCTGGCTAATTTTTGTATTTTTAGCAGAGACAGGGTTTTGCCATGTTGACCAGGCTGGTCTCAAACTCCTGACCTCAGATGATCCATCCACCTCAGTCTCCCACAGTGCTGGGATTACAGGTGTGAGCCACCGCACCCGGCCAATGGGCATTCTTGACTGTCCTTTTGTTCGTTGCCGAATCTCCAATGCTCGGCACAAAGTGGGCACTCAAATATTTGTTGCATGAATGGATGATAAAATGAGTTGGTATCTTACAGCACATAAAGTAGTGCTGAGTTGGTAACAACTGAATGTTCAAAGAAAATGAAATGTAGAAAAACAACAGTGCTGACAGGTAAGCCTTCCTCGGTGCTCTCCTCCCTCTGGGTCTAAGGTATCCATAGCTGCATTTTCTATTTTTTTTTTTTTTTTTTTTTTTTTTT
>NW_016814761.1:1801091-1817385 GCF_001698545.2 Rhinopithecus bieti | reverse complement strand
CGACCAGGCTGGAGTGCAGTGGCCGGATCTCAGGTCACTGCAAGCTAAGCCTCCCAGGTTCACGCCATTCTCCTACCTCAGCCTCCCAAGTAGCTGGGACTACAGGCGCCCGCCACCGCGCCCAGCTAGTTTTTTGTATTTTTTAGTAGAGACGGGGTTTCACCATGTTAGCCAGGATGGTCTTGATCTCCTGACCTCGTGATCCGCCCGCCTCGGCCTCCCAAAGTGCTGGGATTACAGGCTTGAGCCACCGCGCCCGGCCCATAGCTGCATTTTCATTGCTGGGACAGAGCAAAACTATCCACGCTTGATTCATTTCAAATGTGTCTGTGTACTCACTCAGTCCCAGTATCTGGGAGTTCAAAGGTGAAATCAACCCAGCCCTACTCTAGCAGTGCAGGGGAGATGGGTGGAGGGGAGGTCAGGTCCTGGATGGAGCCACTGAGTCAACCGCCTGACCAGTTAGCCCTGCTCTGGTTTCTGGCTGTACCCGACTACTCTCCTTACCCCCAGCCTCTTCCCACACACATGTACTCCCCTGTCCTGGTGAGCAGGGACCCCAGCCAGGTGCCCTGCCCCATCCAGACAGCTGGGCAGTAGTGCAGGGACAGGTGGAGAAGGGGATTGAGTGAGGGTACAGGAGTAGACAGGGGGCTCTGCACCTTCCCCTTGAGACCCATCCTTGACAGATGGGATCTCCATCAACTCCCCAGGCCCTGCCTACCCCAGCCCACAGCCCGGCAGTGCCTCCTCTCTCCCCTTCCCAGGCAGGCCCAGGAGGGGCTGGGTATGTCTTAAGGCCACAGCACATCTGGGGAGTCCATTATCTCCAACCTTGGACCAAGGCTACATAGCCAAGTTGCTGGTCCCAGAGGAGGGGACAGGAGCTGAGTCTCAGGGACTTGCCCAGGGCCACTGTGCAGAAGGTGGCAGGGTGGGGATTCTAATGTGGGGTTTTCCAGGGCTGGAGTCCCACCCACTTCAGGCTGCTCCCCACACCCCCAATTCTCTACTGGGAAGAAGACAGGGTGAGGTGGCATTGATTCAGTTGGGAACACTTCTTGCTTCTTCTCGAAGGGGATTCTAGAAAGGGGCCGACATGGCTCCTCCCCCTCCATGGGGCCCAACAGCAGGCAAAGGGCGAGACCCCTCCATGCTGACATCTGAAGGGTGCCGCCGGCCCCTAACCAGAACCCAGGCCTCAGGCTCCGTGGCCAGGTCCTCTGGCTGCCCCAGAGGCCTCCTGGGGGCCGGGAAGCATTGGCAACACGAGGATCCAAATAGGCTCTGTCTGACTCCAAATCCTACGCTGTCTCCCAGTGACTGAGAGAAGCCCACAGGTTCAATTTCACTCTCCCAACTCAAGGAGAGGAGGGAGAGAGGAGAGTGTCTTTAGGAAAGCCACAGTTGGACTCTCCCCTTGTTCACAAAACTTGACAAAACTTTTTCTTCTCCAGGGAGCTCCCATCCAACCCCACCAGGCCGGATTTAAAATTCTAAGCCCAGCTGGGCCTAGTGGCCCACACCTGTAATCCCAGCACTTTGGGAGGCCCAGGCGGGTGGATCACCTGAGGTCAGGAGTTCGAACCCAGCCTGACCAACATAGTGAAACCCTGTCTCCACTAAAAATACAAAATTAGTTAGACATGGTGGTGCATGCCTGTAATCCTAGCTACTCTGGAGGCTGAGGCAGAAGAATCACTTGAATCCGGGAAGCGGAGGTTGCAGTAAGCAGAAATTGCACCATTGCACTCCAGCCCAGGCAACAAGAATGAAACTCCGTATCAAAAAATAAAATAAAATAAATAAAGTAAAATAAATAAAATAAAATAAAATAAAATAAAATAAAATTCTAAGCCCTAGGTAGATGATTTGCACCACAAAATCTGATGCAAGGGGAAACTGCAGTGGGGCATTCTCTGATCCTGGCTCTGTGCTAGCAGCATGGTACTGTCCTTAGACACTAGAGGGCACTGTGTGTACATTCCTGCCAGGAAGAAGTCTTTCTAGGAAGAAGGAAGTAGTACTGCTTGAAATGGTACTGTGTAGTTGCACGGACAGAATTCAGAGCCCTGTATTCTCGTGGCAGACCCAGAGCTCTTTCTTCTGCACCAAGCTGTGTACCAAGCACAAAGCACATATGGAAGATGAGGCAAGAGGCTGAAGCTGAAGATGTCATGAGGACCCTTCCAACTCGGTCTCTTTATCATGCTGGTGTCCTGTGCAGCTAATATGGAGTTTTGGAAGGGGTGGCAGCTGTGGATTAGTGAGGAGGACAAGGTGGGACATTTTAAGAGGGCACCTTGGGGGGCAGGGGCAGGCCCACTCTAAGAGGAGCTCAGCTCCAAATCTTTTTTTTTGTTTTTTGTTTTTTTTTTTTTGAGACGGAGTCCTGCTCTGTTGCCCAGGCTGGAGTGCAATGGCACAATCTCAGCTCACCACAAACTCCGCCTCCTGGGTTCAAGCAGTTCTCCCGCCTCAGCCTCCCGAGTAGCTGGGATTACAGGCATGCACCACCATACCCGGCTAACTTCATATTTTTAATAGAGACTGGATTTCTCCATGTTGGTCAGGCTGGTCTCAAACTCCTGACCTCAAGTGATCTGCCCACCTCAGCCTCCCAAAGTGCTGGGATTATAGGCGTGAGCCTCCACACCCGGCTCAAAATCTTTTACACTCTTCCTGTGACTTTAAGTCCATCTTGAAATTACTCGCTAGTTCTCATTCACTTCTCTTATGGGTTATTTCAATCATTTACTCACCCAAGTTATTTAAGCAGTAGGGAGAGCAACGATTGTGCTGGGCAGAGCAGAGGTCACTATGCTGCTCCTGAAGGGCTTGCCCACTTGGTCCTGTCTTACAGAGTGTGGTGGAGGTAGCAAGGGTTGGCACTGGGGGAGAGGTGAGAAGAGTAGAGGCAGTGGGGTCAGACGGACCTGGGTTCGAGTTTGGAATCTGCCTCCCACCAGCCATAACTCCTGGGTATGTTTAAGTCCTGAGCCTTATTCTTCTTATCTCTAAAGGGCCAGAGTGATGGGAGACAGAAAGGAGGAGGGGAGGTGAGGAAAATTGGACAGAGGCTGAGCTCCCAGCCTTGTGCGTGATGGGCACTTCTGGGCTGGCCAGCCTGCCAGCCACCACTCCCAGACCTAGTCTCTCCTCTCCTTCAAAACGGAAGCCTGGCAGATGGAGAGCTGGCACTCTGGGCTCATCCATGACCTACGGTGTGACCCTGAGCATGTCACTTGTCACTTGTCCTCTTGGAATCTCCATCTGCTTATCCATCCCCTGGGAATAAGAGCTGCCACCCTGCCTACTCCCCAAGGTACTGGTGTGGCTCCAGGGGAGGGAACCTAGAGAAACACACAGAATGGGGTACCCTTGATACGACTACCCCCACTAACCTAGGAAAGTGACTTCATTCCTCTGGGACTCAATTTCCTCATCTGTAAAATGAGGACAAGACTAGTACTAACCCCATAGAGTTGTCATGCGCAAAGATGAAAGGAATTACTGCAAGGCAAGAACAGTTCCAGGTACTCAGTAAGCGCCCAATCCATGTTAGCTGTTATTATTGCTGCTGTTGTTATTATTGGCCCCTCCATGTAGCGTGGACCTATTTTACTTCTGTGTCCCTCAGAGGCAAGCACATTTGCCTGGCACAAAACACAAAGGAATGAATGCACGGATGAATGAATGAGCAAATGACTGAATGAATGAACACGCGTTTGTCATCCTTTCCTTATTCTTCCATGGTGGAGGCTTTGCACACCCCAAGCCATGCCCACAGACCCCACGTCCATCCCACCCCATCCTTTCCCCAGAAATCTGTCCTGGATGCAAAATGTACCTACAGAGAAGAAGGGGCCAGGTGGTCTCAGGTAAGTGATTCAGCTGTAGCATAAATGCTGGAGGCACTAAGGGGCCAGAGGAAGACAGACACCCAGGAAGCTGGAGCAGGGGAGGCCTAAGGAGAGGTCTCAAAATCAGCAGAGGCGAAAGAGCAGTAGCTGGGGCTCCAGTGGCCAGATGAAGCTGCCCGACATGGCGAGGAAAAGGCAGCCCGATCACCCATCCGCACCCCACAGAGAGGCTGTGAAAGGACCACATGCCTGAGAGGCCAAGCCTGCGGGACCCTCCTTCTCCCCCTCCCTACGCCCTCACCCCTCCTCAGTACTGGAGCCCTGGGAGACAGAGGGGCTGTGTCCAGTTGGAAAGTTGTTCGGAGGTGGAGATGGAAAATGGCTTTCAGCCTCCTCCCTCTGCCCTGTAACTCCCTGCTTCTGGGCTCAGCCATGAAGAAGGACTTAAACCTGGGGCTCACTCTACCCTGAAGACGGGGCTCTGTGAACCCATGCAGTGTCCTCCAGTGGGGCTGGGTGTGAAGGCCACAGGGGAAGAAGCATTCAAACCACTGCTAGTGTGCTTTGACCTTACGAAGCACCTTTCCTGTAGCAAGTCACATCACCTCACTACAATGCTCATCAGTACCCCATTTTATAGGTGAGGAAACTGAGGCTCAAAGGGGTCAAGTGAGGAAACTGAGGCTCAAAGGGGTCAAGTAACTCAGTGGCAGAATGACAGTGAAGGCCAGGCAGCTGGTCCCAGTGCCCTCTTAACCATTGAGGTGGCACTTCTGAGCCTGCCGTGCCAGGTCCTCTGCACCGGCTCAAACATGCCCACCCTGCAGAGCCACTTCCAGCCTCCATACCGGCTTGTGCCCTGGGATGTTACCTTCAAATTAGTCCCTGTTGTCTAACCCCACCATCCTCCCAGTCGAGACACGAAGGCCACATAGTCCATGAAACCCTCCAAGACTGCCACATCCAGAGAACTCTGCTTGAATCCCTGTGGCATTTGCTGCCCGTGCTGTCCTCTCAGCCCTTGGTATCAACTCCTGCTAGAGACTAATAATTAGCTTTCAGTGGATATGTGGGTATGTGTGGAAAGTCCATCTTCCCATCAAACTGAGGACAGCCCAGGGTAGAGATGTGCCTTTATAATAAGACTGGGAGTTCCTCAAGGGTGGAAACTCTATTTTTTATTATACTGGGCATTGCTCGAGGGCAGAGTGACTAAGGACATCTCTGCGGTTCCTATCATTCTAGAATTTTTTTTTTTCTTTTTTGAGACAGAGTTTTGCTCTTGTTGCCCAAGCTGGAGTGCAATGGCACGATCTCAGCTCACTGCAACCTCCACCTCCCAGGTTCAAGCAATTCTCCTGCCTCAGCCTCCCGAGTAGCTGGGATTACAGGCATGCACCACCATGCCTGGCTAATTTTGTATTTTTAGTAGAAAAGGGGTTTCTCCATGTTGGTCAGGCGGGTCTTGAAATCTCAACCTCAGATGATCCACCTGCTTTGGCCTCCTAAAGTGCTGGGATTACAGGCGTGAGGCACTGTGCCTGGTTAAATGATTCTTTTCTTTACTTGTCTTTCTTTTTCTTTTTCTTTTTTTCTTTTTTGAGATGGAGTCTCACTCTGTCACCCAGGCTGGAGTGCAGTGGCGCGATCTTGGCTCAATGAACCTCCACCTCCCGGGTTCAAGCGTTTCTCCTGCCTCAGCCTCCCGAGTAGCTGGGAGTATAGGCGAATGCCACCATGGCTGGCTAATTCTTGTATGCTTAGTAGAGACAGGGTTTCACCATATTGGTCAGGCTGGTCTTGAACTCTCGACTTCGTGATCTGCCCACCTCAGCCTCCCAAAGTGCTGGGATTACAGGCGTGAGCCATTGTGCCCGGCTAGAATGCTTTTAATCACAGTCTATAGGAACTGTAGCCATCAGTTAAATAAAGAAGCCACCCTCGTCATCACAAGCACAGCGAGGAGAACTGATTAAGCTTCCCCAAAGTCGGAGCTTCTCCCCCAGGACTCTGTGCCAGTTTCCTTTCCCTCTGGAGTTATTTCTATCCTTCCCGTTTCCCGTCTATCCCCACACTTCTATCTTCCTTCAAATAGGCCTCCCAGGAAAACTCTGAAACCTAACATTCTGTGCACCTAGCAAGGTGTACAAAGAAGCATGTGCCCCACAGGTGTTTACCAAGCATCCAGCGGTGCCTCACAAACCACACTAACAAAAGCTACAGCAGTTAATGTTCATCGCGACGCGAACTAGGGATCTCAGGATCCTGCCATCATGAAAGAGATGCGCTCTCCGAAAGATGGGCATGCTGTGTGCCGGTCCTGGAGTGCTGATGAGAAAGTCAAGCAGGATCGCTGGAAACATAAGCCCGACACGCCCACCACTGGGGCAGTTGCTATAATGGAGGCCATGCTGCCCCCCTTAGAAACAAAATCTCCACCTGAGAAGCCCACCCAATGAAACAGACTTCACCGGTGCTCTGGAGACACCAACACCAAAGCTATCAACTTGGTTATTTCCCGTTACTGCCTCCAGGAACGCCAGATTAAAACACGAGTTATCATGGCAGAAGTGTCCCCCAAATCACCTGCAGTCAACCAGCACGCCCCATTTAGATGAGAGGACTCTTCACATTCCCCAGAGGAGCCTGCGGGCTGGTTGTAAAGACGAGGGGGATTGGGGTTGAAACCCTGAAGTTTGTCCCTGACTTTACCTCCAACTTGCTGTGTGACCTTTGCTGAGTCTAAACCCCTCTCTAAGTCGCATTTTCCCTACCCCTAAAACCGAGGGGTCTTCCTGGATCTCAAAGAACAGCCTGAGAAGGGGCCTGGGCTGTATCTGATGGATAAACCCCATCTCCAGGGTTCAGGACAGTGCTGGGCATACAGTGTGGCTGGCTTTCAACAATGCCTGTTGCTGGAGAAAGGATCATTGACTGGTGGGGGTGGTGAGGAGTTTCGGAAAGGGGTACGATCCTAAGGATCCTAAGCTATGTGGTGTGCAGCACAAGCGACAGGACGCCCTGAGATCATCTGCTTCCTGTGGGGGAGGGGAAGGACCAATTTCATCACCCTCCCATTCAGCCTGGGGCCTGCCCTGCCTCCCGGGATCCCCAATCCCCTCTTTTCCTCTTAGGAGAAGGGGGTGGGGACGCCTTATCCTTCCCTTCCCCTCTCCTCCCCCAACTTCACCTCCCCTCCTCCAGCCACTCATGGGCCCCTTGTGTCTCTGGCTGGTCGCTGGGCAGCGAGAGGCCTTTCATAGTGCATTCTCCCGCTGGCCCCCTCCCCACCCTCTCTCCCCAGCAACCCCATCCTGTCGTGCCTCCATCAATCTACAGCAACCCAGCCCTCTCCAGCTGGCCTGGCTGGGCCGTTCCCAGGCAGAGCAGGTCCACAGTGGAAGGTGGTGGAAAAATGTGGACAAATTTCTGATTTGCAACACTCTGGGAAAGAGTTTATTGCCATTGTTTGAGGACGAATGTATAAATAAAGCAAGGCGAAGATGGCAGGGGGAGGCTGGTGAAAGGCAGAAAACGAGAAATTTTATGGCCATAAGGAGCGTACTCTAATGGTGATTTTTGAGGCACTGGACCATGGTAGTTACTTAGCTAAATGATTGCTGTGAAGCTGGGCGAGGTGGCTTATTTCTTAATTACTGTTATGTATTATGTCAGGCGGATGCCCCAACCCTGGAAAACTTGGTCCTGAGCGGACCTGGCTTGGAACCAGCTCCTGGTGCAGGGATGCTGGTGGGCAGATGGGAGGCTAAGTGAGGGCCGTCACCCTGCCCTGATCAGGGGAGCGATCCTGGGGTCTGCTTCATCTCCCCACTGCCCAGACTCCTGTCCCCCGAAACACCACCAAGAGAAGAAGTGAAAGAAAGACTCGAACTTAGAGCCACGCCTTCAAGATATGAATTCACTCAACACATCAGGGTTGAACACAGGGATGAGCCCCGTTCCGAGCTAGTTATGAGAGCTGTGACAGAAAATGAGACTCCAAAAGCTGTTTACAAAAGCAGCCGGGGGCTCATTCTGGCTTCCTGGCTGGGAGTCTCTGCAAAGCTATTCAGAGAGCAGGACAGCAGGTGGGAGGGGCAGCCCGAGAAGGGGGCCTGGGCTGTATCTGATGTATTCATTACCCCACCTCCAGAGCCCAGGACAACACCGGCATACAGTCGGGCTGGGGACAGGAGAGATGCCCTGACATGCTATGTCACCTTGGCCAAGTAGGTGGCCTCTCTGAGCCTCTGTTCCTTCACCCATAAAACTGGGTGGGCTGGGTGGGGCTAAATAGTCCCTTTTTGGTTCTAACATCTTAAGATGGTGCCTATTGGACACTTTCGGCTTCTTTTCATGGTTGGTGTGTGTCAGGTAAGGCAGCCACAGAGGAAAGAAGGGGGCTACTGAGGGTCTACTATGTCTCAGGAAGTCAGTGGGCACTGCATCCTTTCACAGAATCTTCACAATCATCTCATGGGAAGACGACTCTTTCAAACACTCAGAAAGATGTGGAGACTTGCTCAGATGCTAAGTAGCAAAGTCTCCTTTCAAACCCAGGTGGGGCAGACACCAAAGCCAATGAATGCATTTTAAGTAAAGCAAGCCACCTCCCCTACATCTTCTAGACGAGCTGTCAAGTGTCAGCAGCATCAGAATCACCTAGAGGGCCTCTGGAAACACAGGTTGTCGGGCCCCATGAGGGAGCTCAGGAAGTCTCATTCCCAGCAAGTTCCCAGATGATGCTGCCACTGCTGTTGGTGGGGGTGGGGGGTGGTGGTTCACAATTTGAGAACCGGTGTTCCATAGAAATGCAGAGAAAACTAGCAACAGCAAATAAGCAGGACCATGCTGCCCTGTGAAAGGGAACAAGAGCATAGGGAGAAACAAACAACCCCTCTCCCCCATCACCACAGAGGAAACAGAGGGACAGACAGCAGTGCCAAGTCCTAGCCCCTCATGGCTCCAAAGCCCTGGATCTTTTTCACGTGGAAAGGGTGGAGATGATGCCAAGGGGCCAGCTTGGAGGGGGAACTTCTTTCTCTGTGCCTGCTCCTGCAACTTGCCATGGTGGCTGTGTCATCAGATTCTTGACAGACCACAGCCTGGAAGCCTGCCTCCCTGCCTGCTCCGGGCTCTGGAGTCACCTCTTTTCACCCCTTCTCTCCATCCTGGCTCTTTCCCTAAGTCCCTTTTCTCCTCACCATCTTTCCCTTTGTGTTCAGCAATCAGGTGTGTCATTGGCAAAGAGGTAAAGAGCTGTCATAGTATCAGGAGAGTGGCCTTTAAAAAGCTGAAGTCAGGAACCACACCTGACACCTACCCTCTTCCATGAGCTGCCTTCCAGCCTCCCCTCTTGAATTACTCGGAGGAACCATGTTTCCGCTTCATCAAGATAAGGATTTTTATCTGTTTTATTCATTGCTTTATCCTCAATGCCCGGAAGAGGGCCTGGCCTACGGTAATTGCTCAACAGACATTTGTTAAAGGAATGAAAGAATTGCGTCCTCTCATATGACCAGATCTGTGCAATAAGGTGCAATGTTCCAAAGAGTTTGCTCTTCAAGCCAACATGATTGTTGGTGAGTATGTTGGGATTGTTTTGTACAGTAATTTCATTAGAGATGTATTTATGCAACAGCAGATACCTGGCCCCGTGCTGGAAGCCCCAGCTAGCCAGCTGAACCAAGAGGTTGAGGAATGACACTCTAAACCAACACAGGTACTCTCTCAAATTCCCCCTTTTGCTTCCAGATGTCTCAGCCACTCAGTGGGCCCCCAAATGCAAATGCAGCGTCTTCATTATAGCTCCAAAACACCCTCCCCTGCCCGTGGAATCCCTCATCCACCCTGGGGTTTGAGTATCTCACTGCAAAGAGTCGGACATCTTTGGAATGGGTTCCTGAAGGAGACACTTTTTAAAGGAGTTAAAATTCAATTTGATCCTGCTGTTTACGCCTTTTAAAAGTTTGATGTGTTTTAGATAAAAAACATTTTTCTGATCAATAAAAATAAAACCTGTTACTCGCACCCTGGGGCAATTATTGCTCTGAGCCCAGTTTACTGAATCTTGATCAAATAAACAATGTTATTTTCCAAAAGTGTTGCCAGCCATAGGTTAGTTACATTAAACTAGCAGGGAGGTGGTAGAATCTGAAGACGCACTGCTTCTGAGAGGGCACAAAGTCATGCTTCTAGATATTTGGGGGTGGACAAAATGTGTTCATTTAAGGAGCTGACAGTGTGGGATTGGGCTTCGTAGTTCTGAAGAGCACGTGGTCCTCTCCATGGGGATAAAACAGTGGTAACGGGTGTCCAGGATGCTCTTGCCTTATGCCAGGTACTAAGCTTTGCATTCATAATTGGCATTATTCCAAGCACTCAGAGATGGTAGGCATCAATATTAAACCAGTCCTAAGGAAGAGCCTCTGAGGGGGGCAGTGATTTATCCAAGGTCACACAGCTATATGTGGCTGGGTCAGGACTTTAACCCAGGTCCGTCAGGAGTCAGAACCCGTGCTACAGACCCCTTGCCACTCCATCTCCGTTTCACTAAGGGAGGGCAGTGAGGAGGCCTTGGAAATTGCAGCTCTGCATGTGCCAGTGCTGCTGCATCCACACTCTTTTACCTCCTCTTCCCCGCATCAGCGCCATGCTGTGCTTGCTCTAAATAGCCCTGATAGAGGCTGCATGAAAGACCAGTGCTCTGGCCGGGTGCGGTGGCTCACTCCTATAATCCCAGCATTTTGGGAGGCTGAGGAGGGCAGATCACCTGAGGTCAGGAGTTCAAGACTAGCCTGGCCAACATGGTGAAAATCCCCTCTCTACCAAAGCTACAAAAATTAGGCAGGTGTGGTAGCGTACGCCTATAATCCCAGCTACTCGGGAGGCTGAGGCAGGAGAATTGCTTGGACATGGGAGGCGGAGGTTGCAGTGAGCCAAGATCTAACCTTTGCACTCCAGCCTGGGCCACAGAGCAAGACTCAATCTCAAAATAAAACAAAACAAAAACAGTGCTGTCCAGTCTGGGGCTGCATTTGGCAGGAGGGGACGCTGCATCTGAGATAGGGATGCGTATCCTGGGAAGATGCTGCACCTTGTGCTTCCTGAAATTGATGTGGAAGGACACACACTTCCTGCCAGCCATGGTTCTGCTGGGTGGGTGCATGGTGCACCCTTACAATCCTGAGGACATTTATTTCCTATTATATCTTTCTAAACAAACAAAAAAAGTTGATATTTTATTATAAGAATCTTATGTATTCTGTAAGAGACAGGGGAATGGGATATCTTGGTGGCCTCAGAGGCTAAGCTAGACCTGTAATACCAGGATGCCAGGGGACCTGGTGGCTAGATTCAGAGGGGCAGTGGTGAAAGAAGAGGAGATGGCAAAGGGAGATTCTGGGAAGTCAAGGGTATTATCAAGGGTGCGTGGGAAGAGGAAGCTGTTAGGGTTGGATATCAGGCTGAGCACCTTGGTGAATGAGGAGGGACAGAAACAAAGACTCACGGAGTGCCCCGTATGTGCCAAGCTCTGCTCAGACATTCCCTCATTTCATCTTGACAACTACACCAACAGGAACTTTATTCTTCCTATTCTATTTAGTTATTTATTTGCTTTTTTGTTTTAAGAGACAGGGTCTTGTTCTGTCACCCAGGCTGAAGTGCAGTAGTGCAATTGTAGCTCAGTGCAGCCTCGAACTCCTGGGCTTAAGTGATCCTCCTGCCTCAGCCTCCCAAGCAGCTAGGGAACCACCATGCCTGGCTCACTTTTAATTTTTTTTTTAGAGTTAGGGTCTTGCTATGCCAGCTCCTGGCCCCGAGTGATCCTCCTGCTTCAGTCTCCCAAAGCACTGGGGTTACAGGTATGAGCCGCCACGCCTGGCCTGTTCCCATTTTAAAATGAAGAAAGTGGAGGTTCTGGTTAAGCCAGCAACCCAAAGATATAAGGCAGGGTCAAGATTCAGGATTTGAATCCAGGCCTGCTGAGCCCTCCGAGATGCTGGGAGGGAATATGTCTCTCCAAGGTCATTCTCCCAGGGCCCAACCTCCACCATCACACCCTCCTCCCACCTGGCCCACTGGGGCCTCCCAGCCCCAACCTCTGGCTTTCTTCCCCTTCCAAGCTCGGCTGTCTGCCCTCTAATTAGATTCCCCTGGAAATAAGAGTGCATTGTACAGTTCTGCTAAAGGCAAACTGATTTTACCATTTCTTTTCTTTACTCCTCTTTAATAACTCACAATGTCTCAAGGAGGTTTCACTTAGGGCCTGCACAGTGGAAAATTATTCTGTCTCTCATGCACTCATTTTTCTGTAGAGGAAAATTGAAAACTGGATTCCTTGTCCATCACTGGCCCCCTCTCTTTGCCTACCTTGTGCCCAGAATATTCTAGTCCTCTCCCGAATTGCCTTCTAGGCCCCTCTCTACCTCGAAAGCAAGTCCTGCTGCCTTCCTGCCCCACAGCTTGGAAAGGCTGGCAGGCACACTGAGCTAGGGAACAGCGAGGGGTCTTTCAGAAGTTTAGCGAGGAGGGAGGGAGCGAGGGGGTATGGGGTGCTGGGAGCCAAGCGGCTTGCCTGGCTTTGAGATGTGTTTGCCTCCAGAGAACTGGACTGACTCCAGCACTTTTGAGGCAGGAGTTGGGTGAGTTCTGAGCCTTTATTGGTCCCATCGGGTTCCCGTTAAGTGTCAGAGAGTAAATTATAAACAAATGGGTCCAATTTCCATTTCTAAAGGCGTCTCCAGCCCTGCCTTCGCGCTCTACATGTAACAGTACCTCCTCTTAAGTGGTGCCTGATGGGACAAGGAGCCAGGTGGAGGGACCCACACCGGCCCGGGCTGTCGTCTCTATGGCCTGCAGTCCTTGCCGCCTGGCTGGCACCCTCTGGTCAGGCCCTGAAGAGAGGCCAGCAAAGTTTCCGGTGTGACGGATGGACAGATAGACTGATGGACAGATGCCTGGGGCTGCAGGTCTGGGCCCTGAGTCAACAGGTTTCATGAATTAGGGGTTAAGAGCTCAGGCCTGAGGTAAAGCAAGAGTGGAGGGGTGCTTAGTGGAGAACTAGGCCTGGGCTAGGGCTGGTGGGGCCACAGCTGAGGAGGTGTGAGGGGCACAGGCAGGTTCCCTGGGCCTGGGCACTCAGGACTTTGGGAACAGAATGTCTTTGGTACCCTGGGTAGGGCAAACAAAAGCCACCTCCACCCTGCCCTGCAATGCTCCGCTCCTCAGTTGCTGCTCTCAAGATGTGGGTTGGAAACAGGAGACTCAGCCACACCCATGCAAATAATTGATTTTACAATAGTTGGGATCATTTGCTGGACACCAAGCTACAAGCACTCACTGTTGCATTTTAGCCTTGCCATGGCTCCACGAGGTAGGTACTATTTTATAGGCAGGGGGTCTAAGATGCAGAGAAATCCTCATCAGTGAAAATTTCAGCTCATAGAAAGCGCTTCCCATGTACCAGGAGGTATTAAGGGCCCTTTTCTTTTCTTTTCTTTTCTTTTCTTTTTTTTTGAGACGGAGCCTCGCTCTGTCACGCAGACTGGAGTGCAGTGGCACGATCTTGGCTCATTGCAACCTCTGCCTCCTGGGTTCAAGTGAGTCTCCTGCCTCAGCCTCCCGAGTAGCTGGCCTACAGGTGCGTGCCACCATGCCCAGCTAATTTTTGTATTTTTAGTACAGATGGGGTTTCAACATGTTGGCCAGACTGGTCTCGAACTCCTGACCTCATGATCCTTCCGCCTCAGCCTCCCTGTTAAGGGCTTTTTGTGGATTAGCTCCTTTATCCATGACAACTATGTTGCAACCATTATCATTCCATTTGCAGATAAAGAAGCCAGAGCTCAGAGAGGCCAAGCTGCTGTCCACGTCTCAAAGCTTCTAAGCAGCAGACTATGGGATTGTACTGAGGTCTGGGGCAAGCACCAGCCTTCCCTTTTGGGACAGCTTTCCAGTACAGACTTTGTCTCCAAAGCCTGAGACATCCTTTCTGCATCAAAAGAGTCGGTTCAAGCTGGGAGCAACCTGAGAGACAACCTAGTCCCAACTGGTTATCTTCTGGATGCGAATACTGAGCCCAGAGAGGGAATGTGACTTGCTAGAGGTCACCCAGCAGTCAGTGAGAGAGCTGGGACTGGTTCTCAGACACCCTGGGGGTGTATCAGTAAGAGGTGAAGGGGTGGCCAACAGCATATCTCCTGAGGGTGCCACCCTACGGTCACTGTTTTTGCTAAAACCTGAGGCCACTGACTTGGGACACCGGCTCTGGAGTTCTAAAGAGGCTACGGATTCCTCGTCTGCTCCCCTGCTCTGTGGAACCAGAGGCTGCTGCCAGCAGAATGTGGCTTTAGAGACTGAGAACTAGGTTTGAATCCTGGTGCCCTTGGGCTGCTCACTCTGCCTCTCTGAGCCCCAGCATCTAGGAGGCAGGAGGATGCTCCAGCAAAACAAACACATCAGAAAGGAGAAGGAAAAGAGAGACCCCTGTCCCTTGGCCCCCGATCCCTCCCAAGGGTCCCCGAGGAAAACTGACACAGGTGCTTACTGCATCCTCCTGGGCCCTGACATGCTGCAGGAGGAAACTTGAGGAAGCCAGGCCTGGCCTGGGAAGAACTCATCTACAGCCAGGGCAGCTGAGTCACTGTTTGCCAAAAGTTACCTAAGACGTGTTCGAACAAGAACCAGCCAGGGTCCTGCTCCAGGGCTTCCAGACACACCCGCCTGCCTCAAGCCAGCACAAAGGCAGCCCTCCTCTTAGGAAAAGTGGTGCCAGTCCCAGGAATCATTCAGGCCCAGAGAAAAGTTTATGTGAATGCACGCAAAGTATCTGGTACCAGGTAGGTGCTGCAAAAATGGGAGCTGTTAATATTTTTGTTATGTCATTATTATTATTATTATTATTATTATTTTGAAACAGAGTCTCACTCTGATGCCCAGGCTGCAGTGCAGTGTCAAGATCTAGGCTCACTGCAGCCCCGACCTCCCAGGCTTAAGGCATCCTCCCACCTTAGCCTCCTGAGTAGCTGGGGCCACAAGTACATGCCACCATGCCCAGCTAATTTTGTTTAATGTTTTGTAAAGATGGAGTCTTACTATGTTGCTAGGGCTGGTCTCTAACTCCTAATCTCAAGCAGTTTGGCTGCCCTGGCCTTCCAAAGTGCTGGGATTACAGGTGTGAGTCACCACACCTGGCCATCATTATTTTTAACAAGCATTTACTGAGCACCTACTAGGTGCCAGGCACTGCTGTCTCACACTGGTTTCTCTTCTTGTCTGCCTTACAGCTCTGTGAGATGATCCTGACAGTGCCTGCTTTGTGTGGGCCAGGACGTTGAAATTCAGAGGGTGTGACTCAGGCACCTAATGTGGCTGGAATATCCACAGCTCTGACGCTGGGCCAGAAGTTCTCAGCCTGGGCTACTCCTTGGAATCGCTCAAGGAGCTTTAAAAAATACTGCTCTACCCTCTGTCCATTTTGATTTAATGGGGCTGTGGTGCACCTTGGGCACTAGGATTTGTGAAAGCTCCCTCATATGAATCTTGTGTGCAGCCAAGGCTGAGGACCTCTGCCCCTGGGCTCCTGGGTTTTGCTTGGAATTTTGCCATATTCTACTCGGTTCCAGAGGCAGCATGGTTAGGAGACTGGGATGTGGAGGAAGCATCTTTTGATAGCTCAGCTGGGAGGCATGTAGCTAATTCTTCAGAGAAAAGGGAGGATTGGGACCTGGGCAGAGGGCATGTGTCCCACTGGCCTTGGCTTGGCAAAGTTTGGACCTTCCTCAACTCCCAGTGCTGGTTAGACCGGCTTAGGGACAGGGATCCCACATAAGTAGACAGGTGGGCCAGAGTTCCTGGGTGTGGAGTGGGAAGGTCATTGACACCATCTCCCTGCCTCTACCACATTTGTAGAGTTTTTTCCAATGGTCCTCAAATTTCCAACCCCTCAACCCAGGATTCCATGACCTGTAGATAGTAACAGGTTTGTGTTTCCTTACGTCTAATCTCAATCCCTCCACCGCATCCTCCAGTATCTACGTTCTGTGATTTGTCCTCCTGGCGCTCCAATGTTTTACGAGAATCTGGCTTCATGGGGAAACATCCGCTTTTATGGGGCTGCTGCTCCAGGGTGTGTGCAGACCAAAGCTCCTTCCTTCCCTTCCTCCCTCCCTCCTTCCTTCCTTTCCTTCCTTCTTTCCTCCCTTCTTCCCTCCCTCCTTCCTTCCTTCTTCCCTCCCTCCCTTCCTTCCTTCCTTCTTCCCTCCCTCCCTTCCTTCCTTCCTTCTTTCCTTCCTTCTTCCCTCCCTCCCTTCCTTCCTTCTTTCCTTCCTTCTTCCCTCCCTCCCTTCCTTCCCTCCCTCCCTCCCTCCCTTCCTTCTTTCCTTCCTTCTTCCCTCCCTCCCTCCTTCCTTCCTTCTTCCCTCCCTCCC